>NC_136065.1:86284374-86868954 GCF_964261635.1 Lissotriton helveticus | reverse complement strand
GTGGCTCTGTGAGTGTCTGTGTGTGTGTGTGTGGGCTGTGTGTGTGTGGGGCTGGGGCTGTGTGTGTGGGGGGGCTCTGTGTGTGTTGGGGGGCTGCTGTGTGTGGGGGGCTCTGTGTGTGTGTGGGCTCTGTGTGTGGGGGCTCTGTGTGTGTGTGGGGCTCTGTGTGTGTGTGTGGGGCTCTGTGTGTGGTGTGGGGCTCTGTGTGTGTGTGTGGGGCTCTGTGTGTGTGTGTGGGGCTCTGTGTGTGTGTGTGGGGCTCTGTGTGTGTGTGTGGGGCTCTGTGTGTGTGTGTGGGGCTCTGTGTGTGTGTGTGGGGCTCTGTGTGTGTGTGTGGGGCTCTGTGTGTGTGTGTGGGGCTCTGTGTGTGTGTGTGGGGCTCTGTGTGTGTGTGTGGGGCTCTGTGTGTGTGTGTGGGGCTCTGTGTGTGTGTGTGGGGCTCTGTGTGTGTGTGTGTGGGGCTCTGTGTGTGTGTGTGTGGGGCTCTGTGTGTGTGTGTGTGGGGCTCTGTGTGTGTGTGTGTGTGGGGCTCTGTGTGTGTGTGTGTGGGGCTCTGTGCGTGTGTGTGTGGGGCTCTGTGCGTGTGTGTGTGGGGCTCTGTGCGTGTGTGGGGGGCTCTGTGTGTGTGTGGGGGGCTCTGTGCGTGTGTGTGGGGGGCTCTGTGCGTGTGTGTGGGGGGCTCTGTGCGTGTGTGTGGGGGGCTCTGTGCGTGTGTGTGGGGGCCTCTGTGCGTGTGTGTGGGGGCCTCTGTGTGTGTGTGTGTGGGGGCCTCTGTGTGTGTGTGTGTGGGGGCCTCTGTGTGTGTGTGTGTGGGGGCCTCTGTGTGTGTGTGTGTGGGGGCCTCTGTGTGTGTGTGTGTGGGGGCCTCTGTGTGTGTGTGTGTGGGGGGGCTCTGTGTGTGTGTGGGGGGGGCTCTGTGTGTGTGTGGGGGGGCTCTGTGTGTGTGGGGCTCTGTGTGTGTGTGGGTGTGGGGGGGGCTCTGTGTGTGTGTGGGGCTCTGTGTGTGTGTGGGGCTCTGTGTGTGTGTGGGGCTCTGTGTGTGTGGCTCTGTGTGTGTGTGTGTGTGTGGGGCTCTGTGTGTGTGGGGCTCTGTGTGTGTGTGTGTGTGTGGCTCTGTGTGTGTGTGTGTGGCTCTGTGTGTGTGTGTGTGTGGGGCTCTGTGTGTGTGTGTGTGGGGCTGTGTGTGTGTGTGTGTGTGTGTGGGGCTGTGTGTGTGTGTGTGGGGCTGTGTGTGTGTGTGTGGGGCTGTGTGTGTGTGTGTGGGGCTGTGTGTGTGTGTGTGGGGCTGTGTGTGTGTGGGGCTGTGTGTGTGTGTGTGTGTGTGTGGGGCTGTGTGTGTGTGTGTTTGTGGGGGACTCTGTGTGTGTTTGTGTGGCTCTGTGTGTTTGTGTGGCTCTGTGTGTTTGTGTGGCTCTGTGTGTGGCTCTGTGTCTGTGTGGGGGGCTCTGTGTGGGGGGCTCTGTGTGTGTGGCTGTGTGTGTGTGTGGCTGTGTGTGTGCTTGTGTGTGGCTCTGTGTGTGTGTGTGTGGCTCTGTGTGTGTGTGTGTGGCTCTCTGTGTGTTTGTGTGTGGCTCTGTGTGTTTGTATGTGGGGCTCTGTGTGTGTGTGTGGGGCTCTGTGTGTGTGTGTGGGGCTCTGTGTGTGTGTGTGGGTGTGGGGCTGTGTGTGTGTGTGTGTGGGGGGCTGTGTGTGTGTGTGTGGGGCTGTGTGTGTGTGTGTGGGGCTGTGTGTGTGTGGGGCTGTGTGTGTGTGGGGCTGTGTGTGTGTGGGGCTGTGTGTGTGTGTGTGTGTGTGTGGGGCTGTGTGTGTGTGTTTGTGGGGGACTCTGTGTGTGTTTGTGTGGCTCTGTGTGTTTGTGTGGCTCTGTGTGTTTGTGTGGCTCTGTGTGTGGCTCTGTGTCTGTGTGGGGGGCTCTGTGTGTGTGGCTGTGTGTGTGTGTGGCTGTGTGTGTGCTTGTGTGTGGCTCTGTGTGTGTGTGTATGGCTCTGTGTGTGTGTGTGTGGCTCTGTGTGTGTGTGTGTGGCTCTGTGTGTGTGTGTGGCTCTGTGTGTGTGTGTGTGGCTCTGTGTGTTTGTGTGTGGCTCTGTGTGTTTGTGTGTGGCTCTGTGTGTGTGTGTGTGGCTCTGTGTGTTTGTGTGTGTGGCTCTGGCTGTGTGTGTGTGTGTGGCTCTGGCTGTGTGTGTGTGTGTGTGTGTGTGGCTCTGGCTGTGTTTGTGTGTGTGGCTCTGGCTGTGTGTGTGTGTGTGGCTCTGGCTGTGTGTGTGTGTGTGTGTGTGTGGCTCTGGCTCTGTGTGTGTGTGTGTGGCTCTGTGTGTGTGTGTGTGGCTCTGTGTGTGTGTGTGGCTCTGTGTGTGTGTGGCTCTGTGTGTGTGTGGCTCTGTGTGTGTGTGGCTGTCTGTGTGTGTGTGTGTGGCTCTGTGTGTGTGTGTGTGTGTCTGTGTGTGGCTCTGTCTGTGTCTGTGTGTGGCTCTGTGTGTATGCAATATGTCTCGCTTTTGCGAGAGATTAAGCTATTGGCATTGTAAATAACAATGCCATTTATTTATATGTTTTAAAAACAAAAATGTCATGAGCGATGCCAATAGCTCTAACTTTAACAAGGATGAGGCCATTGCATTGTAAATGCTTGTTAGATTTAGAGTTAGCGGCATGGGCTCCAGATGTGATTCTCTGTGGAGACTTTAATATTAACGGGGTAGGATGTCTTGGTTTAGATCCAATCGAGAAATAGCAGGGGCGGAAGAAGAAAGTGTATCGCGCAATTTTAAGCCTAGCAAGAAATAATGCGTTAGTAGACGTATGGACAAAATTGAAGCCCTGTGACTTTGGGACCACCTACTACTCTGCCCCCCATAAGGTTTGTGTTAGGTTAGATTATTTTTTGATATCGAACAGTCTGTTAAACTCCCAGATCGAAAAACTGCCTTGGATTATCTCCGATCATAATCCTCTAGTTTTCTCCTTAGACACCACAAGGAAAGTCGGGCCTGAGCGCATGTGGACTTTTAAGCGGGGGTTATTTAAGGATAACAATTACGTTCAACATATGAAAGATTGGGTTAAAGGGTATTAGGACATCAATAGAGGTAGTACCTCCTCAGGAGTCACTTGGGATGCCTTTAAGGCAGGTGTTTGCTGTAAAACATTAAGCTTTAGCCTGTTTAGACAAACTCAGGAGCGGGTAAGGGTTATAGAATAGACTAGGGCCCTTGTGGAGGGTGAGGAGGAGTTTGCGGTGCTCTCAACAGCAGGTGCATCCTTAGAACAGGCACTTATTAAGGTGGCTAGGGCAAAAGCTGATGCAGAGGGGAATATTTCCAACAAGGTGGCAGTCACATATTTAGCAAAAAAAGAACAATGCTACGAATTTAGAGAGCGTGTGGGTCACACCTTAGCAGTTCGCGCAAGGCAAAAAGCAGCTCTATGCAAAGTTAAAGCGATTATTGATGGCTCTGGGCATTTGTTCACGGATTCAGGGGAAATCTGCGAGGTTTTCAGACCATTTTATGCAACATTATATGATGAAGAACAACCAAAAGATCCCTTGGAAATTCAATCTTATCTTAGTAATATTCCTGCCTCATATCTCTCTCAGGAGAATAGAGAAGAGCTTGGTTCACCCCTGGAGGCAGAAGAGATTTTAGCCGCCTTGGCGAGCTTACCGTCTGGTAAGGCAGCAGGGCCTGACCAGATACCTATTTAATTTTATAAGACTTTTCATGATGTAATCTCTTTGGACCTGATCGCTACAATGCAACAGGCCCAGATAGGGATTTCTGTTCCCAAACTTGGGCGGTAGCAGATATTGTAATTATTCTTGACAAAAGGGAAGCCTTCTACAGAACCGGGGTCTTACAGACCAATAACGTTTATGAACTCCAACGCAAAAAATAAATGTCCAAATCTTTGGCCGTTAGGTTATCAAAGGTTATAGACACATTGGTTAGTGTTACTCAACACGGATTTATTCCAGGAAGAGGTACAACGCAACATATCCGTAGAGTCATTACTTTATTTGATGCCACAGAAGTTACAGGAGACCCGATGTCTGTTATGCTGTTGGATGCTGAAAAAGCATTTGATCGGGTCTCCTGTGACTATCTCTGGTAAACTTTAAGATGGTCTGGCATCGGAGAGGGCTATATTCAAGCTATTCAGGTGCTATATTTAGCTCCCACAGCACGCGTCCGTGTGAATGCTGAATATACGTTGGCCCTAGAGATTAAACGGGGCACAAGGCAGGGCTGCCCGTGTTCACCACTGCTTTTCGCGCTGTATATAGACCCCCTGCTCCATAAATTAGAGGTGAACGAGAGGATTCCTGCTATAAATACCAATGGTGGTAAGTGTAAAATCTTGGCGTACGCCGATGATGTGGCAATTGTCACCCCAGCACCCTCAGAGGTCATAAGGGAGGTCGAGATGGAAGCCCTGGGGTTCGGCCGAGTCTCTGGATATGCCCTCAACGGACCTAAAACGCAGCTAATTAAGAATGAGAAGGCAGTCTGTTCGGATTATCGGGTAGTGGAATCTGGAGTTTATTTGGGGATTAATATATCTGCGGATCTGGACAAAGTGGTGGATAGGAACATAGAACCTATAATTAATAAAGCAGAAAAAGACCTGGATAGATTGCACAATCTTCATCTTTCTATAGTAGGGCGGATTCTGTCTTTACAGATTGGGGGCGGCGTGAGGTGATGAAGGTGGGGGATCTGATGGGTCTGAATGGAATGTGTCAGTTTTCTGATATTCAGCAGCTCTATGGGGTTGAGACAAAGAGCTTTTATAAGTATCTACAAGTTTGGAGCTTTCTGATAACTAAAAGAGGAGGATCAGCTGGGTTCGGGAAAAATTCAATTATGGAGGTTATAGAGGGTAGGGATAGTTGCACGAACAAAGGACTCTATGGCAAGCTGATTGCAAGTAGAGAGGATGACCTAGGGAAGTATGAAAGTAAGTGGGCCGAGAAACTTGGGGTAGGGCATGATTGCTTCCATCTTTCATTAGAACTAGCACGAAATAACCTTTGCTCGGCTGCACTCCAGGTCCAGCATTATAAAACAATCTACTCGTTATATTACACACCCACTAGGATTGCGTAATGGGGGGGGGGGGGGGGGAACAGCGGGTATCACCTGCCCTCGATGATGAGATAGTGCATGTCTTTGCCACTTGTTCACATTTACAGCCACTTCTTAGAGCTATAGAATCTTTTCTAGGGAGATCACTTGGAATTGAGACCACCCTCACACCGTCAAGAATTGTGTTAGGCGTTGATGGCGAGGGTACAGATAAGCCAGCATGTTATTTTATATTCCTGGCTATGGCAGTGTTACGAATCTGTATTGCCTCAGCGTGGCTCGACCAAATACCACCTACCTTTCACCAATGGCTGGCTAGATTCCTTTGAGAAAGAGATATATGCAAGGAAGGGCAAAAGGGGAAGAATATTAGGGCTTCGAATATGGGAGCCTTTCAATAATTGGAAGGAAAGGCAGGAAACGTGTATTTAAGCACTTTTCTTGCTTTCATGTTGCTTTCTTCGTTTCTGTGATCATATTTTAGTTAGCCATCTAGTTTTTTGTGTACATTTACTGTTATTCTCTATGCAACGAAATGTCAACTCCGGTGTCTAATTGGGTTCATTGTATCATGTATTTTTGAATTTGTGTTAACCTTTGTATATTTTGCAAGTCACCTCTTTTTCTTTGTTTGCTGTATAATGTGCTCTGTAAACAAGCATTTGCAATGCAATAGGTCTCGCATTAGGAAAGTTTGAGCTATTGGTATTGTAAATGGCAAAGTTTTTATTTGTGTTGTTTTTGAAAATAGCGAAATTAATAGCTTTGTCATTTACAATGCCAATAGTTATAACTTTCGCAAATGTGATACCTATAGCATTTGTAATGCAATATGTTTTGTATTTACATGACTTAGATGTATTGCTATTACAAATAATAATGGCGTTTAATTTTTTTAAATAACTAATACTTAAATAAAAGTTATTGTAATTTATAATGGCAATAGCTTAAACTTTTCTAAAGAACTTTTGTGAACCAAGACCCACATTCACGCTTACCAAAACAATGACCAACCCCCCCCCCCCCCCCCCCCCCCCCACAAAAATGTATAAAGAAAAGAGCAACCGGACACAAGATCGGGCAGTGGTTAGAGAGGTGCCAACACAAGCAAGAGACAATAGTCTGTCAGAAGCAGATGGGCTTGTAAAAACCTGAGCTAAACTCGTGGGTCCAGTGAAAACCATACTGCAAAAATATCTTACTATGCTCTTGTGCGCAGGGCGGAGTTGACAAAGCGCCGAGTTGTGAAACGTAAACTAAAATTAAATGCCAGGCTTTTTTTCCTTGCAGATAATCACGTTAAACAACTCAGTGGGTGAGAGGGCAAAGATGCGTTTCAGATGCAATTGCAAGCATCGCACTGCTAACATTCCTTCGAAAACCTACAAAAGGCGTAATTTACATGATCAATGCGAGCAGCAACAGTTAAAAACGTCAAGACAAACTCAGAAAGGAAAACTAATGTCATGTTGCCACTATTGCCAAACACATCCTCGTCTAAAACCTGGTGCACGGTGGTGCGCTTGCAACACACTGCGAAACGCTCTGCTTCGAGGACAGCACGTGCTGCAGGTGTTGCCCGCGAGGGTTGCCAGTGGGCCGTTGTGCCAATTCGTTGTAACTCAACAGAAATGGGGCAACTGCTGACAAAATCTGTCGACCATTGCACAATACAATGAAAAGGAGAGGTACAAAGAGAGGGTGAAGGGATGGGGAAGGAGGACAGTCACAGAAGGGCCAACAAACTAGAGGAAAATGAGAACCAGCAAGGGAGCTGAATAACCTATAGAAATAAATTTAAGGCGAGGGAGATCTGTTACAAAGGGCATGTCCGTGTTGGAAAGAGGGGAATCCAGATAGACTATAGATCCAGCAGGTATTACTGAGTTGGATCCAGGGCAGCCCCAGTGAAATAAGATGGCTGTGAGCAGTGCAACTCGCAGGCAGTAGAGCATTCAGCAGCCCATACACTGAGATTTGCATTCCGAGCAACGACCTGATGAAAGCGAAAGTGAAGGAGACCTTATTTTCAGCTCCAGAAGGATCTAAAATAAAGTTATCACTTAAAGGTCTGTCAGCACTACTTTTGGTAGAGGCTGGCTCTGGCTGTGAGATAGCTCTAGCACGTAACACTGTGATATCAATACAACTAAATAAAACAATGCCACTCAGCTTATCACTCACAAGTGCTTAAAACTACACCAATATGATTTAGAGCCAAGTTATGTTCCCAAGACATGTATGTTAGATACACGTATGCACTTTAATGATGTCGTCGGACATATCTATTTATGAGAAACTTCACAAATATCTCTGCAAGAAAAGCAGTAACCACTGAGCTGTATATATAAAGCAAACTGTCGTGACCTGCATGTGGGAGATTTAGCAGCGGACACATTAACTCTATGCTGTTTTATGATGAGTCATGAAGAGCGAATCCTGCGATTGCACAACTCGCTGACCTCTCCAGCAAATGTATTAACCACCATCGCTCTTACCTAAATTATGCCTTGAAACTTGCTAGGTACATAATATGGAGCAGGTGCCATAGCCCCGTAAACCGATTTAAAAGCAGGGTGTTTGTGACCATATAATTTATCCAGAACTCTTGCTGCTAATTTCAGCGTACGTAGATTCCCAGAGAACGCTCCTCGTCACTCAGCCGCCTCTCTGCTGCCAAATTTATAGGATGCCGGAGTCGTTTTTCCCCCTTTCGAGTACCGCCGGCCTGCGACCAGGAAGTCAGGCAGGCCGGCGCGACAACCGGAAACAGAAGTAGGAGGACGGGAGCCTACCCCGCCTCCCACGAGCCGCGATTGTTTGGAGCACCGGAGCAGGCAGGAGCCTACCCTGCGCCCCGGTGCCGGAGGAGGGAGGAAGAGTCCTGCTGCCGGGCCCTGCAGCTGAGGAGAGCCGCCGCACCAAGGAAGCCGGTGAGTGGGTTGCTGAGCTGCGAGGGGGGGCATGTGTGTGCGCGCATGTGTGTGTGCGCGCGCGCGTGCGGCGGGGGGGGCTGTGTATGTGTATGTGTGTGCGTGTGTGTATGTGTCTTGGAGTGCGTGTGTGTGTGACTGTGGAGGAGGGGGGTGTGAGCGAGTGTCTGTCTGTATGCGCGCGCATGTGCACGACGCGGGACGGAACGTGCGCGTTCGCGCACCCAAATCCAGGAAAAAAGCTCGTAACACCCTCTTGTCCTCCTTCCCCCGTGACAGGCAACATTAGGTCTCCAGCTGGACACCTGCATCCTTCGGATGCAGTTTACCAGCTCGACCTAAAAAGGGGAAAAATACTCAATAAATATATTTTTAAAAAAAATATGTTTTTAAACCAAAACATAAATCAAGCAGAATAGGAACATATCCTCTAGTCCCTATTGGTAGGTCTGAATGCTTTCACTTTTTTTGGAAAATAGCATTCCGTTTAAAAAAGATAGCCCTAAAATAAAGTACTAAGAGGAACAACACTCCAACCTCTAGACATTTAGTAAGTTTTTTTTTTTTTTTTTTTTTTTACACATACTACTTTTAATTTAAGAAGGGCTTCTTCAATTCCTAAGGTCGACGCGTTTCAGCCCAACTGGTTTTGGGCCTCATCAGGACTAAGGTGTATAAGGATAACTTTTGATAAGGACCCCTGACTTACATATAAATATATACACATATATTTTCATCTATTTACATATATAGATAGATAGATATAGACACATAAACCTATACACAGGAACTATATGGACATATTGGCCATATATATTATACTTATTCCTCTCTCGAGGTGACAGTCCTTGAGAGAGTATTTAATTTTATCCATCCATAACTCTGCACCAGGAAGTGACATCTACAAAGATCTCTAATTACCATAGAAAATTATATCATCCGTGACTCAATCAAAGTAAGCATAAGAAACAAATAAAGGAAAGAAAAAGTCCCCTTAGTGCAATAAACCTTAACCTCAACACAAAATACAACAATGTGGAGAAAGGGGTAAATAAATCCAAGACTTGAGAATCCGAACGTGTCTCAATAAATAAAAAGAACTATGTAATGCCACTATTCTAATCGGGTGCACAAGACCAGGTCTGTAATTACCACTCTTATTGATTAGTTGCGGTTTCAATGTCCACTGGAATACACTACCGACAGCTAAAAAGGGATATACCTTGATGGAGCTGCAGACATGAAAAAAATTGACCATCTATGTAAAATGTATCTTATATCAATCCAGTAGTCAAAAGCAGATTAAAACTAATTCCTTATCTAAAGGTACATCAAACCATTTAGGGCACTTGTTTTAAAAATGTCCGTTAGTTTAATCCAACTAATTAATAAAGCACAAGTGTTCCTTCATGATCTAAATATATAAGAATTCAGTAAATAGGTCCTACTTTGCCATAAACTACATTTAATGTTTTTTCAACAATAAAGGCGCGGTGTAAAAATTGTCCTTACTGGCAAACATTGAAGACCGCTGCAGAGAAAAGACAATTGAGACTCACGGCAGATTCAGAAGGCCCCCTGCCCTACTACCGGAAAGTGATACACCGGAAAAAGACATTTAAATCAATAAAGCCTACGTTGCCCATATCCCCAGTGTCTGTCAGTCTATTCGAAGGGACAACTCTAGCAGCTGCACCTAGCCCAGCGACTAGGGGCGAACCCGAGGTGTCACAAAAACAAAGCTGTTTCATACCTTTACTTTCTCCGCTCTATGCGCACGGTGTCTATCAACTCGCTCTGAAATGTCAGGTCCGTGATAAAAGTCACGTGACCGGGGTATGTGTCCTTACGGCTAAGAAGGCTGTGTAGACACTAAAACAGACGTCACTTGACGCTGAGGATAGACTAAAGTATTTCAGATTCCATAGGGTAAAAATGGAGCTTTCGTGAGTCCAAATAACCCTGCAAATTCAGCCAACTACAAATATCCAATGAAAATATATAAACTAATAACTTATTAGAAAATATAACCCCAGAAGTGAAAAAAAAATAAAGTTAAGGAAAGATGGAAATTATATTAAAACCTCATATCCCACGTGTGATCTGCCACTCCGTACATTCCATCCGGTCTACGTTATACATTTAAACCATAAGTTAGATCCAAACTGTAGAAATTACAGCAGAAAATTCCTGGTAACAATATCTAGTAATATAGTCTCTTCTGTGGAAACAAAGACAGTAGATGCAAAGAAAGCTACTGTAAAGGTGACCAGATTTCATCCCAGTCATTAAGACCTAGTCTTGCTGTATGATATTTTTAAATTAACCTTGCTTCTAGTCTATTCAATTTTTCTTGTAATTCATAATTTTGGACGTTTTGTGGTACAATTAGTACAGACCACTTTATATCGTAATAAGTTGTTTTTGTTTTGGAAATGGTGTACTTAAGGGCGCTCCCTGTGTTTTACACTTTATTTTTGATTGATGTTGCAAAATCTGTTTCTTCACTGCTTGCACCGTTTGCCCTATGTAAAACCTTATTACATGGACATTTCAGACAGTATATAGTATTTTTGTAATTGCAGTTTGAAAAAACTCTTTGAACATGAGTCTGGCCATTGATGTCTATTGTTTTGAATTCTCTGTCGATCGACAGGCCACACAATTTTGGCATCTATAATGACCAACTACAGATGGTAAACTAAGTAAGCTCCTAAGATCATTCCTCGGGGGTTCTGTAACGCTTGCTGCTCTCACTAGTTGCTGTCGAATATTTTTTCCCTTTTTTAATTGCATACAGGGGTTTGGGACTGCCTAAGGTGTCCATTAATTTACAATTAGTTTGAATGATTTTCTTAACTTTATTTGTTTTTGGGCCATATGTAAGTACACATGTATGGGGTGTATTTTCATTATGCTGTTTAGGAGTAAGTATTTCCTCTCTGCGTATATCACACCCTTTTCAATGCTGTTTTGACCAATTTTTTAGGATATCCATGCGTAATCAGTTTAGTCTTTAGGATTTCTGCGTTAATAAAAGAATCCTCCATATTTGTTCAATTCCTCCTAATACGAAGGAATTGCCCATATGGTAAGTTTTCCTTTAAAGTACGTGGATGGCCACTGGTAAAGTGTAAAAGTGTATTTCGGTCAGTAGGTTTAGCATATAAACTGACTTCCAAGTGACCATTTTCATGCTGGATAAAGACGTATAAAAAGTTTATCCTTTCACGGTGTTTAGATACTGTGAATTTAAGCTCAAGTGTTCTCGAATTTAACCTATTGTGAAATTCAGTCAATTTTGCATCATCTCCTTCCCAAATCCTAAATATGTCATCAATATAGCGACACCAAAATCCAACTTGGATCTTAAATGTGTTGGTATCGCTATATATCCACCTTTTTTCGAGTTCGTCCATGACGAGTTTCGCTATTTCAGGTGAAAAACTACACCCCATCGCTACTCCTATTACTTGTAGGTACAACGCCTCTTTAAAATTAAAAAAGTTGTTCTTGAGGCATATAACCGCTAATGATATTATAAAATCTGTTGGGACCTGATGTGGTCGTTCTCGTTGTTCTAGTTTATGTCTCATGACGGCCAAATTCTCATCTTGCAGTATTTTCATATACAACGATTCAATATCGAAGGATACTAAAAGCTGATTTTCGTTGTTATAAGGAAGATTTTCTACCTTGGATATCAGGTCCAAGAAGCCCTTGTTAAATTAAAGTTGTTTGTGTAAAAAAAAAAAAAAGTAATAAATGTTTAGAGGTTGGTGTTGTTCCTCTTAGTACTTTATTTTAGGGCTATCTTTGTTAAACGGAATGCTCTTTTCCAAAAAAAGTGAAAGCATCCAGATCTACCAATGGGGTAATAGATAATAGAGGATATATTCCTATTCTGTTTGAGTCTTTTTGATTTATGTTTTGGTTTAAAAAATTAAAAATGATATATTGTATATAATGATGAGTGTGTGTATATATAGAGAAATACAAAAAGTTTTCAACCCACCCCCCCTTTCTTTGCATCTAGACACATAAACTTTTGCTTAAACTGCTTTTTGTCCATGAAATTAATTTGCATATGTTTAATCTGGAGAGTGAACCTCGTCAGAAGGAATAATTTTAAGTTTTCGTTCGATTTACTGTGCAGTATATATTTGTTTCAACGCATTGTTTGTATTTACATGTGCTTGTCTACCCAGATGCGGTTAGATTAATTGGGTTACCCCTTTGATATAGTCTGGATTTCGTAGAAGACACGCCCTCAACACACAAGGCAAGGCGTGCTTGAAGAAGCAACTTTGTCTTAGTCCTTCCCACTCTAATGACGTAATGGCATGATCTTGGCATGGCTACCGCCCAGGGCTGAGCCCCACCTTTGCTCATGCGGAGGACTTACGCAGCAAAAGCAGAGTCTTTGTAAGTGTGTGATTCAACACAGCCACTGGAGGTATCCTTGCAGAGTAAAAATGGCAAGTAAGCCGTAAGTTGCATGACCACTGTGCTATGGCAGAGCTTACATGAGGCCAGCAACCAATGGGAGTCGGAGCGCTGATTATGTGGCAATCCCATGCAGTGGTTGCTTTTTTTTTTTTTTAAAAGAACAGCGCTGACTGTACCATTGTTTGCAGTCCATGTGCCTCAAATCTGCGACCAGGTTAAGAAGAGCCACACCACTTGTTGTTTTGTACAGAACAAGTGCTAGAAAAGCCAACAAGTCTTCTTTTTTTAAAGCGAATTATGTATGAGTGGTTGTGTCGGTTGGTGCCTGGGTGAAGGCGAGAGCGTGTCAAGGGGCGATCGAATGCAGGTATAATGAAGGGCATGGGTAAATGGATTATTACCAGAGTGCACGGCAGTATGAATAGGTGAGTCATAGTGAATAAATGCTTGAAAAAGTGAGTGCACTGATGAATGATGCATGCACAGATGAATGAATGAGTGTGCATGAAGGCACACAAGCTCGAACAGGAGAAGTGGCACAAGATGTCCCAAGTAACGTGCAAACTAAACAACAACAGCAACATTATTTTGAAGCGTTCAGCTGCCAAACCACGCAGAAGCTGGCATAGTTCCTACCCCAAAATGGCTCAGTGGCTGAAGAGTCCAGTCTTGAGCAGTTTCCTAAAGAAGCTACAGCATCCTTTTGTGGACGCGTAGTAAATTAATAATAAAATGTCCAAACACTCATGCACTCTTTCGCCCAAAGCTCATTTAGCTTAGCCACACGTTTAGCCTTCTTGGCTTGTTTCTTTGTGCGTTTGACAAACATTGCCTCTTGCGTCCTTGTTTCATATTTGCAGTGGCTTGGTGTAGAACACATGTCTTGACCACTTATAAGGCCTCAGCTTGTTTACTTCATTCTATTTAGTCAATGCTGCACAGTAATCAAATTGGGAGTGAATGGTCATAAAACAGCTCTCAAAGCCAATCATTTAGGGATCTCTGTAAAAGGATGAACCTGCTCGTGCCTTATCTCTCCCAATCTTAAATTTACAGTTCCTACTACCTGGTATGCCCAGCTTCATCTGCCCTATGTGCGTCACTTTCGCTTTCATATTCTATCATTCTCTCTCTCTTCGCGCTACCTCTCACATATATACGCAAATAACTGTCTGTATACCATCTCACTCTCCCTTTCTATCACTTTCACACTTGCTCTCATATGTAAAACACATTTCCATTACAACACCAATAGTTCTAACAAAAAAAAACAAATTGGGACCCATTGCATTGCAAATGCTTGTTTTAACCTTTCACTGTACACAAAAATTAACCCTCCTACTCCTATTCTTTTCATCAACAAGAGCAAACCACTCAGTGCTCCAGCGTAACTCGCAGGTCGTAGCACGCCAGTTCCGCAGCGGACCGGGATGAACCCTATGATGAAGCATGCCACCAAGGGGCAACCCTGGTGGTTGAGGGTTATGTAAGAAAGCCTAGAGCTTCCTCCTTACCCTGCAGAGAGTCAGCGCATATAAAACGGACGGGCTCCTTTATCTGAAGGTATAGAACAGTGCACCGCCTAGTACAGTATTATGGCTCGTGCAGTGTGGGGACATGTGCACTGTACAGACCTGTGCACTGTACAGCAGTGTGCCATCTAGTTCTGTGTGCTGCCTGCCTAGTACAGTGCACCATTAAGTACTCTAGAGTCACTTGTGTTGAATACACTCTAGTGCTGTGTCTAGCACTGTATTGTGCCTATGGCAAAGTGTACCTCCTGGTACTGTGTGCTCTCTCGTGCTTAGTGTTGTATGAAGTTTAATAAAGAGAGATACCCAATACAGTGTAGAACATTGTACCTTCTAATTGCTGTGTGTTGCAGTGTACCATCTAGAGCAGTGTGCTCTCTAGGGCTGTGTATTTATTAGTACTGAGTGACAACTAGTAATGTGCACTACCTAGTGCAGTGTGCACTCAAGGGCTGTGTATTGATTAGTACTTTTTAACGACTAGTAATGTGCACTACCTAGTGCAGTGTGCTCCAGTGCTGTTTATTGATCAGTACTGTATTTCGACTAGTACTGTGCACTACCTACTGCAGTGTTCTGTCGATCACAATGTTTTGTTTAGTACAATACGCCTTCTAGTTTGATGTGCGGTCTACTCAAAAGTGCTATCTTGTAAAGTGGGCCTTCTACTCAGTGTGCTTCCTTATATTGTCTACCCACCAATAACCGTTCTCTCTGGTGCAGTTTACCATTTAGTATGGTGCAGAGTCTAGTGCTGTGTGTTTAGCAATAGTGGTGTACCGTATATTACAGGTTAATGTCTAGTAAAGTGTTCTGTTGAGTTTGTTCGTTGTAAGACTGACAGAGCTGGCACTTCTTTTCATATTAAAGAAGTACTGGTGCTCTTCCTTTCACAGTACAGAAGTACAGGTACTCAGTGCATTGACAGTAAAGGCCCATTTAAAGCTCTTGTTAATTTTAGTAAAGTGTGCATGTTCTAGTCCAGTGTGTCACTAGCATAGCTACCTTTAAACACTCTGCACAGGGTGACTTAAAGATAATCTGGGAGACCCCAAATGAGGGATCAGGTTGCAAGAGCCACAGGAGCACAGCTGGTTTGTCTTTACCCAGGCCAGGTGGCCTCTGTGCTTCACAGTGGTCTTAGTGGTAAGGGATAAGCTTGTGCAGGGACGATCTCTGGTCAGCTGGGCCACTCACGAAGTGGGTCTCAGGAGTTCTGGTGTCCCTGGACAACTGCTCGTCACCATGGCAATTGGAGTCCGGATTGGACTCTTAGTCTTGGTTCAGGTTGCAGAGGGTCCGGTACCCCGGATATTGGTATGGCACGGCTCCAGTAGGTCCTGGTGTCCTCTCACTAGGTCAGGTGACAGGTCTGACCCTCAGGAGCTGGTGCACCGCTGCTGGTTCAGATGCTGCGTCAGTGTCGTCGGGAAGCTGCAAGTTGAGAAGCTGGACTCTGCAGGTTTGGTGCCTGTGGACTGCAGGAGAGTGGCTCCTCCATTCCGAGAGAGGTGTTCCGAGTTTCTTGGAGGCTTCACAGCAGCAGGACGAAACAGCACACCACAATGGTTGAGTCTTGAGGCATCAGGCAGGGGTTTGCGCCAACATTCTGCAGCAGGGTCTGTTCTGAGGTCAGCAGCTCTTCTTTGTCCTTCTTTTTTTGTCTGTTGAATCTGACGTCAGGGTCTCGGGAGAAACCTAAATACTGTATTTAGGGGCGTTAGAGGTAGTAGCCAATAGGCTACTTACCTTTAGGGCGTCTACATTCTCTATGTGCCCACCTCCAGTGGGAGAGAGCACAACCTAAACCGTGGTTGGCAGCTTTCCCTCAAAGCAAGATAGAGGAAACTGATTTGGGGGGATCACTTCTGCTGCCTGAGGGATGGTGAATGGCTCGGAGTGGGAACACCCCCTAATCTTACTAATTCTTTCGCCTGTTCTCCCACAAAAAGTGGAGTAGGACAGTGGAGTTGGCATCTGCTTCTACCAGCAGATGAGCTGGGTAATACTGCAAAGGCGGAAGGGTCTTTGAAGCTTTCCACTCTACAATGCAGTTCCTGCTTGGGGAGAAGGTGTTATCACCTCCACCAAGAGTAAGCTGTGTTTCTAGCCTCGGAGAGCCATGGCTCTCTTCCCATGAGGTCAGAAACCGGTCTGATAGTGGCAGGCTGGCTAAGGCTAGTCATACACCACACCAGTGCTGGTAGGTTTTCAGGGGGCACCATTAAGGTGCCCTCTGTGTACATTTATTAATAAATACAAGACTGGCATCAGTTTGGATTTATTAAGATGAGATATTTGGTACCTAACATCTCTGGGTTCAGTAAAGCCATCATGGTGCTGGGGAACTCGTAAGGACGAGTGTCCAGCCCATGACCTTTTGTATGGCTTCCGTTTTCTCTTACAAAATACAAAAATGGACTTGGGTATTGTAGGGGCATACCTGCTCAGACGAATATGTCCACACATTTGGTATAGTGCACCCTGCCTTAGGGGTGACTTACCTATATCTCATTCAGTGCTGTGAGGCATGACAAAAAGGGCTGTGTGCCATGTTGACTGTTCAGATTTCTCTGCACCAAGACACCCAGCATGCAATAGCAGTCTGCATAGTCTTGGTGAGGGGTCCCTGTGGTGGCACAATTCTTGCTGCTACCCTAGTGGACCCTCTTCAGTCCCAATGCCATAGGTACCAGCGGTACCATTTACTAGGGTCTTTCAGGAGTGTCTGAAGTTGTGCCAATCGTGGTACAGCTTTGTGAGAGAGCTCTGGCACTGGGGACCTGGTTGGCTGGGAACAAGTTCACTTTAATTCAAAATTACATCATGTTCCAGTAACGTGTACTTTTCAGTGTTGTGTGCTTCATAGTTTAGTATTCTCCCTAGTGTATAGTGCTGTTAAACCAGTGTGCTAGCTCCTGTTGTGTGCGCTGTAGTTCAGTGTTCTAGTGTAGTGCACATTCTAAGACCGTAATTTTAGGTGCCCTGGTTAGGCCCATTTAGCATTGCTGCACATTTTCTTACACTGCCCCCTTTCTCCACAATTACATTTTACTGTGACCTTTGGCACATATTCGTGTACGTAACAATGTTGAAAACGTTTCTCTGAAACTCCTTTGCTTACACATCTAGCTTTGGACAACATTATCATGAGGCCTCGAACACTGAGTACAAGGCCTTTTGTGCACATTTTGCAAATGTCCTATCTTCATCAACTGAGCGACAGGGCTATCTGCATACCCATAACAACACTAATCTGCATGTACATCGTAAGGATACTTTTTATTATAAATAAAGGAGCATTTCTGCTGACGTCGAGGGGTCCCTGCATGAGGCTTTGCCAAGCAGCTGCCTACTATCCCCGTGTGGGGTGGCCAAGAGTTTAGTTCATGTGTGGTGCAGTGATGTATTTGTAATTTGGGTAGTGTAGTGTAATGTATGGTTCATGTGTGGTAATGTGGTGTGGTGTAGTGTAGAATGTGTATGTAGTTTAGTTTGACTCATATGACGTGGGGTATGCTCCATGAGTAGTGGTTTAGTGTAGCATGTGTCATATGTGCTAGTGTCGTTTAGTGTCCTATGCAATGTTTGGTAGTGTGGTGTAGTGGAGAGCGTCCCATGTGTGATAGTGTGTTGTGGTGTAGTATACGTCATGTGTGGTGTAGTATGTGTCCTGTGTGGAGTAGGGCTGTATGCATTGAGTAGTATGCATCATGTGGTAGTGTGTTGTAGTTTGGCTCAGGTGTGGTGTAGTATGTCGTATGTCGTGTGGTAGTGCAGTGCAATGTAGTGTACCTCATGGTAGCATGGTGTAGTGCATTATGCCAGTGTGGTGTAGTGTTAGACCCAGAACATTTCAAGTCTGTGCAGAGGCTACTGAGCTGGGTCACCTCTCTAGCTTCCCATTCATCCTGCCCAAACTCCCTCACAGCAAGTACTCCTGCTGGCTCTGCAGACTTAGACATGACAGTTGTGAACACAGAAAGGTTTCCAACTACAATGGCAAACCACAGGAAAAAAATACTGATCACCAAATGTTAGGCATAGCAGTTTCTGGCTGGCTAGGACGCATCGAAGCCAGGCAGAATCTGCCATCCCAGATAGGATGAATATGATACACTCATCCGATAACCTGTGCTCACTTTTGGGTCGCTTGGCACAGAGCATGTCAAGCTTATCCTCAGGGTCAAAGTATAAAGTATTTGCACATCACCACCCTCACCACAGAAAGAATCCACTCCATAAGTATAGAACAATGGTCTTTTGTATTGCACGCACATTGAAATCAAAACGACATACACATTGGATATATGCTTTACAGTTATATGCAATTGTCGAACTATCCCATTATCAGCAGAACGGCATGAACATATATCTACTAGTCTTAGGTATTCACTTGCCCCGTTATCCCGTCAGCCTCCTAAGCAACATAACCCCATGTGCCTACTTCCTCGAGGTGTTCAGGATCTAACCGATCCCTTCCACATCAACGACAGAACCATATATGCAGGCTGTTCAGGGGCATTCCACTTTCCAGAAATCACATTAGCATAAAACAAGACATTCCCAGTATCGCATACCTCGTACAGTTGTAACGGTCAAGAAATAGAGGTTTTGACTATGCCTCGTGACCTAGCTCCTCAGCCACTCAAACCAACCAATGATACATGATGCACCAGCTGGCGACACTTTGGTTAGATTTTTGCTACCACCTAAAGTGGGAGGAAACAGTTGCTTTGTTTGTTCCATCCAGATTAAGCCCTCAGGCAACCAGTGGCCCCTTCACAAGTGTGGAATCACTATACTCCCTGTAGGCAAGAGACTGTGACACCGGAAGCGGGTGCACTTCCAGTTTGGAGAAATGTTTCCCCTCCTGCAGAGGTGTGAGCTGCAGTGGCTCCAGTCATCCAGCTGTGGGTGCACACAAGGCACGAGACGTCCTCGGATCCAGTCATGGTATTCTCAACAACAGAGTACCTTGTGGTGTGGGTCCAGGGAGAGGGAGCCAGCGACCTCTGATTGAGGCTGTGATGTCTGGCACTGTCGTCCTCTCGATCTGGAGGTCGGAGACATTCCAGACTTCCAGCTCGGGTTCCGCAGACTCTGCAAACGTCCCCCAGCACCCCTCGGACACCACATGCTACATGTAAGCTCAGGTCCCTCGGATTCAGCAAACTTTCCCAGCACTCCTCGTGCTACGGCACCCCCAGGTGGGCCGCAGATTGTTACAAGCACACTCCTAAGCACAGTGTGAGTACTGCATACGTCAGAACGGACATTGTTCCGCTACACCCTGTGCGGTCCTTATGATCTTGTGGAAACAGAGAGATACTTTCTGTCCCTCGGGTCTCCTGGACAGAAGGCCAGTCAACCGGCCCTTGGAGAGTGCTTAGGGACCTGGGCCACGACAGTTAGCAATTAACTGCAGGCCAGCAAATTCCCATCACAATCCACTGAGTGATAGTCCCCTTCATGGAGCACAACAAGCCCCAAGCCACCACAAGTCTGTGGATAGTCCAGTTGCTGTCCCTTCTGCCCCAATGGTTCCTCTTGTCAATGTCCCAGTATCGAACCAGCATAGTATGGTTCCAATCCCCTAAAGGTCTCTAACTCCTGAGGTCACAGCCCGAGTAGTTATACCCACAGTGGCCTTTGAAGATGAGATCAGTTCAAAAGGCCACCTTTAAAATGCACAGGCACGCTCTAAATGTAGTCTTGTCTGCCATTCTACCCTATGTTTAGTGGGGCCAGGGCCCTGCCCTTGGAATGGAGGTGCCAATTCCGGCCCCTCTTATCCATCCCAGAAATCTGCAGTTTCTTTTGAGGCCCTAGTTTATGGCTATCGTATCAGGTATGCACAGCTGTAACTGTCCCCCAGCACCCAGATGTGGATTTGAAACATGCCGACAGGCACACAAAGCCACAATCGCAGAAATTCCCACTTCCCAAAGTGGCATTTCCACATTAGTAATGTTGAATTCACTCACCATACCGGAGAGGATTTGCCGTTACAAACTCCTTGATATCGAGCACTATACTGCCACTCTTCTGCATGTAGCAAATGCAGCTCAATAGACGTTCCACATATACCTTATGTCAATAAATGCAATAAGCAGGCCCCACTGTGCCATTCACTATCCGTGTATGTGGAGCACACAATCAATCAATCATAGCATTTGTATAGCGCACTACTCACCCGGAAGGGTCTCAAGGCGCTTGGGGGATGGGGTCTGCTATTGCTCGAACAGCCAGGTCTTGAGTTGTCTCCTGAAGGCGAGATGGTCCTGGGTCAGCCGAAGGTGGGCGGGGAGGGAGTTCCATGTCTTGGCCGCCAGGTAGGAGAAGGATCTTCCTCCAGCGGTGGCTCTTCGGATGCGTGGTACGGCGGCGAGGGCGAGGCTTGTCGAACGTAGCTGGCAGGTGAGCGTGTAGAAGGTCAGGCAGTCGTTGAGGTACTTGGGGCCCAGGCACATGCCCTACCTCTTCCAGACACCACACCCTGCCCCCAGGAAGTACTCCGATGTAGCAAGAGACATGCAGAACCTTGACAAACAGCTTTTTAAATGTCAAGCATCATTAACCTGCGCACACAGGCCCTGCCATTGCAAACCTCCACTGCTCGAACGCGGATGCTGCTTTTGTTGCTGGCCACCATGCCGTAAGACGTTTAAACAAGTTCTTTGCCGGAAATGAAAGGAATTTAAATTGATGTTTCTTGCTGTGCTATATCTCAATAAGAGTAACACATTATAATTGATCAAACGCTGAACTTTTTGAGCCCTGAAGAAGTCTCGATTGAGAGACGAAACGCGTTGGCTAAGAGAATTTCACTTATGTACTTGGATTTTAATCTTTGGATCAACTAATAAAGAATTTATTCGGACCATCAGTGGATTCTGGACCTGCTCTTTATATTATTTTGCTCTTGGACTGACTCCATGTTAAAGGAATGTTATGTTATTTTTGATGAGTGCTGATTCCAAAAATTCTTGCATTTGTGGTTTGGGCCTTTGCCCAATTGGGAGTAAATAGGGTTGTACTCCATGGTTTCCTGAGCACCATCACGAGACTAGTAAGCCACTTAATTAACAGGTGCAGTAGTTTGCCTCGACCCTTCGTTGCTTCTTTATGCAAACCTGTGGCATGTTTGAAGAGCTATCTCCGTGGGTGGTACAACCAGTGCTGCAGGCCCATGGAGGAGCATTTGAGTTACATGCCCTAGGTACATGTCTTACCCCTAGACAAAGGACTAATAGATAACCCAAATCAGCCAATTATGTATATGACAAACACAGTGCTTTGGCAATGAATGGCAGTGTCAAAACTGCACACAGTTCTAAGACTAGCACATAGATCAGCGGAAAATCGGGAGGGACAACAGCAAAAAGTCGAGGGCCATTTCCAACATGTAGTATGTCTTGTGTGGTGTAGTGTAGTATGCCTTGCGTGGTAGCGTAGTGTAGTATGCCTTTTGTGGTAGCGTGGTGTAGTGTAGTATGCTGCATAGTGCAGTGTGCTGTTTAGTAGAAATATCCTCTCTATGTAGCGCAGTGTGCTGTTTGGTGTAGCGTAGTATGTCTTGTGTGGTAGTGTGGTGTAGTGTAGCATGCCTCGTGAGGGATAGTGTAGTAAGCCTTAAGTGTGGTAATGTGATGTAGTATGTGCTGCGTTGTACAGTGTAGTAGAATGTCCTATGTAGTGCAGTATGCTGTTTGGTGTAGTGTGTGCTCTAGATGAATGAGCGCTTTAGTGTAGTGAGCAGTCTAGTGCCGTGAGCTCTGGCACAGCGTGTTCCCTTGCATAGTGTACACCTTCCAGGTGTGGTTTAAATAAATCATATGTAAAACAGAAGCAGTAATTACAGTCTTTCTTTGTGTCATTAAATCTCTAATTGTGAATCTCTTCTCTGCAGTGATGGTGACTCTGGATCCTGACACGGCTCATCCACAGCTCGTCCTGTCTGAGGGGGGGAGACGTGTGAGTGACACGATCAGAGCACTGACCCTGCCGGACACCCCCAAGAGATTCACCTCGTACTTGCCCTGTGTGCTGGGGAGCGAGGGGTTTACCTCTGGTAGACATTACTGGGAGGTGCAACTGCTGGAGGAGGGGATGCAGTGGGTTGTGGGGGTCGCAGCAGAGTCTGTGGACAGGAAGGGAGATATCGCATGGTCACCTGAGGGGGGAGTCTGGGCTGTGGGGGGGTCGCGGGGTCAGTACGATGCTCTCACCTCCCCTGTGACCCCTCTGTCCCCGTGTGAGGAGCTCCCGAAGCTGGGGGTGTATCTGGACTACGAGGGGGGGCGGCTGTCCCTGTACAATGCTGACTCCATGGAGCTTCTCTACTCCTTCCCGCAGGCCCCCTTCACGGAGAGGCTCTTCCCGTTCTTCTTTCTCGGGGGAGGAACAGAGCTGTGGCTGGTGTGAGAGCTGCAGAGACCTTTATCCCCTCGTCCCACCCTCCCCTGCAGTGATAATAATGTAAGTGGATAAGTCTCTTGAGAGGGACCCAGTTAAAAAGGATGTTTATTTCAGCTGTAAAGGGCTCCTTTGCCCCTGCAGTCTGTTCAGCGCCCCCATGAGATTGTTCTCATGGTGGCAGATATGGCGTCTCGCAGTAAACGGGCAGCCCTGTGAATTGTTATTATTAATACATCCTTGTCTCCGTATTACAGGACTGACTTATGTCCCACAGTTTCCAGCTCCTGCAGCAGCCCCTCAGGGTCTCTGCGATGTATGCATTGTTTGTAGTAGGGCTTTATTTACTGTGTGCTGGGTCATAGGTCAAGGAACAGCCCTGCCAAGTGTAGTATCTTGTGTTGGACTAACACAAATTGATTAAATTCTCTGGGAATTACCACACACATGTGGGCACTTGACATGGTTGTTACAGCTCCTGCCAACGTTCCTTTTGTAAAACTGCTGTTGTTCCTTAAAATAAAGTTATTTGAGTAGCAACGTCTGTGGTCTTGTAGCCTAAGCGGTCAGGTGTGCATCTGGCAGGGAACTCTCAAGCCTCCGAGCGCAACACGCCATTGGCTTAAAAAGCCACGACTGACTGAACATTTTACAAAAATATCTGCATCTGTCGGTGGCTTTTACCAGCTACAGCCACTGCTGACGTTTACACATTATAGACAAAGAACAAGCCCAACACTCCAAGGGGATGTAACTGACCTTGCGGAAGTACTCCTGGAGCATAGTCAGTTTTTGTTGGTTTGTTTACTGTTTTTATTGATTTTTAATATCACATAGCAACAGAGATACAATTTACATGAAGACATCACATCATAGAAACCATAGACGTGAAGCTATCAAATATCCCGAAATGCAAGAGAAGAAAGAGCGATAGAAGAAAAAAAGAGAAGGGGAGGAACAGTAGAGAGCAGGAGCAAGGGGAAGGACAGAATAGTCCAGTAGCCACGCCTCTCAATGGAGCCACCCTCTCACCACATGGGGGAGTCAGGGTCAGTGCTCTTACCAACTCAATTAAAGGGGGAAAAGCGTTTTTTGCAAGGTCAGTCGTGGGAAAAACTCATGCAGTCGTATGAGCAATCTAAGGAAGAAATATTTGGGTCTGGTCTCTGCCAAGAATCCCTGTCAATTGACCTAAGATAGTGTGTCAAAGGACTCCAGATATCTTTGGGTCAAGAACGGACGGTCATCCGCTCCCAGTATCCATCCAGCATCTCCTGACAGAGTGCTGCGTCACGCAGCCAGTCATTCCTTTTAGGGGCCCCGTGCCCCGTGGAGTGGTGTGGCTCACTGGTTAGAGGCGGCAGACCCGGAAGCAGAGAACAGCCCGGGACCAGGGTTCAATTCCCGACGCGGCAGGCTCGTGGACCAGGGTCAGCGGACTCGATAATTCTCGCTTCGGTGCCTACTCTAAACAGGGATCACACTCGGCAACTCTGGGCATTAGCTTGCCTCATCTCTAAAACGACCCCCCACATTCGCCGGGGATGCCTGGTTTCACCTTGGAAATACCCAGTAGGGACCATCTCCTAGGGATAGCCAGGACGGGTTCCCCAGCGGTCTATAGCGCCACGACGCCTCAGGGCAGCAGTGCGCTTTACAAGACACATACATTTATATTTACATTTACATTTTGCCTGGCCCAGTGTATCGCAACCCCAACCCTGCGCATTGTGCGGGACTCCAGAGGGGTCTCTCTAACATAGCCTAATTGAGCAACGAGGGGCATGGAGGCCAGGGCACGGCCAGTAATGTTAATGATGTGGCTGCACACCTCCATCCAATAATCCTGGATATAAGGCTCCCCCAGGCCAGATATAAGACAGAAGACAGCGCAACGCAAGACTGCGTGCATCCGACACCAGACCCATCCATCACAGCTGTGCCGGCGTATGATAGATTCTGTGTAAAACTTCGCTGCATACATGCATAAATTTGCGTAATGACACTGCTTGGTAAAGAATTGGTAAGCTCTTCTTAAAGCACCGCAAACACCGGGGTGGGGGTGCCAGAAAGTTACTGTGGAGAGTGTGCATGGACTCCTAAGTTGGTAATAAGTCATTGCTTCCAGAAGAGAAGACTGGGAGTTCTGAAATCCCTGTTGGTAATTAAAGAAGGAGCCTTCAGGGTATGCCGCTCTGATGGAGGTTAGCTGCAGCCTTTGCAGACGCGCCTGCACTCCTGCCTCAGACTCCGCCGGGAGCTGTGGGTGACCCAGGATCGGCACAAAAGGGGCGAAGAGGTGCTTCAAACGTGCTCTCTTGGGCAGCTCATTCCATGCCAAGCCCATACATGTAACCGTATCGACCTGTTGATGCACCATATGAGGAGGACCATTAAGCACAGTCTAAAGTGGACACTGAGCCGTATGACCTGCTTCTGGAGCAGTGTGTAGATGAAACTGAATTGGGTGAAGCCAGAAATAAATAAAGTGCGCCTGGGCACTACAAAAATAAAGGTACATATCCGGCGCTCCCAAACCACCCTGTGCAAATGGAAGTATTTCCCATGCAACAAGGTGGGATCGCAACTTCAATCAATCATTTGTAAAGCGCACTACATAAACACGAGCATCTCAAGGCGCTGGGGAGGGGGGGGGCACTACTGTTCGAACAGCCAGGTCTTTAGTATCCTCCTGAAGGTCAGCAGGTCTTTGGTCTGTCGTAGGCTCAGTGAGAGGGTGTTTCATGTCTTGGCGGCGATGTGGGAGAAGGATCTCCTGCCGGTGGTTGTTCTTCGGATGCGCGGGAGGGTGGCGAGTCAGAGGTCGGCGGAGCGTAGCTGGCGGTTAGGGATGTAGAAGGAGAGCCGTCTGTTGAGGTAGGCTAGGCCGGTTTTGTGGAGTGCTTTGTGTGCGTGGATGAGGAGCTTGAAGGATATCCTCTTGTTGACGTGGAGCCAGTGCAGGCTTCTCAAGTGGGGGGTGATGTGGCCGTGTCGTGGTATGTCGAGGATCAGTCATGCTGAGGCGTTTTGGATGCGTTGTAGTCATTTCATGAGCTTGGTCGGGGCTCCCGCGTAGAGGGCGTTTCCGTAGTCAAGTCTGCTGCTCACGAGGGCGTGGGTGACTGTCTATCTTGTATCTGTCGGTATCCATCTGTAGATCTTGCGGAGCATGGGAGGGTGTTGAAGCAGGAAGAGGAGACAACGGCGTTGAGTTGCTTGGTCATTGAGAGCGTTGAGTCGAGGATGATTCCCAGGTTGCGTGCGTGGTTGGTGGGTGTCGGGGCTGCCCCCAGTGCCATTGGCCACCAGGAGTCGTCCCAGGCTGAAGGGTTGGAGCCGAGGATGAGGACCTCCATCTTGTCCGAGTTCAGCTTCAGTCGGTTGATCTTCATCCAGTCGGCGACGGCCTTCATTCCTTCATGGAGGTTGGCTTTGGCAGTAATTTATTTATTTAAAAAAGTTTTATATAGCGCTGGCTAGACCCGGAGGTATCAGAGCGCTTTACATGAGCATCAGATCATAGTTACAGGTTACATTGTTACAAAGGTTACATAGTTCTTAGAGCATGGCAACATAATTACTTGTAAGGTCGAGATAAACAATAAGCACAAATACGTAAGGGGAAAAGCAGGCAAGGTGAGAGATTCAGGGGAGGGGGTTTGTAGCAGGGGAAGTAGAGAGATAATGAAGGTGGGAAAGAGGAGGGGAGGGTGAGAGACACAGCATGGGAAGAGGAGGGGAAGGGTGACGGGGGCACAAACCGGTAGACGAGTCAAGGCAACGTCCAAAGTCCAGTAAGCTGTGATCCCAGGGAAAGTGGTATCACTTCCTTATCTCTGTTGCGAGAGGCTCCCTTTACGCATGTGGACTCTCTCAGAGGGGTCTCTGAGACTCCAAGGCCTACATACTGGATCCTTCCCCAAAAAGGGGAGAGGGAGTGCTTTGGCAAGGGGTGCCATACAATACCTCAGCTGTGAGTGGCTCCCTTGGCGCAGTGGACTCACTCAGCGGGTTCGCTGAGACTCCAGAGTATAAATATTGGATCTTTCCCCAACAAGGGGAGAAGGAGTGCTTAGTCAAAGGGCACAAAGGACAGGGGGGTAGGCGGAGTAGCAGGCAAGGGGAGAGATTCAGGGGAGAGGGGATAGGAGCTAGGGAAGAGACAATAAGGAGAGACGAAAAGAAGTCTGTCTAAAGACCGACTGGGTAGGTGACGACCAAGGAGGCAATCCACGGCCCATCTCCCCTATAGCTAAACCAAGTAGCTCCATCGGGAATCAGACAAAATAGTTCAGTCTCAATACATTGAGAGAGGAGGGAAGGAGAGACATAAATAGAGGGAGGATGCGGTAGGAGACGACAGGAGAGGAGAAAGGAAGTGCAACAATGTGGTTCAACAATATACCAGAAAAGGATCAAACAAATAAACATTATATCAAACAATCAGCAATACATTAGGGGAGGAGAGAAAGTAGTGGGGGGTAGGGGAGGAGGGAAAGTGAGGATAAGGGAAGAGACAACAGTAGAGACGAAAAGAAGACTGACTAAAGACCGACTGGGTAGGTGACGACCAAGGAGGCAATCCACGGCCCATCTCCCCTGTAGCTAAACCAAGTAGCTCCATCGGGAATCAGACAAAATAGTTCAGTCTCAATACATTGAGAGAGGAGGAAGGAGAGACATAAATAGAGGGAGGATGCGGTAGGAGACGACAGGAGAGAAGAAAGGAAGTGCAACAATGTGGTTCAACAATATACCAGAAAAGGATCAAACAAATAAACATTATATCAAACAATCAGCAATATATTAGGGGAGGAGAGAAAGTAGTGGGGGGTAGGGGAGTAGGGAAAGTGAGGATAAGGGAAGAGACAACCGTAGAGACGAAAGGAAGTCTGTCTAAAGACACACTGGGTAGGTGACGGCCAAGGAGGGAATCCACGGCCCGTCTCCTCTATAGCTAAACCAGGTAGCTCCATCGGGCATCAGACAAAATATTTAGGTCTCAATACATTGAGAGAGGAGGGAAGGAGAGACATAAATAGAGGGAGGATGCAGGAGGAGACGACAGGCGAGACGAAAGGAAGTGCAACAAAGTGGTTCAACAGTATACCAGAAAAAGATCGACAAGTAAATTTAAAAGTAATGGGGTCTTTGGTGAGGGAGAGGATCAGTTGAGTGTCGTCGGCGTAGACGATTATGTTGAGGTCGTGCTGTCGGGCGACGTGTGCGAGCGGGGCCATGTAAATGTTGAACAGTGTCGGGCTGACGGAGGATCCCTGCGGTACGCCGCAGATGATCTTGGAGGCTTTGGAACGGAATTGGGGGGAGGCGGACGCTCTAGATTCTGCCGGAAAGAAGGAGGTGGTCCATTCCGGAGCCTTGTCTCGGATCCCTGCGGTGTGAAGGAAGGCGTGTTTCCAGCTCTCTGGGAAGTTCGCGATCTCGAGGGAAAGATTGATGATGTTGTGCAAGTGGGGTGCGATGGAGCTGCTTGCTTTGTTGAAGACGCGGTGCGGGAATGGGTCTGACAGAGAGCCGGAGTGGATTGTGCTCATGGTCTTGATGGTGTCATCGATGCTCACGCTGCCCCAGGCTAGCAGGGGGTCATGGTCGATGGTGTGCTGAGGGTCTGTTGTGTACTTGTCTGTTGAGGCTGTCTGGGTGTTAAAGCTGTCGTGGATGTCTGCTATCTTGCGGTGGAAGAAGGTGGCGAGGGAGTCGCAAAGGGCTTGCGACGGCGGGATGTCGTTGGTGTTGGAGAGTTCCTTCACGATATTGACAAGCTCCTTGCTATTGGGTGCGTTGTTGTCGCGGCGGACTTTAACGGAGGTCCTCTTGGCCGCCCTGATGAGGTGGCGGTGGTTGCGGATAGCTTCCTTGTGTGCTGCGTGTCTGTCCGGAGTTTGTTCACTGTGCCATTCCTTCTCTAGTTTCCGGCAGGCTTGCTTGGAGGCAAAGAGTTCTAGGGTGAACCAGCTAGCCCTCTTTCTGGTGTCTCTCTCGGGGGGGGTTTCTTCAGCGGGGCGAGGGTGTTGGCGCAGTCCTCGAGCCAGCGTCTGAGGCTGTGGGCAGTGTCGTCAGTGTTAGAGGGTTCGGTGGGTGGACTGAAAGCGAGGTTTTGAATGTAGTTGGTCTTCGGTGATTTTGCTCCAGCAGCGGCGGGGGGGGGGGATCTGTTGGGTGCGGTGATGTGTGGTGGGTTTCTGCAATGCGAAGTGGATGCAGCGGTGGTCGGTCCAGAGGAGTTCGGTGGTGAGGCCGGCGGAGTGGGTGGGCGTTGTGACGAGTTGCTTCAGTCCGAGGTTGGCGAGGTTATCAATCATGGTTGTGGAGTTGTTGTCGTTCTCAAGGTGAAAGTTCTGGTCTCCGAGGAGGATGTAGTCGGTGGAGGTCAGGATGTGCGTGCTGATGAAGTCGGCGATGGAGTCGCTGAACTGGGGATGGGGGACGGGGTCCCGGGAGTTAGGGTCTGTGTGGATCTAGAAGTGCTTGTGTTCGGCGGTGCTGAGCATGTCGTCGGTCCTAATCGAGACCCTGATGCTGTTCTTGTGAACGATGGCGATTCCTCCTATGACTCCGTTGGTGCCGTCTCTGCGGGTGATCTTGTAGCCATCTCGGATGGCTATGGCAATGTCTGGTGCAGAGGAGTCGTTCAACCATGTCTCTGTCAGGAAGGCGACGTCCGGGGATGTTGTGTTGAGCATGTCCCAGAGCTCGACGGCGTGTTTGCGTGCAGAGTGGATGTTCAGTAGTATGCATCTTAGGTGGTTGAGGTCTTTCTTGGCGGGTGGTTCGTCGGCTCTGAGGCTGGTGTAGCTGCAGAAAAATTAGTGGCACAGAAGGCAAAAAGGGCACAAGAATACAGGGGTAGCTGAGAAACAGAAGGCAAAAACGGGCAGAGGCACAGGGCAGCGAGGGATACAGAAGGAAAAACCGGGCTGAGACATGGGGGCAACGAGGGATACAGAAGGAAAAAACGGGCAGAGACACGGGGGCAGCGAGGGATACAGAAGGTGGAACTCTCCTGGAACTCGGCGAAAATCCTGCTACCTACCTGACAGTCTCCTTGCGGCTATTGGTGTTTGAATCTGCCTGCATTTTCCGTTGTGGACCCCTGGTGGGACGAGGGTCCCAGGGGTTGCTGCTGCTCTCCCGCCGCTGTTCCACCGCCATCCGCACACTCTGGGGTAGATTCCATCCCCCAGAGTGCAGTGCAGGACCACACAGCTGCCGCGAGTGAGGGATAGGCGGGGCCAACGTGCTCATAGCGCAGCCTCTCCCCCCGCGGCGCGGGGAACTCTCCTGGAACTCTGCTAAAACTCTGCCACCTACCTGACAGTCTCCTTGCGGCTTTTGGTGCTTGAATCCACCCGCATTTGCCGTTGTGGACCCCTGGTGGGACGAGGGTCCCAGAGGTTGCTGCTGCTCTCCCGCCGCTGTTCCACTGCTATCCGCACACTCTGGGGTGGACTCCATCCCCCAAAGTGCAGCGCAGGACCACACAGCTGCCGCGAGTGAGGGAGAGGCGGGGCCAACGCGCTCATAGCACAGCCTCTCAACCTGCGATGCGGGCTGCCCCCTTTCCTCTGGGTTACTGGACGCAAGGTACTGTTTCTGATTCCATCGCTGCGTGACTCTTCTTGTATATCCTTGGGGGCTTGTTATCACTGATACCACCACTCTGCGGCGAACTCTGGGAACAAAAAAAATAAAATAAAACTGACTGTACTCGGCCACCAAAGCCCTAATCGGACACGCACGGTCACTTAATGGGCAAGAGGAAGGCAATGGAGGGTTGGGGTGCTGCTGGAAGTATGAGGTAAAAAGGTCAAAGTTAGCCACTAAACCAGCAATTGTGTTCTGGATAGAATTGAGATCATAGTAAACGAGTGTGAAGAAAATTTAGGAGCTAATAATGCAGCACTTAATGTTGGCGGTGAACAGCAGGAGGAGGGGTTAGGTATTAATCCACAAAGGTCAATTCCAGCTATGTTTAAAAAACAGTTGAACCAACAACTTAACCCTATTTCCCATAGCCCACCGGTAGAGGGTATCTGGGTGTCTTCCATATCTATTCCCCCAGTGCCACTTTTAAATCCAACCGACATAGGGGGTGTAAGTGATAAGAGAACCGCTGATGAGCCCTCTCCACTAATCCCCTGTTTTAATCGATGTGCAGCGCTTGACTGCATGGAAGAGGGAATCGTAACTCCAGCGGGGAAGGATTGTAGTGTTACTTGCACAATGGCCCTAGTGAGTTCATGTAAATGTAGACTCCCATGAGGGGCTACTGCAGAAACTGGAAGGTCTCCAAAGAGAGGCAGACTCCCTGAGGAAAATTGTTGATGCCTTAAATCTTGGGGCTAATTGTCCCCCTCCTACCCATGGTTTGCTGCCCCAACCTCCTCTCTCTACAGCCACCCCACATTGAACTAGGCCATCGACTGGCTCTCCCCCTGAGGGGGAAAGCGAGGTGCCCCCCAGGCCGCGAGACCGAGGAATTCTTTCCACTTCCAGGGCCTCTGCCTTTAGTTCTAAGAAGACTTATGTTGAGACACTGAAAGTCCCTGGGGTTCGCAATACCATTCCTAACATCATGGGGCCACAGGGACCTCACCCTGGGGTTCATAATAATACTCCTAACATCAGGGGGCTTCAGGGACATCACCCCGTAGGTACGACGACAAACACTCAGGCCACTGTTCATATGTTGAAAGACCCAAAATCTTCTTCTAGCCAGGGGTATGAGAGTGGTGAATCCCTTCGCAATAAGGCCAAACATTGGTTGCGCCATGTCCGGGGATACAGATCTATAATCCGGGAAGGCATTGTGAGAGCAAGGAGGATTGTGTCACATAACTCTGAGCTAGACTGCATCGAGTTGCTGCTAAATGATGCCGTTCTCGCTGAGAATTTATTGGCCCTGGAATTTCGTACCTCTTCCCCAGAGCACTCTGCCATCCAGATTAGGCGCTTACCGCTTTGGCCACCAATTGGGATGAGAGATCAAGAAATGCCGGAGAGATTTGGAGGGGGGTCGGGCCTGAATAGGGTAGATTGACTAAATCTAGGGTCTATTGAAAATTGTAATATCTCTACATCAGGATCCAGATACAGAGAGATAAGCGCCCCTGCTAACCTTTGTTCTATAGGACTTCCAAATGCCCAGGGTCAGCAGGTCGAAGGAGTGTGGGCATCTTGTGAAGGCCTAGTTAAGACAGCAGTAGAGGCCACGACTAATAGGAACACACTTAACCTCCTCTCCTGGAATGTAGCGGGGCTAGAGAAGAAATTACTGCTCCCAGAATGGAATACATTTGTCGAAAAGTTTGAGATCTGTCTCTTCCAGGAGACATGGAGTCTAACCCCCATTCATAAATCAGTTTATATTACCTACTTCATTCCGGCAACTAGTTCAGGCAAGGGCCGCCCCTCTGGGGGGCTACAAATCTGGGTCAGTATTACCTTGAATTGGACAACCGTTATCCACAGTTGCATCTCACGGGACATCCTGCATCTAACTGCTAGAGGTGCATCCAACAGCACAGCATTAGAACTTTTTAACATCTACGCAAGAGGTTCTGCAGGTGCCCAGCTATCCCCGACTGTAACAACCTTAGAAAATATGCTATCCTGCACCCCGCCACATTCTAACATTGTAGCTGGGGACCTTTACTGTACGTTCTAACCGCTGAGTACTGAGGATTTCCTGGGTATCGCCAGAGAGTATGCAAAATGGGCTATCCCTTCTCTTAACGTAGACCCCATTAACTCTTTCCGTGCTGGTGACGGAACCGCTTCGTCATCAGCCGCGGTCACGCTGGGCTGATGACGGAGCGGTTCCGTCATGGCCCCCCCACGTGCCTGCGCGGATTCCGCGCCTGCGCTGGGCGTTCTATTGAGCGGGCGGGGCCTTGACGGAACCGCTCCGTCATCAGCACAGCTCAACCGTGGCTGGTGACGGAGCGGTTCCGTCACCAGCATGTGCGTGCCGCGCGGCCCCCCCGCCCCCTTAGCGCTGCGGCGGAATAGCCGCAGCAGCGAAGGTATTAAGAAGTGGTCTCAGAGGGCTATTGAAATAATTGCCCTCACTCTGGAATTTAATTTAAGAGCTGTAAATGGGAGGACAAGCTCCGATTTAAGTGGAGCAAACACCTTTAATAGGATAAGCTCCCCGTCCAGAATAGACTACATTCTTATCGATGTCCGATTATGGAGAAATCTTCAGAACATGGTAGTTAAACCCTCCATAGATAGTGACCACAACCCACTCTGTTTACAAATTAATAACATCTGGCGATCTCCTGGTGCAGAGGCTTATAGCCCCCCTTTTTTGTCCACTAGAGAGGTAACTCATTCTAACTGCAGCAGACGCCTTAAATGGCTTAAGGTCTCCCAGCATGAACACAAACTGGAGAGCATCAAGGAAGTTCTAGAGGTTAAGAACAAGGAACTTGCGGTGCTCTCTAGTGAAATGGGGGTGCAATCCAATTTCCATCTGTTTTATCAAGACTCAATTGACAAATTGAGTTCAGTTTTTATTGTTATGGGGAAATCGGGCCGAAGCCGAGATCAGGCAAGGCCCACTAACCCATGGTACTCCCTGGGTTGTAGGGAAAAGAGGGTGGCCCTATCTCTTGCAGTTAGAAAAAAGATCCCACAGCAATTAGAATAGCAAGAAAGGAGTATTCTAGGGCACAGGTGGAAGCTAAAAGAAATTGGGATTAGAATCATTGGCAGGAATTAATCAACAGCGGGACCAGAAGAAGTTCTGTCCCAATCCCTAACCATATTACGTGCCAGCAATGGCAGGAGCATTTCTCCAATCTCTATTCGGGAGATGAATGCTGAACTGGGGTGGCAGAGTGGGCTAAAGAACGGTGATGGATTAAACCCATACCTTTTGACTGGGTGTGAGTGTTTGATTGATTCAGAGGCTCCGTCCATTACCACCCCCTTTTGTACCGCTTTTGGCCGCCATAAGTGTGGCAGGATATGCTCAGACGTGAGTCCCTTGCTCACTTTGCCACTGGATTCAAGCAAGCCGGGCTGAAGACAGCTGGAATGCCAGAAACCGGTCCTCGGAAGCTTGTTTCCGGTCCAGGGAAGACATGGCTTGGCAGTTCGGGCTGGACTGTTCCCGTGAGGCACAGGGTCAGACTGATTTGCATATAGCCATGTCTGAACTGGGGTGGCAGAGTGGGCTAAAGAACGGTGATGGATTAAACCCAAATCTTTTGACTGGGTGTGAGTGTTTGATTGATTCAGATGCTCCATCCATTACCACCCCCTTTTGTACCGAAGACAGAACAACAGCAGTCACAGACACAACAATGAAATACAGGCAATACAATAAAACAATAAAGCGGAAGATGAACAAACCTACGACCTACCACTGGCCACCAGGGATGAGGCGCAGGTGGTAGCCTGCGGGTGGTGGAGGGCCTCGATCTTCCTCAGCAGCTGCTGCTGGGGCAGGGACACAGGTGGTGCTGTGCGGAGGGGGAGCGACCTACCTGGTGGGGGTCAAGGGTCGCTCTCCTCACCGCGCAACGGGCGGCCTATATGAGGAGGTGGGAAGGAGGAGCAACTGGGAGGAGGGAGGAGCAACTGGGAGGCGGGGGCAGCAAATGGGCAGTCAGGGAGGCGAGGACGCAGGGGACGGGGGCGGTGAGGGACGATGAAGGGAACAAGGCAGAAAGGGCACAAGATCGAGGAAAAACGAGTGTCACAGAGGCAAGAGGGCACAGAAACCGGGAAAAATGAGTAGCACAGAAGGCAAGAGGGCACAGAAACACAGTAAAAATGAGTGTCACAGAGGCAAGAGGGCACAGAAACACAGGGGAAAAAACGAGTGGCACAAAGGCAACCGGGCACAGAAAAGGTAAAAACGAGTGTCACAGAGGCAAGAGGGCAAAGAAACATGGAAAAAACGAGTGGCACAGAAATACAGGAAAAAAACTAGTGGCACCGAGGCAAGAGGGCAGAGAAATACAGGCGCAGCTGAGAAACAGAAGACAAGAACGGGCAGAGAGGCACGGAGGCAGCAAGGGGGAACAGAAGGGAAAACCGGGCTGAGAGACACGGGGGCAGCGAGGGATACAGAAGGAAAAACCGGGCATAGACACAGGGGCAGAGATGGGTAGAGAAGGAAAAACCGGGCAGAGACACGGGGGCAGCGAGGGGTACAGAAGGAAAAACCGGGCAGAGACACGGGGGCAGCAAGGGGTGCAGAAGGAAAAACCGGGCAGACACACGGGGGGTATAGAAGGAAAAACCAGGCAGACACACGGGGCAGCGAGGGGAACGGAGGAAAACCGGTACGGACCACGAACAGGCAGCGGGGGGAGACAGAACCGCAGCAGTCAGACAAAACAATGAAATTCAGGCAATACAATAAAGTGGAAGATGAACAAACCTACAGCCTACCACTGGCCACCAGGGATGAGGTGCAGGTGGTAGCCTGCGGGTGGTGGAGGGCCTCGAACTTCCTCAGAAGTGGCAGCTGGGGCAGAGATACACAGGCGGTGCTGTGTGAAGGGGGAGCGACCTACCTGGTGGGGTCTTCAGGTGAAAGCAAGTCGGGAGGGGGAGAGTTAAATTGACACAGACATTTAGGGGGTATAGGCCTTTTCGGCGATCGCTAATCTACCTGTAAGGGATAAAGGCAGCCTCAATCATGTCAGCACACGCTCATCTAACCACGTCTTCAACCAACCATAATTGTCACCCGGAGGATCTGAGGTGTGACAACCAAGCCATATTCCCATGTATCTGACAGAATCAGTGGCCCATGTTGGGGGAAAGTTGGATGTAAAGATCTGCCTGGTGTCAGAAAATGGGAATAGAATTGACTTTTGACCAGTTGATAGTGATGCCCAGTATACGCTCAAACAGAATAGACTCCCTAAGGAGAGGGTTTAGATTTTCAGGCGGGTTCCACATATACAGGGTGACATCATCCGCATACATGGATACAAGAATATGCTGAGGCCGAAAGATCAGTCCACGATACGAGTGGTGCTGTCGAAGACGAGCTGCGATTGGCTTCATTGCTACCGTTAAAAGAATAGGTGAGAGCGGACACCTATGACTTGTACTGCGAGCGACACAAAGAGAGGCATTTATTTGCAGCCTTGCAACGGGTAGGGTATAGGGTAATGTTCGAGACATCTGAGCTGCAGATCACATGCTTTGCATACTCACGCCATCTAGTGTTGGGTCCAGATGTTTGCAAGTTGTTTTTCTTCGAAGAAGTCTTTCCAGTCACGAGGTAGGTGACTCCTCCTTTTGGTGATAGTGCGCAGGAACATCGACTCCATTGTTAGATATTTTTTTTCCACCATCGGGTTCGGGCGTGTATTGCTGCGCTCCACTTCAAAACCGTATCTTCTGGTTCCCCTCGGTGAGCAATCCACTCTACCTGTGTCAGTATTGGTTCGAACTCGTATTGCACTTCTCGCATATCGTATCCGTTGAGGAAAACCTTTATTCGATCTAAGATTTTGAATAGGCCGTCCGGTCTAACCGCGTCGGTCCACGTCGCAGTCGATGGAACGGACTCCATTTAAATTCTGCACTTTGTGTCGCGCCAAGAATACGCGCACCAACTTGCACGAAGTGTGCAACTTGTGCTTGTCTCTGGAGCACAGCGAAGGGGACTGCGACACTTGCAAATCGAAGAAAATGCTCCGTGGTCGTCAGGCTCAACGACGCGAGATGCAGAGTCAGAATGTCGAATACATGCCAGACAGCTGCGGTGAAGTATCCAAGCACGAATTCGACACACAAGGAGCCAAGGAAAAACAAGAGGAACTTGTCCCCCGTCCCAGAATCGGACTCTGAGTTGGAAGAAGACTTGCCACAAGGTCAACGTACCGTGAGTACCAGGAGTACCGAACGCCCCTTAACCCAACTTCAACTCAGCCTAAACAAAAGGCTCCCGTCCCACCCCCGCCTTTGGGCCATGGTCGGCACCGACAAGATGTTTCTGAAGTTCCGGCTCGGCACCGAAACACGTCTCTAAGCCGTCCTGCTCATTATCGAGTCGGCCAAAGTCTGGCACTGAGACGAAACCTTCAGACTCAAAGCCGAAAACTGCTTTTGAGCCGAAATCCTTAACACCAAAAACAAAGCCTCCTTTGGCACCGAAACCTTCAGCGCCGAACATTGATTCTGTCCCGGCACTGAAATCCTCAGTGCCAAAACCTATAACTGTTCCTCTGAAGCTGCAGGATTCAATTTTTGACGTCTCAGCACCAAAATCTGACCCAAAACAAAAGGAACTTTATATAAATCCAGATACAGGACGTGTTCTTACCAAGTCACTCACAAACACAAACCTGAGTCACAGGACACCCCTTTCTTCATTCCTTTCAGTAGAAAGAATATGGGTACTAACCCCCTCCCCTCCTCCTCTTTCTCCACATTGCCCTACACCAACTTCTCCACCTTTGCATCATTTGCTGATTACACCAACTAACTCCCCACCTCCACAACACGATGATGATGATGGGGGGGCATTTTGCCTTTAGACCCCTGGAAGGATTATCACACACACATTAACCTACAGATAACCCATATCTTTACCCTGCAAAGCCTTCTCCTCCTGATGACAATGTAGGGTATCTAGAATTACTGGCTAGAGCTTCAGAATATCATGGGGTTCAGTTACACAGGAATCTTTAGAGGAAGATTTCCAATTTGAAACACTCCGTATCACACAATGGGCTAGCCACACTCTACCAATGCTTAACGGCATGATCAGACATGCCTATGACCTCTTTAAAGATCCAGTGCATGCTCGCATTTTCACCCCCAGGATTGATAAAAAAAAATATAAGCCTACACCCTCAGATCCAGTCTTTATTAAAGGACAGTTACCACTAGACCCTGTGGTGGTCTTGAATGCCCATACACTGGCCATTTCACAGACTACAGGTGATACTCCCCCTCAAAACTATTAGACGACTCTGGTAAACGGGTAGCCGCCCAAGCACTAAATCATTTGCGCATTGCCAGCACCCAGGCCTGACTGGCTAGATATGATGGAGCACACTGGGACAAAATGGAGCAGTTGCTACAAAACCTCCCAGATGAGCACAAGGCGAAAGCCCAGGATTCAGTCCAGAAATGGAAATTCATATCCAATTCCTCAATTAGATGTGCTTTAGATGCTGCGGACACCGCAGCTAGAGAGATCAACACTAGTATGTTACTAAGGAGACATGCATGGTTGAGGATTTCTGGTTTCAAACCAGAAGTACAACAGTCTATTTTAAATACATAGGAACATCTTTTTGGGTCCGACTAGATAAGTCATTGGAAAAGATGAAAAATGACACAGAGGTAGCCAGATCTATGGGAGCTCTCCAGTCTCCCTCTAATCGGTGCTCCTTTTGTCGCTCCTTTTACCGTGGAGGGTCGAAAACCATATCCTCAGACAATACTGCCACCTCTTACAAAGGCAACAGTCAATCTTCCTCCACAAGGGGTTTCTTTAGAGGAGGATATTGAGGTGACAACAACAAAGGTCGAGGTAGGGATTCTGCACCATGTAATCCCCTTCCCCCAACAAACAGTGACTTACCTACACTCCCCCCCCCCCCGGATCATTCAACACTGGTCGGGGGACGTCTTCTACAATTTCTCCCCATTTGGCAACCTATCACCACAGTGCTTACCAACAACCCTCCAAACATACCACCACGTTCTCACAAAATGTCATTATAATACTTGCGTCTTCTTCAGCAAGAAGTTCAGTCTCTCCTCTCCAAAAGAGCCATAGAACCTGTGCAGTGTACTCCCTGTTCTTTCTCATCCTCAAAAAGGACGGCTCCTTGAGACCTATTCTAGATCTCCGAGAACTAAACCTCTACATACTTTCAGAGCATTTCCACATGGTGTGTCTTCAACGAGTGCTCCCAATTCTACAGCCGGGCAATTTGTCTACTCCATATTTAAAAGATGCATATTTTCACATTTCAGTTCATCCTTCTCATCGCAGATACCTCAGATTCATGATAGTGGGTCATCTTTACCAATTCAAAGTACTACCGTTTGGAGTCGGCACTGCTCCCAGGGTATTTACCAAATGTCTGGCAGTAGTCGCAGCACATCTGAAAAGACAACACAATCATGTCTATCCACACTTGGACGACTGACTCATCAAAGCCAGCACTTACCAAATGTGTCTCCAACACACTCAAATCTAGATTCACTTTACTTCACCAACTAGGGTTTACAGTGAATGCGTTCAAGTCACCTCTACAGCCTTCCAACACACAAACGTATCTGGGAACCACCATAGATGCTCTCAAAGCTCTAACCTCTCCCAATACAGCCAGGATTCATAATATTCAGTCCCGTCTCACTCAATTTCAGCTCAACCAATCATTGCCAGCAAAAGTCTTCATGCAACTACCAGGGATGAAGGCGTCTTGCATTATAATTGTTCCCCACGCAAGACTTCACATGTTCCCCCATCAAGAATGTCTAGCAAGTCAGTGGAACCAGTCGCAGGGTCAGTTGACCAATCTAGTGTTGGTAGATGGCCACACCCATCTCTGTCTGCAGTGGTGGTACCAACAAAATGTATCCAAAGGGCGGCCCTTTCTCGACCCTGTTCCACAGGCCGTGCTAACTGGTTGGGCGGTCACCTACAAAGTCACACAATCCAAGGATTATGGACTCTAAAGTATAAGGTGGATCCGACACCAACCTGGGGGGACCATTTTACGGAACACAAACGCCCATTCAAAGCTGCGTGACACGAAAGCAAAATATTTGGGAACCAATGACCAGGCTACCGTATTATGATTCTCGCTAATGAACAGGAGAATTTGTACTCCATTTTGAGAAACGAAGATATCCCAGGAGGAGGATACCACTATCAATTGGTAGGAGGCCTGTGTTGTGTTTTTAAGAAAATACAGTCGGATATTGCAAATAAGAACGATAAGAAGAATTTGCAGGAAACAGCAAGAGTATAATCATAACAAGGCACGTTTAAAGAAAAGGAAAATTAAGAATTCCATCCGGATAGTGGGCTTGTTTTATAACGAGGGTGAAGAGATCCAACAATCTTGAAAAGATTAAGACAACAAAAAATTCTTAGGAGTCTTGATAAAGGTGGACACAAGTACAAGAAAACCACCAAAACGCGTCAACGCTTTGTTTCAGGCACAATCTGTAGAGTAACTCGTGAATAGTGAAATACTGCTGCTTACAATGTATGAACACACGTGAATAAGTAAGAACAGATGTGCAATTGTAAATGACAAGCAGTTAGGTCGTACGTGTGGTGTTGTCTTTAATTTGTTGGTTATTATTGATTGTTAATGATATCGGGACTTTGTATGAAATTTATGAATTATCTTGTTATATTAGGATTGTTTTTAATGTGATTATTTGTATTTGTACAATGTATTTTATTATGCAATATTTTGTATTATGAGCTCGAATATTATTGTTTGGTGATAATAAAGTGTTTTAATTTACTTATTGTCTAATTTTGTAGGTTCACATTTGTATGTGACATCGCCATAGCCATCCCGGATGGCTACAAGATCACCCGGAGGGACCGCGTCAACCAAACCGGAGGAGGCATCGCCATCGTCCACAGAAACACCATCCGCATCACGACCAACTCCGACGACACCCTCACTGCCGCCGAGCACCTTCACTTCCAGATACACACCGACCCCAAGACCACCCTCAGAGGCACTCTCATCTACAGACCCCCGGGATCACGCACACAATTCAGCGAAGCCATCGCAGACTTCGTCAGTCCGCACGCCCTCACCTCCTCAGACTACATCCTCCTAGGGGGGGACCTCAACTTCCATGTGGAGAACAAGAATGACTGCAACACCGCCGCCCTGCTGGACAATCTCGCCAACCTCGGACTCAAGCAACTAGTGAATACCCCCACCCACTACGCTGGCCACACGCTCGACCTCCTCTTCTCCAGCAAGCACATCTCCTTCAGCCACTCCACCGGACTACACTGGACAGATCACAGCTGCGTCCACTTCAACTTCAGGAGAACCACGACCCACCACCACCCGCAACAGGCTCCCCGCAGAAGCTGGAGCAAGATCACTGCCGACCAGCTCACCACCTCCCTCAGCCAGAACCCTCCCACCAACATGACGGACCCCAACGAAGCAGCCCGCAACCTCACACAGTGGCTCACCAACTGCCCCAATGACCTTGCACCACTGAAGAACCCTCCCAGTAGACCCGGCAGCAAGAAAACCTCGTGGTTCACCAACGACCTCAAAAACTCCAAGAAAACCTGCCGCACCCTCAAAAGCCTGGCGCCGCAACCAGACAACAGAAAACATGACAGCCCTCAAGAACGCCACCCGCAAACGCCACCAGCTGATCCGCACCACCAAGAGGACAACATTCAAAGAACGATTGGACAACAACACCCACAACAGCAAGGAACTCTTCAGCATCGTTAAAGAGCTCTCCAACCCCAGCGCCTGCAACAACGACATCACACCCTCGCAAGACCTCTGCGACTCACTCGCCTCGTTCTTTCACCGCAAAATCGCCGACATACACAACAGCTTTGGCGTGCAGACCACGCACCCAACCACTGAACCAGCGCCCCCCACCACCACCCTCTGCACCTGGACCTCGGTCAGCACAGAAGACACCACCTGCATGATGAACACCATCTACTCCGGCTCCCCAACCGACCCCTGTCAACACCACATCTTCAACAAAGCCGACTCCATCATCTCACCCCAACTCTGGGACATCATTAACAGCTCCTTCGCATCTGCCACCTTCCCGGAGAGCTGGAAACATGCCGAGCTCAGCGCCCTCCTGAAGAAACGCACCGCGAACCCCACGGACCTCAAGAACTTCCGCCCCATCTCGCTCCTCCCTTTTCCTGCCAAAGTCATCGAGAAGACCGTCAACAAACAACTCTCCGCCTTCCTCGAGACAAACGGCTCCCTCAACCCCTCGCAGTCCGGCTTTCGAGCAAACTACAGCACCAAGACCGCCCTCATCGCAGCTACCGACGACATCAGGTCCCTGCTCGAAAACGGGGAAACAGCTGCCCTCATCCTCCTGGACCTCTCAGCAGCCTTTGACACCGTATGCCACCGCACCCTGATACAGCGCCTCAGCAACACCGGAATCCAAGGAACGGCCCTGGAGTGGATCATCTCGTTCCTCGCCGGAAGAACCTAGAGAGTCCACCTCCCCCCATTCCGATCCGCGGCCACCGAAGTCATCGGCGGCGTTCCTCAAGGATCCTCACTCAGCCCCACCCTCTTCAACGTCTACATGAGCCCTCTCGCAGCCATCGCACGCCAACACAACCTAAACATCATCTCCTACGCGGACGACACCCAGCTGATCCTCTCCCTCACCAACGACCCCGCCAGAGCCAGCCTCCAGGAAGGAATGAAAGACGTCGCGGAATGGATGAAGCTCAGCTGTCTGAAACTGAACTCAGACAAGACGGAAGTCCTCGTCCTGGGACCAGCCCCCTCTGCCTGGAACGACTCCTGATGGCCCTCTGCGCTGGGCAGCGCCCCCAAGCCCACGGATCATGCACGCAACCTGGGCATCATCCTGGACTCATCCCTCACGATGACCAAGCAAGTCAACGCTGTCTCGTCATCCTGTTTCAACACCCTGCGCATGCTCCGAAAGATCTTCCGGTGGATCCCCACCGAAACCAGGAAGACGGTCCCCCAGGCCCTCGTCACCAGCCGACTGGACTACGGGAACACCCTCTACGCTGGAACCACAGCCAAACTCCAGTAAAGACTCCAGCGCATACAGAACGCTTCTACACGACTCATCCTGGACATCCCTCGTCACAGCCACATCTCTCCCCCATCTGAAAGACCTGCACTGGCTCCACGTCAGCAAGAGGATCACGTTCAGACTCCTCACCCACGGACACAAGGCTCTCCACGACACGGGCCCCAAATACCTCAACAGCCGCCTCACATTCTACACACCCACCCGCCAGCTCCGATCCGCCAGCCTCGCCCTCGCCACCGTCCCACGAATTCGCAAATCCACCGCCGGAGGAAGATCCTTCTCCTACCTGGCGGCCAAGACATGGAACTCCCTCCCCACCCACCTACGGCTGACCAACGAGCATCTCTCCTTCAGGAAACAACTCAAGACCTAGCTGTTCGAGCAGTAGCGACTCTTCTTCCCCCCCCCCCCCACTCCCAGCGCCTTGAGACCCTAGCGGGTGAGTGGCGCGCTTTACAAATTTGTTTGATTGATTGTATGTTATTAATTCAAGCAGTGTGCCAAGGGAAAATCTGTCTTTTGCTGGTTGAAATACCCCCACCCACCCACCCCCCCCCCCCCCCACTCCCAGCGCCTTGAGACCCTAGCGGGTGAGTGGCGCGCTTTACAAATTTGTTTGATTGATTGTATGTTATTAATTCAAGTAGTGTGCCAAGGGGAAATCTGTCTTTTGCTGGTTGAAATACCCTATTTCCCTTGTCCTTAGAAAGAGGTTCCTCTCATTCTTTTTACCACTCTAAAGTATAAGAGCCTACATATAAATCGCCTAGCGCTACTAGCAGTGTTTTGAGTGCTCAAAGCCATTCAAACACACCTAATAAGCAAAACTGTCTTAGTCCATATAGACAACATGACAGCTATATATCGCATACAAAAACAGGGGATGGGGGAGGGCACTCTTGTCAACTGTCATGCCTAGCATAAGCCATTTGGAAATGGGCAATACATCACAAAATGTAACTCTTAGCAGAACATCTTCCAGGAGTGAATAATCAAATTGCAGGCCTTCTCAGCAGACAGAGACAGCAAATTCACGAGTGGGAACTTAATCCACAAATTCTTCTTCCCATCTTTCAGGAATGGCGATTTCCTCTTAGAGATCTGTTCGCCACAGCTGAAAACGAAAAATGCTCAAGCTACTCCTCCAGGTTCCTGTAGGGAAGTCAAAAGGAAGAGAAAACACGCAGGAAACGTGTTGGATGAAGTCGAGATTTATTAGCGTCCACTCGTCATGAATTGCAGTCTTGTAATGCTCATAACTTCCCCAACAGCCTTACTCTCCATATTCCACATATTTAAATAACAACAAGAACTCCCAACATTCCCAAAGGCACGAGCTATTAAACAACAAGAATGCTCGTGACAGCTCGCATAATACATATACAAGTACCCAACACACCTTCCCCCCTTTAAATGAAAACAGAAACGACCCAAAAAAAAAAAGAAAGGTAAAAATATTCAAAATCTAGTTCATCACAAAATCATTAAACCTAACCGGCATACGGTGAGGACGCACAACTCTGGTGTTACTAGAATTGCATTCAACATGTATACAATTCCCTTTATCATTCTGTTCTCCAACCAACTAACCCCAGTAAATACCGAGATTCTTCTTAGATTCCAGACTGAACCACCATCAACCCTGACTGCATTCCTAAAGACTTCAATTACTTTTTTAGGATTTGACCACACAGGAAAACCTTTACTCACACCTTTTTTTTTATACGAACAAAGTCACCCACCTTTACAGAACGACTAGACGTAGAACCAATTCTCTTAACCATATCATGTTTCATCTTATTCTTGTATGACTCAACTCTGCGTTGAACAGCCTCAAAATCCACTTTCAAAAAATTGTCAGATCCACATATATTTTTTTTTTTAACCACCAAGGTACTAACTTTGTACTAGGTTTACGCCCTCTTAAGAGCTCAAAAGGAGTAACCAAAGTTACAGAATTGGGTGAAGTCCTGTAAGCCAACAACATAGATTGTAACGGATTTCTCCAATTCAAATTACCCTTAATTGAAAGTTGAATAGCTTCTTTGATCACACAGTTGAACCGTTCAACCTGGCCATTGGCCTCAGGATGGAAAACTGCAATCCTTTTATGAACAATACCACATTTATCCATAAATTGTTCCATTTCCTTGCTAACAAACTGTGGACCATTGTCAGTCACGACTTCTTGAGGAATTCCCTCTCTACAAAAGATCTCATCCAAAAACTCTATTACCTGGTGAGAAGTAACATCCTTAACCATCTTGACCTCCGGCCATTTAGAATAATAATCAATAAGTACAATACCAAATGCTTCCTGTTTGGGTAAACAACTAAACGGACCAATGATATCTAACCCGAGTTTACGCCAAGGACCAGGAGGTGTAAATCAATTGGATGGGGTTCCGGACGCAAAGCAACAGCTGTTTTATCGCTATTAGAGCAATGAAGACATGAACGCACAAAATGGTCCACACAAGAATCAATCCCTGGCCACCAAAAGGACTCCTTTAATCGTCTTCTGGTAAAAGATATCCCCAGATGCCCCTCATGAGCAATCTCAAGAAGAGTATTCCTGATAGAAAAAGGCGGAACAATTTTGTCTCCTCTAAGAACTAATTCACTCTCCACAGCAAGTTCTTCCTGAACCTTAAAAAAAACCATCATATTTCCAGACAATTTCCTCTGTTCCGGCCAACCATGTGCAAGATAATCCTTGACATTGCACAATTCCAAATCTTTACTCATTTCCTTTAACCAGACATCCTCTTGCAAGGATAACCGTCCACCACAAACTAGATTAACATCACGTATGGTAAAAGCAACCTCACACTCATCCTCAATAACCACTTCAGGACAGTTCATATCAGAAACTAGTCTTGACATGCAATCTGGATGTACATTCGCCTTACCTTGAACATACTCAATTTTACACTGAAAGGACTGCAATCTTGAAGCTAGTCTTGCAAGACGCGCCGACATAGTCCTGCCTCCACCAGGAGCCATGAGAAAAACAAGAGGCTTATGATCAGTTTTTATTAAAAATCTTGTACCCCACAGAAAAGGTCTAAAGTGTTCAGCTCCCCAAACGCAAGCCAACAACTCTCTTTCTATGACGGAATAATTCTTTTCGGCATCTCTCAAAGCTCTTGAAGCATAAGCAACAACCCATTCCTTCTCATTATCCCTCTGCAAAAGAACACCACCCAAACCAGAGCAACTTGCATCCACCATAACGACACATTTCACACCAACCACAAAAGGTTTAAGGCACGGCGCATTCACAACAAACATTTTCAAAGTCTTAAAAGCTTCCGTCATTTCATCAGTCCAAACAAATTTAGCATTTCTCTTTAACAAACATCTAAAAGAATCAACCTTTGCTGAAAAATTTGGTATGAATTTAGCATAAAATTCAATAAGGCCCAAAAACGCCACAAGTTGTTCTTTTGAAGAGGGTACAGGAGCATTTACGATACTTTCAACATGGTTTCTTTTTGGTTTAATTCCCATTCCACTGATAGTATGACCAAGGTATTCCACCTCTTTTTGTCTAAACTTGCATTTGTCGAGACGGAGAGTAAGTCCTTTCTCTGACAAAGCAGCAATCACACACTTCAAGTTATTATCATGCTCCACATCATCTTTTCCGTACACTAAAATGTCATCCTGAAATGCTACAGCGCCATTCAACCCCTCCAAGGTGTCTCTCATAAGTCTCTGAAACACTGAGGCAGCACTCGCTAACCCAAATGGCATACGACAAAACCTGTACAAACCCTCTGGGGTAATAAATGCGGTGATGTTCTTAGACTCCTCAGCAAGTACTACTTGATGGTAGGCGCTGGCCAGGTCAACACAAGAAAAAACTTGTGCACCAGCTAAGGTTGAAACCATTTCATGAAGATTAGGTAAAGGGTGTGAATCCACCCAAATGGCACTATTAACACTGCGGAGATCAATACACAACCTAAGCTCGCCAGAGGACTTAATCGAAATCACAATGGGAGAAACCCAAGGGGAGGATTCTATCGGTTCAATGATATTCTTTTCACATAAGTCTTTCAACATTTCTTTTAGTTTGCTCCTATAAGTCAAAAGAGCATTTCTCTCTCTGTGTCTAACAGGAATAGCATTCTCATTCAGCTTGATGACGTGTTCAAAACCTTGATATCGTCCCAAAGTCCCACTAAAAACAGTTAGAAATGATTTCCGCAAACTATCTACTAGCAGTGAATTATCATTGGAAACACTTGACAAACACTGTGGTTGCACAACAAAAACAGGAGGATTGCCCCTAGGATCAATTTTCATTTCCAACTGGTGTTGGTGCGGCCAACTTAAAAGTGACAAACCAGACCTTGACACATACATTTTTCCAGAAATGTGTTGGTCAGAAAATTGTAAATTCGCAATAAAATATCCAATTAGATCAATCTTGTGGCCTGTGTAACCGCCAGGAGATACGTCAGATTTGTACAACTTCCTATTAGGCCATTTCTCACGAAAAACATTCAAGGAAATGATGGTATACCATGCACATGAATCTATGAAAAATTCTAAGTTGATGTCATCAGCAGTTATCACAAGATGGAAATTTTGTACAATCCCCATCCTCACATACATTGATAAGTGTTTACTTGGAATACACTTTCGTCATCCAAGGTATAACTTTCACAACATTCATGTATACAATTAATTTTTCCTGGTAATGATCTACAAAATCTTGTAAAATTACCTTTCTTGTTGCATTTTGAACATGTTTTCCCTAAAGCTGGACAGTTTCTACAATCTGCTAAATGCCCATCACTTCCACATCTAAAACACAATAACTTTGAGTTCTTTTTTTCATACTTCTGATTCCTGAACTTATCAGTTCTAGATGAAAAATCACTTCTCGGTGAGTAACTTTTCTTTGACCTGTCTGAATCCTTAGATACACTGAAAACATCACTTTTATCGTTTCCTCTAATCTCCTTCACAAATTTTTCTGAATGTTCTATCGACTTTGCAATATCTATAGCATTGTTAAGAGACATATCAGATGTTGCCCAAAGACGTTCCTGCACTTTTTTGTTATTTGTCCTCATCAAGATTTGGTCCCTCAAGACCTGCTCATAAGAGATGTGTTCAAAATCACACGTAACTGCTAATGATCTTAAAGCCGAAACAAAATCTTCCACAGGTTCATCTGCATGTTGCTTTCGTGAGTAAAAAATAAACCTCTCCATGACAATATTCTTTTTTTTTTCTTCATATCTTAAACTTAGCTGAAAAGAAGCATATTCATACACATTAATATTCCCTGGATTTACTAAAACTGGTAAAGTTTTGAACTCTTTCAGTGCAATTCCACCCAAACAATGCTTTAAAAGCGATAATTTCCTTTCTGGCTCACAATCTCCCTCCTCCAACACATGTACATAAGCTAAAAACACAGGTTCCCATATTTCCCAAGCCATGGGAGGTTCACCAGGTGATGATAAGAAAGATGGAGGAGGAATAATGCCAGCCATACTAAACAAATTTGAAAACTTATCCTATATTGTACAATAAATGAGTTTAAAAAAATAGATGATCAAAAACAAAATGTACGTGTAAAAGGAAGAAAGTTTCCAACCGTAGATAAGACACGCAGTGTGCGTATCACCGATGTAATTGAGAAAAGTAATTTTTCCAGCCTAAACCATAAGAATGGAAATATCCCAAAAATGCTTCTTCTACACTCGTGTTACTGAGCATCCAAACATTTCTTCCAAGTTGCGTTGCTAATGAAACTGACAAAATAAATTAAAAAAATGGCGTTCACGTTGCGTGACGATCCGACATGTATCGTCAGAACGTGATGACAAACCAAAGGAGAATGTCTTCACTACTCGAACGCTGGCTCCTACGTGAACGCTGACAACATTGGAATCCGCACAATACGAATGTCGGGTCCATTAAGTTCGAGGATGAAACGGCAACCAATTGAACACGAAGATCGTTCAAAAATATGCCGTCTGAAGTAAGATTACTTCCCTTTCAAATTTCCTTTTCTTTTCTTCCCATTAAAATCCAGTCAAGTCTCCGCAGCTGCGAAGCAGGGTTTCCACGGTGCTCACACGGCTCTTACTGCTGGGTCCGAATTAATTGAATAATTCCTGTTCCTCTCAGGATAGCAGGTAACAAATCCCATCCTCGTCGCCAGTGTAGGGAAGTCACAAGGAAGAGAAAACACGCAGGAAACGTATTGGATGAAGACGAGATTTATTAGCGTCCACTCGTCATGAAGTGCAGTCTTGTAATGCTCATAACTTCCCCAACAGCCTTACTCTCCATATTCCACATATTTAAATAACAACAAGAACTCCCAACATTCCCAAAGGCACGAGCTTGTCACGAGCTATTAAACAACAAGAATGCTCGTGACAGCTCGCATAATACATATACAAGTACCCAACAGTTCTCACACCTGCTCTCCAAAGGCAATGCCCTATGGATGAACTGGACGGGGACATTTGCCTACGCTCTTTCGCCTCTCCCACTCATTTCGCTGGTAGTTCGGAAGCTCAATCATCCCTCAAACTCATTCTCATAGCTCCCACATGGGCATGTCAGCTTTGGTTCATCACCCTGCTAGAGCTCTTAGTAGTTCCACACCAAGGAGAAATCAGGCACCCAAATCCCAAGGAACTCAACCTATGGATTTGGCTCCTGAAGTCATAGAGTTTGGTTATTTACAATTACTACCAGACTGTATGAATAGCCTAATTTTGGAGGAACTCAGCTCCCCTGATATGGAAATCCTTATCTTCAAAATACAATCAGCTTCGAAAGAGAGCTACAAAGGTGCCCTGGTCTATAGGCCACCAGGTCCATATAAACAATTTAGTAATAATTTAGTGGAATTACTTGCCCCTTATATTGCTGATAACGATGAGTTTACATTAGTTGGGGACTTTAATGTCCACTGTGAGAAAATGGATTGTGGTGATGCCCAGTCACTAATAACAGACTTATCTAGTCTAGGTTTATTGATGAAAAACAGTGGCCCTACTCACCAGGCTGGCCACACTTTAGACCTAGTCTTCTCCAATGTTCAGGCGACATTATGCCCACCTGCTACTCAGGTCAGCTGGACTGATCATTTTATTGTTGAATTTACCACACCTCGTCGAGAACCTAGTTTAGCATATTCCAGCAACCTGCCGTGCACTCGCAGACAGTGGCACAAAGTTAATATGTCCACTTTTTCAGAAAATTTTACCTCTCCCGTCTTTCGGCCTTCGGATGATATTGAGGCTGCTCTCAAGAAATTCGGAGACGAAATAAAGACAACTATTGATAAAATTGCCCCTTTAAAGTGTTTTAAACCTAGGCCAGTACAAAAGCATGCAGTCTGGTTCTCTGCCCATTTACGAACTCTTAAACAAGGAGCCAGAAAACTGGAGAAAAAGTGGCGAACTTCCCATCTCCTTGAAGATAGAGAAAGATATTGGGCTAGCCTATCTTCGTATCATAAAGCAATAAGGGGTGCACGGAAAGCACATATTGCTACCCAAATACAGGAGGCTGGGAACTCACCTAGAGTCCTCTTTCAGATAGTGCAGACGTTGGCTAAACCGTCAGCATGTGAAGCCCCGGATATAGCATCTCAAAAACTGTGTAACGAAGTTTCCTGTTTTTTTACCAACAAAATTGACAAAATCTACGATAAGATCTTATGCACCAATCAATCCCGACCCCTCAAGGAGACACTTCACTCAGATTCTATGAATCCTATCGGGGACACGCAATCCCTGGACAGCTTTCCCCCTATTTTATGTCTAGAAACCTCTGCCCTTTTAAAACGAGTTAAGAGTGGAAGCCCAGAGGATGTTATTCCTGCTAAACTCATGCCTATTTTGGAAGAACATTTAAGCCCCCTGGTTACAGAACTAGTTAACCTATCACTCACTTTAGGCACAGTCCCCAAGGAATGGAAGCGAGCACTCGTCAGACCAACCAGGAAAAATACCACCATACCTTGGTCGGACTTGAGTAATCTAAGGCCCATCTCCCTGCTACCTTTCCTGGGGAAAGTTATAGAAAAGCATGTTAACAAACACTTGTCCAGCCATATTGAACAAGTGCAAGCCCTTGATGAATCCCAATCAGGATTCCGCCCCAGATATAGCACCGAATCCACCTTGCTGTCTGTCACCGATGACCTCCACGCCTACCAGGACAAGGGTTTCTCTGTCATACTTGTACTGTTAGATCTATCGGCAGCGTTCGACACCGTGTCACATTCCATCCTGACTCAACGGTTGTCGAACGCTGGCCTAAAGAACAAAGCCCTAGATTGGCTAAGGAGTTTCCTAACAGATCGCACCCAGACAGTCACCATGGGGGCATTTCGCTCAGCGGAAACCGGGATCTCTAAGGGGGTGCCACAGGGCTCATGCCTGAGCCCGACGCTCTTCAATATCTATGTGGCACCCCTGGCAGGAGTGCTGCGTAGACACGGGTTTGTTCCTGTGTCTTACGCAGATGACACACAGCTCCTGTTTCCCTTTAGAACCCTTTCCGCTGAGGTTAGGAACTCCTTCTCGTCTGGCATGGAGGAAGTGGCCAATTGGATGTCCAACAACTACCTCCAATGTAACGTCAGCAAGACGGAGATCATGCTATTTGGGGAAGCTAAGATGCTTTGGACTCCTGATTGGTGGCCAACAGAGCTGGGAGCAGTCCCTGAACCCAAACAGGTCGTGAAGAATCTTGGAATTCGACTTGATCACGACCTGTCCTTAAAACAACATGTCACCTACATTTCAGGGATATGCTTCCACACCATTGGCTTACTCAGGAAAATTTTTCCACTCTTACCCAACTCTACAAGAAAGATCCTGGTTCAGGCACTTATCCTGAGCCGGATTGATTACTGTAATGGGTTGCTACTTTCAGTCAATGAAGGGCTATTGGATAAATTGCAGGTTGTGCAGAACACGGCGGCTCGCCTGGTTCTGAATGCCCCCCCAAGAACTGCATCCAAACCCCTCCTGGAGCAACTACATTGGCTTAATGTTAGACAAAGGGCTAAATTCAAGATATGCTGCCTAATCCACAAATGCTTGAACGGACTAGGACCCGCCTACCTGGAAAGGAAATTTAGACCATATGTCCCTTTACGGTCCCTTAGATCAAGCAACAACTTTCTTCTTGTGGTGCCGCATATCAAAAAAGTTAGACATGGAGGAAGAGCCCTGTCAACTATGGGCCCCAAGATGTGGAACAAGCTTCCGCTGGCCTTAAGGCTATGCAAAGAGCATTTAACCTTCCGAAAACAACTAAAAACTATTTTGTTTAAAAACGAAATCTAATTCCATTCCACTGTGTAGTTACTAACTTTATTGGGCATGAAGCGCAGAGATACTCCTTACGGAGTGATTCTAGCGCTATATAAACTAATAAATAAATAAATAAAAAAGGAGGCTAGGAGACCTACTACTAGGGCATGTTATGCAGCAAATTGGAAACTATTTGTCATATTCTGCAACAATATCGATCCACTTGATGCTTCAGTGCAAAACATCATCTGTTGTCTCCTACACTTACAGCAATCTGGATTAGCCTACACATCCATTGGCTTGCATCTAGCTGCAGTAGCTGCATACTTGCAAAACAGACAACACTTGTCTCTATTCAAAGTACCAATAACCAAGGCCTTTACGGAAGGACTAAAGAGAGTAATACCACCAAGAGTTCCACCTGCAGCAGTATGGAACTTAAACATAGGAGAGTTGGTGAGCTCCAGGCACTAACTATACAAGAGCCTTTATTTCAACTTCACAAAGACAAAGTGGTTCTTTAAACCAATCTCAAATTTCTTCCTAAAGTAGTTTCTGCTTTTCATATCAATCAGTTGAGTTACCTGTGTTCTTTCCTTAGTCTGATTCTGTAGCAGAACAAGCTGTACACACACTCGATGTTAGAAGAGCTCTACTATATTATGTAGAAAGAACAAACCACCTTCGTAAAACAAAGCCATTTTTTGTGGCTTTTTCCACAGCACACAAAGGCAATCCCATATCAAAATCAGGAATTGCATAGTGGATTGTAAAATGTATTCAGACATGTCATACAAAAGCAAACAAAAAAAACATTGAGCGCATTCCAGCTTCAAAATAGGGGCTACTATGGCCTTCTTAGGGCATATTCCCTTAGTCAACATCTGTAAGGCAGCAACATGGTCTACACCGCACACATTCACCAAGTACTGTTGTGCAGATGTGTTAGCAAGGCAACAAGCTAATGTAGTCCAGGCAGTACTTAAAACACTTTTTCAAACAACTGCCACAGCTACAGGTTAGCCGCTGCTTTAGGAGAATACTGCTGTCCAGTCTATGCAAAGCATGTGATCTACAGCTCACTTGCCACAAACAGAAAATGTTACCTTTACCTTTTGCAGTTTCTTACTTGTGTACATATGTATGGACATCTTCATTCTACACTTACTAACTCCATTCTCACCCTCTGCGGGAAGACAAACAATGGAGTCGATGCCCATGCACACTATCACCGAAAGGAGTCACCACCTACCTCATGACTGGAAAGACTTCTTCGAAGTAAAACAGCTTGCAAACATCCGGACCTACCACTAGATGGCAGCAGTATGCAAAGCATGTGAACCTACAGCTCTACAATCCAAGAACAGATGCTTACTGGATGAGTAATTTTTCTTACGCCCAATACCAAGCTGTTCAAGTAGGTGGAAAAGATAGGGCCACCCGAGCGAATCAAAGGCCTTGGGGGCATCGAGAAATGCTGCAGCAGCCTGTAAGTTTGGTTCTAAAGTGTGGAAGAGGGCAAAGAAGGTGCGTAGGTTATGCGCCTTCGAACGTCCCGGCACAAAGCCCAATTGATCCGGATGGATTATATGAGAGGAGATGCGAGACAGTTTGGCCAATATCTTATAGGCAACACTCCAAGATTGAAATTGACCATAAGACTCATCATGGGTAGGATCCTTGTCAGGTTTAAGGATGGTCACAGTGAGAGCTACCCACAAATAGGGGGGCAGTACTCGTGCACACAGACTCCTCATACATGTCCAGAAGATGGGGGGGGGCAAGTAAAGGTGCACATTTCTTGTAAAAGGCTGCCGTGAGCCCGTCCAGGCCAGGGGCAGCCCTGATATGGCCTGTACAATCTCTTCGATTGTGAAAGGTTCATTTAGGAAAAGCCGATGACCCTCCACCAGCCAAAGGAGTTGCACAGAGTCCAGGTAGGAGATCCGATCTGGGGGGTGCTGACCTCTGGGAAGATCAATCCTAGTGTGTTGAAGAGTCTAACCCCCAGATTCATCAAGAACACATTTTGCTATTCCTTAATAGCGAAAAATACCGAATCGCTATTAAGGAATAGCAAAGTGCTATTCATCAAGAAATCACTTACAAAATAGCGATTTCTAATAATCCCTTAATTGCGACTCGCAAATTGCGACTCGCAATTAAGGAATATCTCCCCATTCATTCCTATGGGCCTAGAGGCCCATAGGAATGAATGGGAAGACAATCTCAATTTGCTAATCGCAATTAGCGGTTCGCAAATTGAGATTGCGATTTCAAGGGTGCAGGGGTGTCCAAAGGACATGTGTGTGCGCAACATGAAACTTTAGTGCATTTTTCAAAGTTTTTGCTATTTACCACGTAGTTAGACTTCACTGTAAATAGCGGCCCCAGATTGCGATTTCGCAATTTTAAAATGGTTAATGAATTGCATTTAAGGAATCTCAAATTGAGATTCCTTAAATGCAATTAATCGCAATTTAGCGATTTCTAGAATTGCGATTTTTGCATTTGGGATGATGAATCCCAAATGCAAAAATAGCGCTCGCAAATGGCCAGATTCTCAGAATGTGGCCCTTTGCGAGCCGATTTTAGTTTGATTAATCTGGCCATAAGTCCGAACCTGTATAATATGGTGGTCATTCTGCAAGTCAATTATATAATATCTCGCACAAGGCCTGCTCAGTAACCGTGCCAAAGTCCTACCCGCTCTATCTTCCTCCCCGCAGTGCCGAGCACGTGACTCCCTACTCCAGAAATGGGTCTTGAGAAGGTCCTCCTCCTCCTCACACCCAGCTAGTACGTCACTGTCAGGAATACGCTCCACAGGATACGGCTGTAGCTCAAAGGGGTCCACCTCCCAATGTTACCAACTCCCCGATAGTATATACAGGGAATTCGAACCATTAGGCGAGGGAAAAAACAGGGAAGGGGAAGGGACTGCTGGGATGTTCGGCTCTGAAAGACATAAGCATACAAACAACATTAATCACAACATTACACATAAATCTCTACTCTCTTCAATTCTCGCTATAAGAAGGTTGTAAAAAGGAAGAACAGAACACACCTCCAGATGGGAAACCGAGTTCCGAAATCTCAGCAGAGCAGAACACGAAATAAGGAACAAACCCAAATGATACACATCAGCAGAGAGGAACACTACTAGTGTTCAAAGAGAGGGTTAGGATACTTCTCCTGTATACCCAACCTGGAGAAGTTTGTTCGTAAGAGTTTTGTCTGGCCGTATTAACACAATATATTATGGATTAATATATCGTGCAGAATGTCAGCATCACTTCGTAAACCAGATAGTGTTTAGTGGAATGTTCCAAAACAAAAGGCAGAGAGGTCTACTCTGACCTAATAAACGTGAGACAACAATGTACAATAGCTGTTAAAGGTAACGCGTGGCGGAATACACACAGCGTTCCGTTTGTCATCAATGTACAATAGCTATTAATTCAGTCACCTGTAGCAGCCGCTACAAGGCACCATGACCGAATCCTGCAGTTCGTAGAAACTAAATCGGTAACGTGTGGTCAGCCGACGCACAACGTTCCGCTTAGTGATCTCAAGCGCTGCCGCGCTACAGGACACAATAAACGAAAGTGGAAACCAGCTGGTCTCCACTACATCAACGGTAGCGCGTGGTCGGAATACACACTGCGCTCCGCTTCCAGCATTAGGGGCAGCCGTCCTCCCAAAGCACCAGACCTCAGAAACAGTACCTTCGAGGAGAGGACGCGGGATCTCCAAGCAACACCAGAATCTTGACGACGAACGTCCACTCGCTGAGCAGACCAGCCAATGAGTGGAAACAAACACAGAATAATGCGCATGCTCCACAGCGCGAACATACAGGAAATACCCCGTTGTCTCAAGGGCTCATGGGGGTTGTAGTTCAAACACTAGGTAGGCGCGGCAAAGGGATTCCTGATAGTCACGGGTGGACACAAGAAGATCTGGTGTGCCACAGTCAAAGTACTGAACTTCTTGGGCACAGATATCCACCTCTTATGCGAGACAGGGATGACCTAATCGTCTTCAAGACCCCCCACTTGCTTAGCAATACAACCACCTTGAAGGCCTCCTACAGGGTGGACGGGGAGTCCACTGACTGCGCGTTCAGGCTCAAGTATTCACAATTGCTTTCCTAATTTTTTGATGGAAAACCTGCTTTCGTACAGCACCTGCGAGTATTTATCAGGAGAAGGGGCGCAGATCAGCTTCAGGCGAACGCATCCCCAAGGACAAGGGGGCATGGTCAGATAATGTCAGAGAGAGGTGTCTAACATCAAGAGTCCAGGTCTCATCGTCCCTGGTTTGAATCTTTTTATTCAGGTTTTTAAATTTCAGAGTCCCCGGAGGTGATGGTACATCAAATATTCAACGATTATGTCACGCAATAAAGGGTTACATGGAGATTCACTATTAGAAGACATTTGCAACAAGTAGGTGCCCCTCCGTTCAGCTTATTTGTATTCTAATGTCCTCAGGTGTGAGAGTTCGGAGTCTGACCGTGATCTAGTGGGAACCTTTTACGTCTTACCCTGGGAACTGCATGCTGGCGGGAGGGTATGTGTGAATGTTGCCCCTATGTGAGTCTATATGAACCTTTCTCTGATCAGTAGATGCAAACCAGGAAAACGTGTGTCGGTGCGCAAACCACCGACCAGAACTAAACGTAGGACTGCGGGAGGAACTTTTCCTAGATTTGTGTGCGGCGAATGTGCGTGTGGCGGGCTCGCTGAGGTCAGTGGTCAGGGTGAGTAGAGGGTGTTGGGGTCGTTGCCCCAGGGGGGGGGGGGGGCGCGCACGTTAGTCGCCGGGGGGGAAGGGGAGCATTTTGTCGGAGGTGACGAGCCGTGTCCCCTAGAGGGATCGGCCCACAGTCCGACCTATCTCGTGTGCAGGGGAGTCAAGCGTCAGGTATTTGATCGCGGGGGTTGGGGTGCCGAGGGGAGGCCTGGGTGTGAGGCGAGGATGGTCCCTGGGTGTCGTCCGGGGTCGTCTCTTGTTTAAATTGTATGAGCAGCTGTGCCCATTCCAGGGAGATGGGGTGTCTACGTGTTCCCTTCACTTCTTCCCTTCACTTCTTCCTGTAGGATAGCTTCCTTTGCCGCCTCCCACTTATTTACTGTCCCAATACAGGCCGCCTCCGGGGGGCCCGAGGGTGCCCTCCAGTGCATGGCAATAGCTCGCTTCGCCAATAGCACAGCGAGGGATACGAACTGCTATTGTAATTTCTCTGATTTCTTCCTTTGTATGTCCCTAATGCGCAGACTTCCCAGGAATCAATGTGCGGCAGATTGACCAACGCAGTGAGTGTGTTGTGTATCTTTGTCCAATACCGGAGTAGGGAGGGGCAGTCCCAGAACATGTGCCTAAAGTTTGCCTCCGATAGGTGGCAGTGCGGACAGCTGAATTGTGTATCTGGGTAATACCGGTGTAGTTTGTACGGTGTGAGGTAGGCTCGGTGGAGTATATTGAATTGTACGTTCTTGAATCGCGCGTTTCTGGACACTTTTTTCGTGTATTCCAGAGCACGCTTCCATTCCGTGTCATGGAATACCCTGCCGACATCGTCTTCCCAGGACTGTCGTAAAGTATCCAGGGAGGTGTTCGTCAATTCACGGATGGCCTTCTAGTGCCATGTAACTAAATGTCTGCCAGCTCCCATTCGGAGTATCGTATGGAGTACCGGGTGTGTGGGTGGTTCTTCATCTCGCCGCAAGTTCCAGATCGGTCGTACGCTATCCAGGAGCTGCCTGTGCGTGAGAAATTGTCCTTGCGGGAGGTCATACCACTCGACCAACTGTGAGTATATGCGCAATTGACCCTCATGGAACAATGCGCCTGCCTCCGTTATGTTGTGGTCGTTCCAGACTTGTAGGGTTCTGGTAGCGTAATGTTTTTCTCCGCGAGGGAAACCTACCAAAGGTAGCAGTGGGGAATATAGTGGTCGGTCTCTGGACATTCGATGGATGCGCATCATACATCTGCGCGCTATGGAAACTTGAAGCGGGTGGGTGCGGGCCGGTTTGATTCCGGGCAAGAGCATTCTCCTGATGATCGGCAGAGGTACCCTGCCGGTCTCAGTCGTCGTTTCCCCAACACACCGGTTCGCTGTCCCGTGGGATAGCCATTGGAGTTAGGCAGCCAGGAAGTATGATTCGAAGGATGGGGCTCCTAGGCCTCCCTCAATGGTGGGTAAATACAGCGTACGGAGTGCTACCCTATGTCGACTGGCACCCCAAATGAGCGTTGTGAGTAGGGTGTCTAGTTCCCAGAAGAATGACCGAGGCGGAACCACCGGGAGATTGACAAAGTGATAGAGCATCCTGGGTACCATGATTATTTTCACTATGGCCACCCGACCGATGGGCGCCAGGGGCAGAGTCTTCGAGAAGCTCACCGCTGATCGCAGACCCGCTAGCACCTTGCGATGATTGCCCTCATATAAATCAGTCGGGGATTGGTAAAGTCGGACTCCTAGGTACCTAGGGGCTTCCCCATTCCAGCGCAAGGTCTGAGTGCCTAGCGTCACCTCGTGTGGTGCCAGGTGGGGGCCGAGAGGGTAGATGGTCGATTTCTCCCAATTGACTTTGAGACCGGATATGTCCCCGAAGGTCTGTAGGGTATCCCATGTTGAGGTAAGATCCCTCGTCACGGACGTAGATCAGCAGTTCGTCCGCGTATAATGACACACAGTGTGTTGTCCCCGCGATCGGAATTGTGAGAAGTTGGCCTGATATATGATGCTCACTAGTTCTAGTGATCACCTTGTATCAGTTGAAACAACCCTTATGGTGATTTGTTGTAAGTCAACCTTATAGGCCAGCTATCCTAATGGTAGCATGGACAAAGCAGTCTTAGGCTAAACTCTTTTGGCATGTGAAGCCAGCTGTTTTACCACAATATAACCCCTTGAATACGAGATGAAAGGACACCACACAGGTTGTTATGAAAATAAACCGTATATTTATTAATAACAACACCTCTGAACTTTTTATGAGGTCAGAGGGCTAAGCACATGACAAATCTCTTACGAAAAATACGACAAGTTGCACAAAATTACAATGGTGCCCTAGGGGCACGACAAACCATATACTAAGTAAGTGGAATGTGAAAGTCGATAAAAGGAATGGAGCTGTCCAGAGGCTGTAGGATCGATGGGACCACGCTACACTAACTCCAGGTAAGTAATAGGAGGCCCACGGGACGCGTGTGCAGAGTGTGAACTCACACGCGAGATGCGTAACAACGTCTATGGACAGTACAGTTCAAGTTAAAAGGTGAGTACGTACAATCCTGACTAGTTAGGACTAAAACGACTGTGGAACTGGACACTAGGACAGTTAGACTACCCTTGAGCACCGAAATGCCCTCGTTACCTCACCCACGGGCTGCGGGTGCATAGATGCCAAAGTGTGTCGGGTTCTCGCGTTGAAGTCAATTGAGCCTGAAAGAAAAGGTGCTGCAGGCGACCAGGAGGAAGATGTCCGGTGCGATCCAAGGGTGGATCGGTGAAGAAGAGGACCTGAAAGCAGAGGGGACAGTGTTCAAAGTCACTAGCCAGTGACCGGTGTGGAACCAGGAAGGAACCAGATGCTGTCGTCGCGATCAGGGGAAGAGTGAACGCTTGACTCTGCAGCCACGTGGACCTGGAGGTGTCTTCGACAACCAGGATGGAGGCACGAGCTGTCCCACGCAGGCTCTCGCTGTCGGCGGTGTCGGATCCGGGATTGGAGTCAACAGGCCTTGGCAAAGGCAACCCACGCGGTGAGTGGAAAAGACGTCTGGTGCGGACTAGGAGAGTCCGGGGTGCCCCTCTTTTGGAAGGGAGCAAGGGCCAGTCTGGAGCAACCAGACCAGCAGCAAAGATTCAAAGGTTCGTCGTCTAGGAGGCCAATAGCCAGCCGGCAAGTGACCAGACAACGCGTCGAGCAGCAAACAAGCAGAAGGGCCCCACGCAGATCTCGTGGAAGCTGGAGGGCTGATCTTCGGTGCAGGGGCTGCTCGGGGCTGGGGCTTCTCAGTCCCAAAAGCACTTGGTCGAGTTTACCTTGGGAGTCGTGCTGGAAGCGAAGTGCAGTTTCTTTCAAGATGGCCGGTCCCACGTGTCTCGTCGCACCCACGGGTCTCCGCTTTGCTGCAGATGTGAGTTGAGGTCAGAGAGGTCTGGGAATCCGGGTCTCGTCGGGCTCTGAAGTCTGGATCCTCGAGGGAAGACGACAAAGGGAAGCCGCTGGACGCTAGATGGTGCCTGCAGTTGCAGGGTGGACACTCCTTGTCCACAAGGGAGATTCTTCAGTCTTCTGTGGAGCAGAACGTCGAAGTCCAGAGTTTCTTCTTGTAGAATTGTTCAGGATTAATCTAATTTGGAATGGGACCAGCTCCTACCTTTATCCTGCTAAAGGGGGCTGCACTACTGACTAGGTCCCTCCCCTGGGTGGGACCAGGAAGGGGGGTGGTTACACCCTCTATCCTTTGTCCGGTTTCGCGCCAGAGCTGGGGCTGGAGTGCCCCAGCAACTGGTTTGAACCGGTGTATGCACAGGGCACCTTGTGTGCCCCAGCCATGTCTCATTCCTTTCAGGCCTCCCTACCTCAATACACAAAATCCTGTCTGGGGTGGTGCTAGCACCTCCCAAGGCAGGAAACCCTTTGTCCAGGCCTCCCTCGCTGGAAGGACTCCCAGCAGCAGGAGGTCAGACTTGTGTCTGTGGTGGCAGCATCCATTTTGTGATGCCAAGGCTCGAGTTAACTTTAACCGGGGTTCACAGTTACATACATGTCGTGCCCCTCTAGAAGGGTGGAATGCTACCCCAATCACCAGAATTGGCGAGGGGGTAGTATTCCAAATCGTATGATACCTTACTCGACATGTTTTGATAATGTTATACCAGAGTTAGCATTTAACCGCGATGTTGATAATGCACTTAAGAGTATATGGTATAGCGTTATCATGGAACAGCTATTAGGACTTGGTTCCGCAAGCTGCAGACGGGCTCAGCTCATGCCAGAGCACCATCCCCCATAATTCCAAGCACTCTGCCTTCAGGATTGATAAGGCCTGCCATAGGAGTGACTGATAGGAATATATGTGTCCATTTTAGGGTTAGATATAGGTATACTATATCTACAGCAAAGGGTGATTACACCACCTTGCCCCAGCTGTCATGCAGCCAGTTGTGTCAGTTTTAGATGGCCAGCTACGGGTGGCATAATACATGCTTCAGCCCCTGGTAGGCCCTGGGTACACCTATGCCCTGGGTACAGGGACTGATAAGGTGGACCAGTACCAATTGGTAAATGCACCTAAAGTACATGATTGTCAATTTAGAGAGAGAACAGCTAGGCTGTGGGTCTGATTAGCAGGCCCACAGCCAGGGAAAGTCGTAAACCAGTGAAGCAAAAAGCAAAAATCTGTCAATACTTTTTGGATCACTCTTCTCAATACAATACAGCTTTCTTCAACGGCTCTACAGTACCAATCTGATAAGATGGACTTACAACTATCTGTCCGGCAAAGCCTAGCAGAGGCCACAATGGGGATAGATAGGAAATTGGCAGACCTGAATGAACTCATAAAAAGAGGACAAGAGTCAGTCAAATTAACCGAAATAGACAGAACTAGCTGTACCTGCTCGTTAATAATCGACAAGTTATCATCATTACCTACGATGCTGAGCAACCTTTTGGATGAAGTAAAACTAAACACCATAAAACTCCCCCAAGGCGAAGTTAGGTTGGAGAGGCCCGACCTAAAATCAAACGCGGAGCAGCCATCTCCATGCAAAGGCAGGACCTCTAGAAAAAATTGTCGATATGCAAAAACTCAATTCGCCGAGGGGTCAAACCCAAAATGTCACCACCACAGCAAAAAAGACCACTCAGAACACTCTCACAACAGGACAAACTAATGAACCAGGGAGCCCACAGAACGCACGGGCTCGTCGTAAGCAAAAAAGGAAGGGGCGCAACAGAAAGGTCAACGAGGACTGCCAAGGAGAAAACCGGAATTCCACAACACCGGAAGGCACAAGGCCACCAGCAACTGGCGAGCTTCAAAGGAATGACAATCCCCTTTCACTGAAACCAGAAACCCCATTGTCCTCAACAGGAACGTCAATAGAAGGATTAGGAACCCTTACCTCCAGCGCGTGTCCAATAAACCAACCAGAGAGAAAACAGACTGTAAGCAGAAACGAGCTAACAGGCCGACACCGAATAGAGCCGGTACTAGGGCAACCGGATGGCCACTCAAGGGCAAAGAACATAAATTCGGAGGAAGAAATAGAAGACCGGGACGAGCCAAACTCCACCAAAGACGACGTGACACTGAACAATTCTATAACACGGTGTACTTGCAAGAAGACGAAGACGACATCTAGTAAAGCAAACTTTCAGACTCCATGCATTGCAATCACCTGAGACAAGCATTTTAGCGATCAATCTCAGTGGGATATTTCAAAGTGCAAACCAAACGAACAGAACACCAAACTCTCAGAGGAAACACGCGCAACTAAGGAACAGCCCCATCAGAAAACGTTGCCCCCAAGGGAAATAGACACAGAAACAATCTTCTTCATTCCCGAATATAAATCCAAGGGAAGAGTAGACATCCTAAACAGGGGCAATATATTAAAGTTAATCAACTCAATAGACAAACTAAAATCTATAAATACCTCGGACTTGCTTTTAATTGAATTCCATCCAGCAACACACCCACAAGGGAACGAGAAAACAAGGGCCACGTGGAAAACCAGGGAGGTAGCAAAATCAATCATGGAGAATGCACCCAGCTTCTCCCAGTGGGGAATCCAGCTTGAACCAGAAATAAAACCAGCTTACCCTACCCCACTACTCGAAGAATGGAAGGAAGAACGACCCCCACTGGCAAAGTCAATACTTAAAGGAGCACGAAGCTACTCCCCAGGACGGGAAAAACATCTGGCGAAATCGCAAAACCCAATATTTCAACAAATAGCTCCTCGTAAAGAAATAATAACTCGTACAATAACAGGAAGCGACACCAACTGACAAATAAAGTCAGCTTTAGCCACCAAAACTGTGGCTCCTTTCAAAAACAAACTCAATATTTGCAGTTGGAATATTAACGGACTAGCCGACAAACTAGAGGACCCCAAAACTCTGAACTACTTGCAATCCTTTGACTTGATTCTCCTCCAGGAAACATGGGAGCCCAACGACATAGCCCTACAAGGATATACAGCCTGGACACATCCGGCCCGCAAAGAATCACAGTACGGCCGTTGCTCTGGCGGCCTGGTAATCTTCGCATCAATATCAGTTATAGGAGAAATCAAACCATCAAGCATAAACATTACCCCACCGAACGCAATACAGGCAATATCACTCACAACTGATAATAACCAAGGAAGCCATCAGTTACTCGTAGTAAATACATATATCCATCCTAAGAATAAGCTGACTGGGTCAAATGAACTAGTTCAAGAGTTAACAAGACTCATGGAGGACGGGGAAACGGATAACATACTACTGGCAGGCGATTTCAACCTCCATCTATTTGGTGAACTGGCAACCGATGACATGACGCAGGAAATGGACACAGTATGGAAAATACCAACACAATCAATCCCCTCCAGATACAAACATAGCAATACCGCTTCACAGCTAGTAAAAGCTCTAGAGCAATTGAACCTGCGCGTTCTCAATGGACGATTTAAAGAGGATATTCCTCCAGCACCAACATACCACTCGTCAATTGCCTCATCCTACCTAGACTTCATGCTAGTTACACTCCCGCTGTACAACAAACTACAATCATTTAAGATAGGAGACAGAGCACAGAGCGACCATTTGCCGCTAGAAGCTCACTTAGCCCTGACCTGTAAGAACGAAGCAGCAGAAACAAGAAGTATGTGTACAGAATATACCGCTAACTATAAGCGATTACGATGTAAGACCACGGATATGGAAACACTAGCAATCGGTGCAAAAACAATAATACAGGAAATATCCAATACAACCGACAACCCCCTTGTCCTTTGGGAAGATTTTACAGCGGCACTAGGAGAAAAACATGCCACAGGGAAAAAAACTCAAAAAGGGAATACCACAAGGTTCACACTTGGCAAAGTAACAACACCAGAAACAAAAAACATCAAGGTTGAAATAAAAAAGACCCTCAGGCAACTCCGCCAAGATCCAAATAACACGGAAATTCAACTGCAGCTTCGCAGGTCAAAAGCACTGTTACAAAAGAAAACTTGGGAAAGGAAAAGGCAATTGGACTATGGCAATATTCTCTACCTGGGCGCAGATAAAGCTACCATACATGTGCTTCAGGTCGTACAAAATGCGGCTGCGCGCCTGCTAAAGAACGTCCCTAGACGCACTTCAGCCGCTGCCGCTTTGTGTGACCTTCATTGGCTGAGCATCCCCGAACGTGTTAAATTCAAGGCACTTTGTTACATGTTCAAGGCCAAACAGGGTAGCGCTCCAGCTTACATTCAAGGGTTGGTAAAACCTTACAGACCCTTGCGCTCACTAAGGTCATCAGACACTGGCAATTTCACAGTGCCAAGATGTAAGCTGACAAAAATGGGAGGCCGCTCCTTCTCTATCTTGGGCCCTAAATATTGGAATTCCCTCCCTTTGACACTAAAGTTAGAGACCCACCTACTTCGCTTCCGTAGGGCTCTGAAGACTCTACTTTTCACTAAGCGGAGCCAATAGCTGGTTGTTGCCTCAAGTCAGGTGCTGTGATGTCTTTTGTTCTACAGTCTATCCCTGGCGCCGGGAAACCCACTGTGGGTAGCTGTGCGCGATAAAAGCTTAAATAAATAAATAAATTGAATGAAGAACTTTGGGCTAAAATTCTACATAATTCAAAGCAGAAGAATAGCTCTAGCTTTTGGAAGACCATCCACAGGCTTCAACAGCCAGACAACAACGGTATTAACTCTGAAATACCGGAATCCGACTGGGCTAACTATTTAACAATTCACTTTAACACAAGCGACCCTGCAACGAAGAAAGCCGAAGGGGTTGATTTGGAAGAGGGAGCTCTCCACCAATTGGACAAAACTGTCACACTCACCAAAAAAGCAAACCAAGCGCTCAAAAAGAAAATACCCGGGCCCCACACTCCAACAGAGGACGAAGCCGGTCCTATGATAGTTGAGCCTAGAACAATCGAAAATGAACTATCAGCTCAGGAAACAGCAGATACTATTCTTAAACAAATTTCCAAGGGAAAACTTGAGGGGGCTCCAGGACCAAACGGGATCCCTCCGATATTCTACAAACAGGATCCAGCTTTTTGGTGTACTACCTTGACTCCAGTATTCAACGAAGTAAGGGAAACAGGAAAAATACCAACATCTTGGAGCGGCTCGATAATAAGCCCAATATACAAAAAAGGCGCTAGGATCGATCCAAGCAGCTACCGTCTGATTGCCCTGATAGACGTAGAGGCAAAGTACTACGCAGGCCTCATCTTGAAGGATCTAACAACATGGGCAACAAAAAAGAACATCATCCCAGCTACACAGACGGGCTTCCGGAGGGGCCAGGGTACCCTAACAAACATCATGGCATTAACCCTATTGTTCGACGCAGCAAAAACGGCAAAAAGCTCCCTGATCGTGTGCTTTATTGATTACAGTGCCGCATTTGACCATGTAGATCGGCACAAACTATGGCGGAAGCTGAGCTCATGGGGAATCCCTGGCCCCCTCCTACAGCAGCTGGTAATGTTACATACCGACACCTGGGTCCAAATAAAACTGGGATCTGGCACACACCTATCGAGAAAAATAAAGACCAGCAAAGGACTAAAACAGGGCTGCGTCCTAGCCCCAACGTTGTTCAATCTCTTCCTTATGGACCTTCCCGAAGAGCTAAAGACAGTTACATCACCCGCACCTCGGTTAGGAAATATTACGCTCTCTAATCTGCTTTACGCAGATGACCTGGTCCTCATCAGCCGGTCTCCTATTGGCCTCCAAAACCTTCTGGACAGAACTAATGCATTTTCGAAAGCAAATTCCGTAACAATCAATCTGAACAAAACTAAAGTCATGCCAATGAACCATAACAAAAAATGGAAACCTGCATGGTACCTGGACAATCAAAGATTAGAACTGGTGACCTCATATAAATATCTAGCAGTCATAATAGAGGGCAATGGCTCCTTCAAACAACAACTAGAGGCCATTCGCCGGAAGGGCATGACTTTCCAACTATCAGCAAGGCCCCTGCAGAAAGCTCTCCCTGACAGGACATTAGCGCCACTTTTACAGGTAATAAAAGCTCGCCTACAGCCTATGCTCTCCTACGGCAGCGAATCAATGCGAGGTAAAGATGCAAGTACTCTGGACAATACTATCAGTCGTGCATATAGGGCAATCTTCCACCTCCCTAAAAACTCTTCGCCCGCTCAAATTCGTCTCGAATTTGGACTGCAGAAACAATCTGTGGAGAGGAAAGGCCAATATATAAAAAGTTGGCGCAAAATTAAAGACGCCGAGCAAGGATCCCTAAACGCCAACCTATGGATTGAGCTCAACGCCAAAGAAAACTCACCTGCAAGGGCCTACCTAACAAACTCACTGGAGAGCCTAGGACTAAAAACGCTCTGGGAAACTAGAACGGATTTTGGGACCTTTAAAAAAGCAGTGTCGAAAGTCATCAAACTGGTCTCCTCACTTGAGGACAGAGCCACCCTAACCAAGAGAGCGCACGGATGGGTTGTGCTTGAAGGGTACAGAACCACAAAGCCACAAGAGTACCTATCAACGGGCCTCACACAAAAAAACAAAAAATAAGTTCCTAAACATGCGCTTAGGCAACATACCCATAGCACGTCATCTGGCACCATGGAAAAGGCCTAATCCATCAAACGCATGTCGCCTTTGCCAATCTGCGAAGAAGGATCTTATACACATCATTTGTATTTGTAAAGCTCTTGTGGATATAAGGCGCTCCATGCTTCGGCCCCTATGGAACCAGAAGGGCGTAAAAACCTGCAGGCAAGCAGTGATGCTCTGTTCAACCCCAAAGAGACTCAGTTAAACTGTAGAACAGTCAAATACTTTGAAATAGTGGCCAAAAAACTAAACGAAATAACACTTGGGTGGGACAACCCTATCGCACCAGGAGAATAGCAGACTTCCCTAAAGGCCTTAAAACTATAAGGCCCACAAGTAATAAAGCCACAGCAATCAGAATAAAATATGAAATCACTCACAAAACTAAATGCAAAGACAGTTGGGTGAAACTACAGCCTTACAACCATAAGAACAACAAGTATTAAGGCCATGACCAACAGGAAAGACTCATTAATTTACTATAGACTCCCAGTGATTTTATCAATGTGCAACACCTTTTTGTAAAAGCTTTTTTTAAACAGTCAATGACTTTTTATCTATTGTGTAATATTGTGAGTTTTTATTAACTGTACAATAAACAAATTTGAAAATTTAAGGTGATCATAGGATTGCAGACCCCACTCTCCTACATAACCCCCCCCCAAACTTAGGGACATTAAACTAACCTTGACCAGGTGAGTCTTCCTGTTCTAAGTGGAAATACCTGGAGAGACCATCTGCATTGCCATGGTCAGTCCCTGCTCCACTGTAAAGTCTATCCCCTGTAGGGAAATGGACCACCTAAGAAGTTTGGGGTTTTCACCCTTCATCTGATTTAGCCATAAGAGGGGCTTATGGTCGATCTGAATCTTGAAGTGAGTTCCAAACAAGTATGGCCTCAACTTCTTCAGGGCCCAAACCACAGCAAAGGCCTCCCTCTCAATAGCTGACCAACGTTTCTCTCTAGGGGTCAGCCTTCTGCTTATAAAAGCAATGGGCTGGTCATGACCATCACTATTGAGTTGAGATAGAACAGCTCCCACACCCAACTCAGATGCATCTGTTTGGACAATGAAGGTTTTGGAGTAGTCAGGACTCTTGAGAATAGGTGCAGTACACATGGCCTGCTTTAGGTCATCAAATGCCTTCTGACAGCTAACTGTCCACTGAACTTTCTTTGGCATTTTCTTGCTTGTCAGGTCATTAAGTGGTGTCACAATGGACCCATAATTCTTGACAAACTTCCTATAGTAACCAGACCGGCCCAAGAAAGCTCTGACCTGTGTCTGGGTGGTTGGAGGAACCCAGTCCTTTATGGCCTGTATCTTGCTCTCCAATGGTTGAACCTGGCCTCCACCCACAAGGTGGCCCAGGTACACAACCTGACTCTGCCCTATCTGGCACTTGGTGACCTTGATAGTGAGGCCTGCCTTTTGCAGGGCCTCCAAAACTTTCCTCAGGTGGATCAGGTGTTCCTCCCAGGTGTAGCTAAAGACAGCAATATCATCTAGATATGCTGCACAGAAGTCATCCAACCCAGTGAGAACTTGGTTCACCAACCTTTGAAAAGTGGCAGGTGCATGTTTCAAACCAAAGGGCATCACCACAAATTGGTAATGACCTCCTGGGGTAGAAAATGCTGTTTTGGCCTTGGCATCCTCAGCTAACCTGATCTACCAGTAACCAGCTGTTAGGTCAAATGTACTTAAGAAAGTTGCAGAAGCCAACTTGTCTATCAGTTCATCTGCCCTAGGTATTGGATGGGCATCTGTCTTAGTGACAGCATTGAGACCCCTGTAGTCTACACAAAACCTCATCTCTCTCTTACCATCCTGGGTGTGAGGTTTTGGCACTAGAACTACAGAACTAGCCCAAGGGCTCTCTGAGGGTTCAATGACTCCCAATTCCAACATCTTTTGTACTTCCTTCTTTATGCAGTCCCTAACGTCGTCAGGTTGCCTGTAGATTTTACTCTTTATAGGCAGACTGTCTCCAGTGTCCACCTCATGGGTGCACCAGTTTGTCTGACTGGGGGTCAGAGAAAACATTTGTCTGAAGGGTTGAAGCACCTGTTTACAATCCTCTTGTTGATGTTCAGAGAGGCTGTCGGAAAAGACTACACCATCTACTGACCTATCATCAGGGTTCTGAGTGAGCAGGTCTGGGAGAGGGTCACTCTCTTACTCCTGCCCCTCATCTGTGGCCATGGGCAAGCCCATGTCCTCCCTGTTGACAAATACTTTGAGCCTATTCACATGAAGTACTCTGTGAGGGCTCCTGTGACTTAAGGTGTCCACCAAGTAGGTGACTTCTCCCTTTTGCTCAATGATGGTATGGGGTCCAGACCATTTGTCTTGGAGAGCTGCTGGGGCCACTGGCTCCAACACCCACACCTTCTGTCCTGCATGGTAAACAGATAGGACAGCCTTTTGGTCATGCCAAGCTTTTTGAAGTTCTTGGCTGGCCTCAAGGTTTTTAGATTACCTTTTCCATGTACTCTGCCATCCTGGAGCGGAGACCAAGTACATAGTCCACTATGTCAAGCTTTGGCTTTTTGAGAGGTAACTCCCATCCTTCCTTCACAAGACATAGGGGTCCTCTTACAGGATGTCCAAACAGAAGCTCAAAAGGACTGTAACCAACCCCCTTCTGTGGGACCTCTCTGTAAGCAAACAGGAGGCAGGGTAAAAGGATGTCCCATCTTCGCCTAAGCTTTTCAGGTAACCCTTTTATCATCCCTTTGAGGGTCTTGTTGAACTTCTCAACAAGCCCATTGCACTGTGGGCGATAGGGTGTGGTACATTTGTAATTTACACCACACTCCTTCCACATTGCAGTCAAGTATCCTGACATGAAGTTTGCACCTCTGTCAGAGACAACCTCCTTAGGAAACCCCACTCTGGAGAAAACTCCAAGTAGGGCCCTGGCCATAACAGGAGCTGTAGTGGTCCTAAGGGGAATAGCTTCTGGATACCTGGTGGCATGATCCACTACCACCAGTATAAATCTGTGCCCAGATGCTGTTTGGGGGGGTCCATTGGTCCAACAATGTCTATCCCCACTCTCTCAAAGGGTACCCCCACCACAGGTAGTGGTATAAGGGGGGCCTTTGTTGTGCCACCTGATTTGCCACTGGCTTGGCAGGTGATACATGAGTGACAAAACTCTTTAGTGTCCTCAGACATATGAGGCCAGTGAGAGTGTGGGGCAAGCCTGTCCCAAGTCTTGTTCTGGCCTAAGTGACCTGCAAGGGGAATCTCATGGGCTAAGGTGAGAAGGAAACCTCTAAGAGACAAGGGGATGACCAGCCTCCTGGTAGCACCAGGCTTGGGGTCTCTTGCCTCAGAGTATAGGAGTCCATCATCCCAATATACTTTATGGGCACCTGTAGCATTCCCTGCAGCCTCAGCAGCAGCCTGCTGTCTGAGGGGTTCAAGGGAGGAACAGTCTAACTGGGCCTGTCTCAAGTCTGCCCTGGAAGGTCCCCCTGTCCCAAGAAACTCAACCTGTTCAGGTTCAGGCTCTTCTAGGACAGTTCCTTCTGGGGTCTTGGGGTCAGCCTCCTGTGAGGGCTGGTCCTCAACCCGAGACAGGGGGGAAGGCTCAGCCTTACCCCTACTGCTCTTCCTCTTGGGTAGTGTCTGGTCCATTGTTCCAGGATCCAGCACTAGTTGAGCATTTCTTGGCCTGTGACCTAGTCACAGCAAGGACACGTGAGGAGAGACCTAGCATTTCTACGTGAGTCCTGTACTCCACATCTGACCACAGTGAGGATTCCAAATCATTGCCCAAAAGACAATCTACTGGGCGGTCTGAACTAACTACAACCCTTTTGAGGCCAGTTACCCCTCCCCAGGAGAAATTAGCAACTGCCATACTGTGATTGGTAGTGACATTGCTAGCATTGGTCACTAGGTAATCTGAACCTAGCATGATCTGGTCAGGGTCCACAAATGTTGGTGTCACCATGGTGAAACTGGCACATGTGTCCCTGTAGGCCGGAGCCATTTTTCCATTGATTAAAGGCGTTTGCCTGTATTTGCCCAGAGTACTAGGACTTACAGTAGGGGTCATATCCATGTCCCCAGTACAAACAAGAACTGCCTGAGTAGGAATTCTGACTAAGTCAGAACCCACCTCAGTTCCCAGAGTTAACACAACTATAGCCGTGGGAGGTACACTACCACTACTAACTGTACTAGAAGGTGCAGGGGTCTTAGGGACAGTAGTGGTAGGAGTTTGGCCTTTCTTGGTGCACTCACTAAACCAGTGAGTCTTACTTTTACAGTATTGGCACCATGGTTTCTTAGGACCATCATTCTTCTTTTTTTGGGAATTATGGGACCCACCCTCCTTAGGTTGTTGGGGCCCTGTTGAAGACTTCTGGTCATTTTGCTTATTCTCATTACCCTTCTGGTCTGCTTTCTTCTGGCCATCAACCTGGCTCTGGTTCTGCTGCTTGACCCTTGTCCTGACCCATCTGTCTGCCTTCTTTCCCAATTCTTGGGGAGAGGTCAGATCTGAGTCAATCAAGTGCTGATGCAACAACTGGTTCTGACAACTTTTTAAGATTTGCTCTCTCATAATTAGATTATACAATCCTGTGTAATCAGTAACTTTACTTCCCAGTAACCAGCCTTCCAAAGCCTTAGTGGCACAATCAACAAAGTCAGTCCAATCTTGAGCCTGAGTTTTCTGGGTATCCCTGAACATTAACCTGTACTGTTCAGTGGTTAAGCCAAACCCATCAATCAGTGCATTTTTCAAGACTTGGTAATCATTAGCATCCTCATCTCTAACAGTGAGGAGCTTATCTCTACCTTTACCTTCAAAGCAGAGCCACAATATAGCTGCCCACTGACTCTGGGGTACCTGCTGTACTTTGCAGGCTCTCTCCAAAGCAGTTATCCACTTGTGGATATCATCTCCTGTCTTATAGGAGGGCACTATTTTACTCAGGTTTCTAGTATCAAAACCTCTTTCTCTATCCCTAGGGATATTGCTGCCACCAGTGGGGACTACCCCACTCAACTGTTGCTCTCTAGCAAAGGCAAGCTTCTCTTTGGCCAGGGCAAGTTCTTCCCTTTGGATCCTCAGATTAGCCTCCTTCATCTTTGCCTCATGCTCTCTCCTCTGAGGGGAAGTCATCCTCCTCTGAGCAGATGCATGAGCGGCACGAGAGTGCACAGATCTATTGGAGTCCCTAGAATGAGATCTATCTCTTCTAACTCCATAGTTAGGCCTGCTTAGGTTCAGCACTGGGCGTCCCCCAGTTCCTTCCCTATGTAGGTCTAAGTTGGCCCTTGTGAGTCTGCTGACTATCATAGAACCTTTGTCTGCCTCATCCCCAGATGGTTCCTCATCTTCCTCCTCCTCCTCTACATCTTCTGTTTCAGGGAGATCTGGATCACCACGAGTACCTTCTAAGGGGGGCATGCTCCTATCTGGATTAGAGGGGTCTGTGTTGGCAGCCCTTCTGGCATCATATTTCTCTAAGAGACCTAACAGAAAAGGAGTGGTAGGGTTAGAACCCTGTTTGAATTTCCTGGAGGTACACAATTGTCTCATCTCGAAACTGAGAGCTGCATATCTGGAAAGGACCTGTGGAGGGTCACTAACCACAAGGGGAGTCTCTGAAGACTCTCCATGGGTAGACATGCTTTCTAGTGAGGTGTAAGTGATGCACCTACCTACACTATGGGTTTTCCTACTGATCCCTTGCTAAGAGATGTAGTCAGGGTGTGCTAGGCCCTTTCTACTACAACAGCTGGTTCAGTAGAACTCACAGTATTTCTAAGCTTGTTATATGTACCTAGAGTACCTTATGTGATCTTTCAAATGATATTTCAAGAATATATTTGGTAAAAACAGCAGCAAGCTCAAATCCCAACCGCTGCACACTAATGTGAGAAGTTGGCCTGATATATGATGCTCACTAGTTCTAGTGATCACCTTCTATCAGTCCAAACAACATTTATGGTGATTGGTTGTAAGTCAACCTTATAGACCAGCTATCCTAATGGTAGCATGGACAAAGCAGTCTTAGGCTAAACTCTTTTGGCATGTGAAGCCAGCTGTTTTACCACAATATAACCCCTTGAATACCAGATGAAAGGACACCACACATGTTGTTATGAAAATAAACAGTATATTTATTAATAACAACACCTCTGAACTCTTTGAGGTCAGAGGGCTAAGCACATGACAATCTCTTACGAAAAATACGACAAGTTGCACAAAATTACAATGGTGCCCTAGGGGCACGACAAACCATATACTAAGTAAGTGGAATGTGAAAGTCGATAAAAGGAATGGAGCTGTCCAGAGGCTGTAGGATCGATGGGACCACGCTACACTAACTCCAGGTAAGTAATAGGAGGCCCACGGGACGCGTGTGCAGAGTGTGAACTCACACACGAGATGCGTAACAACGTCTATGGACAGTACAGTTCAAGTTAAAAGGTGAGTACGGACAATCCTGACTAGTTAGGACTAAAACGACTGTGTAACTGGACACTAGGACAGTTAGACTACCCTTGAGCACCGAAATGCTCTCGTTACCTCACCCACGGGCTGCGGGTGCATAGGTGCCAAAGTGTGTTGGGTTCTCGCGTTGAAGTCAATGGAGCCTGAAAGAAAAGATGCTGCAGGCGACCAGGAGGAAGATGTCCGGTGCGATCCAAGGGTGGATCGGTGAAGAAGAGGACCTGAAAGCAGAGGGGACAGTGTTCAAAGTCACTAGCCAGTGACCGGTGTGGAACCAGGAAGGAACCAGATGCTGTCATCGCGATCAGGTGAAGAGTGAACGCTTGACTCTGCAGCCACGTGGACCAGGAGGTGTCTTCGACGACCAGGATGGAGGCATGAGCTGTCCCACGCAGGCTCTCGCTGTCGGCGGTGTCGGATCCGGGATTGGAGTCAACAGGCCTTGGCAAAGGCAACCCACGCGGTGAGTGGAAAAGACGTCTGGTGCGGACTAGGAGAGTCCGGGGTGCCCCTCTTTTGGAAGGGAGCAAGGGCCAGTCTGGAGCAACCAGACCAGCAGCAAAGATTCAAAGGTTCGTCGTCTAGGAGGCCACTAGCCAGCCGGCAAGTGACCAGACAACGCGTCGAGCAGCAAACAAGCAGAAGGGCCCCACGCAGATCTCGTGGAAGCTGGAGGGCTGATCTTAGGTGCAGGGGCTGCTCGGGGCTGGGGCTTCTCAGTCCCCAAAGCACTTGGTCGAGTTTACCTCGGGAGTCGTGCTGGAAGCGAAGTGCAGTTTATTTCAAGATGGCCGGTCCCACGTGTCTCGTCGCACCCACGGGTCTCAGCCTTTCTGCAGATGTGAGTTGAGGTCTGAGAGGTCTGGGAATCCGGGTCTTGTTGGGCTCTGAAGTCTGGATCCTCGAGGGAAGACGACAAAGGGAAGCCGCTGGACGCTAGATGGTGCCTGCAGTTGCAGGGTGGACACTCCTTGTCCACAAGGGAGATTCTTCAGTCTTCTGTGGAGCAGAACGTCGAAGTCCAGAGTTTCTTCTTGTAGAATTGTTCAGGATTAATCTAATTTGGAATGGGACCAGCTCCTACCTTTATTCTGCTAAAGGGGGCTGCACTACTGACTAGGTCCCTCCCCTGGGTGGGACCAGGAAGGGGGGTGGTTACACCCCCTATCCTTTGTCCGGTTTTGCGCCAGAGCTGGGGCTGGAGTGCCCCAGCAACTGGTTTGAACCAGTGTATGCACAGGGCACCTTGTGTGCCCCAGGCATGTCTCATTCCTTTCAGGCCTCCCTACCTCAATACACAAAATCCTGTCTGGGGTTGTGCTAGCACCTCCCAAGGCAGGAAACCCTTTGTCCAGGCCTCCCTCGCTGGAAGGACTCCCAGCAGCAGGAGGTCAGACTTGTGTCTGTGGTGGCAGCATCCATTTTGTGATGCCAAGGCTCGAGTTAACTTTAACCGGGGATCACAGTTACATACATGTCGTGCCCCTCTAGAAGGGTGGAATGCTATCCCCATCGCCGGAATTGGCGCGGGGGTAGTATTCCAAATCGTATGACACCTTACTCGACATGTTTTGATAATGTTATACCAGAGTTAGCATTTAACCGCGAGGTTGATAATGCACTTAAGAGTATATGGTATATCGTTATCATGGAACAGCTATTAGGACTTGGTTCCGCAAGCTGCAGACAGGCTCAGCTCATGCCAGAGCACCATCTCACATAATTCCAAGCACTCTGCCTTCAGGATTGATAAGGCCTGCCATAGGAGTGACTGATAGGAATATATGTGTCCATTTTAGGGTTAGATATAGGTATACTATATCTACAGCAAAGGGTGATTACACCACCTTGCCCCAGCTGTCATGCAGCCAGTTGTATCAGTTTTAGATGGCCAGCCAGGGGTGGCATAATACATGCTTCAGCCCCTGGTAGGCCCTGGGTACAGGGACTGATAAGGTGGCCCAGTACCAATTGGTAAATGCACCTAAAGTACATGGTTGTCAATTTAGAGAGAGAACAGCTAGGCTGTGGGTCTGATTAGCAGGCCCACAGCCAGGGAAAGTCGTAAACCAGTGAAGCAAAAAGCAAAAATCTGGGGTGACCATAGGATTGCAGACCCCACTCTCCTACAGGAATCCCCCATAATTCTCCCTCCCGCCGTAACCGTACAGCCAAAGGTTCAACGGCAAGTGCGAATAAGAGGGGGGAGAGAGGACATCCTTGTCTGGTTCCTCTCTCAATCGGGAAGAGAGTAGAGATAAGCTTGCCGAGTCTAATGCTGGGTTGAGTCCCCTGTAGAGGAGTCGCGTGTACGACAACAAAACCTTGCCGAAGTTCAGCGTCCGAAGGACCGCGAACAGGTGGGGCCATAGCAATGTGTCAAATTCCTTCTCCAGGTCAAAGATCAGGCACGCTGCGTGGGGGCATCTGCCCCGCACACTGTCTTGGAAGTGGAATAGCAGTCTTAAGTTCTGTGACGTATTGCGCCCGGGCACAAATCTGCATTGATCTGAACATTGATCTGAATGAATCAGGACTGGTAAAGTTGGACTGTACCCGTCGGCAAGTATTTTCCCTAGGATCTTACAATCCGTATTTAAAAGTGTGATGGGTCTATAGGAGGATGGGTGTATGGGGTTTCTGTGGGGCTTTAGGAAGGTCACCATTGTGGATTCGCGGAATGACGCGGGTAAAAGCCCTTTGGACAGGGCTTCTTCATATGTGAGCGTGAGATGGGGCACTAACTGGGCTGCGAAAGTTCTGTAGTATTCCAATGGGAGCCCATCCATCCCTGGTGTTTTCTTTCGCGCAAGGGACCCGATACCGCGTTTGATATCAGAGGCTGTAATTTTGCTATCTAGATCTTTCTTCTCCTCAGCGGAAATGGTGGGGAGCCTGTGTTCCCATGAAGTGTTGCAATGTGCATGGCGGCGCCAGCGCTGGGTTGCGGTACACGTTCGTATAGTGGGTGCAAAATATATTCAAGATGTCGAGCTGTGAAGTGTGGAGCCATCCAGTTTCGTCCGCTACGTCTGTGATGGGTTGTGGGGTTGGGTCCTGTTTGGCCATCCATACTAGGAGTGCTCTTGCACAGTTACCCTCCCTGTGTGCTTGTGTGGCATACATTGGGAAGTTATATTTCCTCAGATCTCGTAGTGTTTTCGCGTGTGTGAGTTTCGCTGCCTCAATCTGTTCTAAGGTGGCACCTCCCTGGTCCGAGTCTCTGGACAGTCCCGCCAGCGCCACTTCCGATGCATGTAATGCCTGCTCTAGTGTCCTCCGCACCCCCACTACCTGCTGAATACAATGTCCCCGTGCGGTAATCTTGTATGCATCCCACTCTGTAGCCCTGGAGGAGGCAGAGCCCTCGTTGCGTTGAAAGTGTTCCTGAATGAAGTCCCCGTGCGTTAGGCGGAAGGCCTGATCAGTGAGGCATTCCTGAGGGAGCTTCCACTTGGGGATCGGGGGGTGGGGCGGTCTCCAACGGAGAGTAACCGTGTGTGCATCATGATCCGATACTATACGCCCCAAGTAGTCAGTGTGGTGTATTTTCAGTAAGATGATTGCGGAACACAGAAATCTGTCGAGTCGCACCCTAAGGTCATGTGGGATGGAGTGAAAAGAATATAGTCTGGCCGTCGGGTTCAGTGCTCTCCAAGCATCCTTCAGCGTCCAGCGATCCACCCATTTGCGGAAATGTTCTGATTGTTTGAGTGCCGGGGAGTGTGGCAGGGGAGGATGCGACCTGTCTAAGTGTAGGTCTAGTACACAATTGTAGTCCCCCCCCCCCCCCAGGAGCCAGGGTACTGATGTGTGATGGGCTAGTATAGCAGTTAGTTTGTCCCAGTATTGTTCCTGTTCCGTATTCGGAGCATATATGCAACCGATAAGTATCGGTTGGCCTTCTAACAGGCCACTAACTATAGCGTATCTCCCATCGCTGTCGATCAGCCGGGCCTGTTCTTTGAATGGCACCCCGGGCCTAATCCATATCAGAGCACCTCTGGCGAATGCGGAGTATTTGGTGGCGCATATGATCCCCCGCCATTTTCTATGAAGGTGGCTAACCACCTGCTCTGTCAGGTGTGTCTCTTGAAGGAGGGCCACCTGTGCATGCTGTCGTTCAATGTAGGCATATTTCAAGTACCTTTTAGTGGCCGTGTGCATACCCCTGACATTTTGTGTTATAAATTTAAGGTCGGTGTTTGATAAATTAGGTGTCATGGTTCAGTCGTGTAGAGTATGGACCTTGTGTAGCAACCACCTCCCCACCTATCTGGTCCCGGCCCCCAACCCATCCCGTCGCCTCGGGGTCGCATGCCCCGGTACTGTCCTTCGCAGCCCGCCCGCCTCATTGTATCTAGGAAATAATATTGTAAAGGAAAGATAAACCATAATTCTGGGGAACATTCCCAACTAGGGGGACCTATTGCTCGGGGCAATACGTCCAAACAGTATAACATGGAAAGTCTTTAGTTCGTTGTTGCGGGGTGGCAGACGGTCTTCTTCCCTGGTGCTGCCGGCACCACGATTAAGGCACGTTGATTGCGGAAACTGTCTGCCTGGTGTCCCGTGTTGAGTGGCCGTTGAGCAGAGGTTCGGGGCACTGGGATAAAGTCTCATAAGAAGCTCGGGTCCACCCACGAGCTCATCCTTCTGGGCTGTCGAGGTTTCGCCGGTCTATCCAGTGCGGGCAGGGCCGCGGTATCAGGTGGTCTCCGTATTTATATCCCCGTTATACCAACAGGTCCGCGGTCTGTGGGGTCACTATCGGGGGTGTCTGTGAACCTTCTCGGGAGGCTGGAGCATCACTGGTTTCATCCTCAGAACTGAATAGATGGGGCTCTCTGTCTATGTCCGATCCCCCCTCTGGTGGGTCGAGCGCGGACACCGCCTGGATCGCTCTTCTGCGCTCCGCTATGATCTGGGTGAGAATTGGGGAGCTGCTCCCCTGTTGAGTGGGCCGGGCGTTGAGTTGTGTCAGGGTGACTTTGCGTTTCTGTCTTCGCAGACGTCGTCAAGACGAACCGTTTTGCGTGCCTGGTGACGCCTGGTGGCGAGGGGCATGTTGTTCCACCAAAGTGTGTGCTTCTTTCGGGTCTGTAAAGAAGCGCGTAGTGCCGTCATGGATGATTTTGAGCTTGGCCGGAAACAGGAGGGCGTATTGGATGTTTTTCTGCCTGAGTGTTCGCTTCACTGCCTGGAAGGTGGCCCTCTGTTATTGGACGGCCCGGGAGTAATCGGGGAACAACATCACTTGTTTATCTTCTACTTGTAGTTTCCCGTGTGTTCTGGCCGCCCGGAAAATAGCGTCCCTGTCCCGGAATTACAGGAGTTTCAATTGGAACGGTCGTTGGGGCAGGCCCGGTTTGGGCTTGCGTGTTGGAACTCGGTGCGCCCGTTCAACTGAGAAGTAGGGGGTCAGATCTGTGGCCGGTGTGAAGGTCGTAATGAACTGTATGGGGTCAGTCCATTCCGCCCCCTCCGGCAGATTCATGACGCCGATATTGCTCCTCCGGGAGCGCCCCTCTAAATCATCCGTCTTGTATTCTAGGGCCTTGAGCCGGGACTGTAGGTCCGCAATATCCCGGTGGTGTTGTTGCACTTGTGAGTGTATAGCTTGCATCGCCTGTTCCCCTTGGGCAACTTTGTCCGATAGTTTCCTATGGTCGTCCCCGAGAAGGTTCAGGTCCGTGGCTAGGGTGTCAAACTTATTCTCCATCGTCACCCTGGAGTGTTCTATCGCTGCGAGCACTTGGTCAAGTTTTCTGGACGTGGGGTCTGCGTTATCTTGCCCATCCTGCGATGTAGTCTGGGTCGATGGTGGAGGTGGCATCTTCTGCTGATCTGTACCATTTGAGGCTCCCTGCGTTCGGCGGCCCATTGTGGGGGTTTGGATGTCCTGTGAGGGACCACGTGGATGACAACGGAATTCCGGGTCAGTGGTCCGGCCGGTTCGACACCCCCAGGAGTCACCTCGTCTCTCGACAGTCGTCGCTGCGTTCTGAGGGGGGGGTTTCCACCGGAGCCGTCGCCCTCAGGGGTTGCAGTCGCCATCGGCAACAATGAGGCCCCTCGATCTTGGCGGGTCAGCACGAGAAGGGGAGGGGGGTCTCTCACGGTAGCCACCTAGACTTATGGCTGTCCCCTGGTGACCTGTCTCCGTCGGCGCGTTTTTCTCTCCGCGACCCTGGATTGTGTAGTAGGAGCTGGGAGCAGGTGAGGGGTGATCCAACTGCCCGAAGGGTCAGTGCTTGGCGCCCGGTATGGCGGCCCGGGCCTCTCTTGGTCGGTGGTTTGGTGGCGGGCGGGTCAGGGATGGAGGCGTGGCAGCAGCGGACGGTGTTGCGTGGGTTGCCAGTCCCGGCCAACGTTCCGGACCCGCAGGGTCACTGTGCTCTTAGATATCAGCTCCTCCCGTCGTGGTCTCCCGTGACAGGGGCTGCGTCGCTGGTGGGGGTCGTTTTGGGCCTCGTCGGGGCCTCGCGTGGGGGGGAGTCATCGTACGCTCCTTTCGTGGCCATCACTGATGTCCCTGTGCCTGCCGGTCTTGCGCGCCTCTTCGCAGCGCTGTCCGGTGTGTACAGGCGGTGGTTTAGCCCGGTGGGCTGTTGTCAGTGGTGTTGTGTGTGTTGGCAGCGTCTTTCGGAGTCTCGGGCCCTGAAGGTCGTGGCGTGACACGTAGGGTGATTCCAAACGCCTTCTCCCTGTCGCCAATCTCCGCGGCCGGGGCTATGAGGCAGGTGGGGGGTCGTTTCAAGTGCTGCACGAGGAGGGGGGGAGGGGTTCGTCGTGATCTTCGCCCTCAAGTCACCCCTCTGTGCCCGCATCTGTGTGTGCCTCTGCACGGCTCCGCTCGGCATTGGCGAGCCGCGGCGGTGGTGATGCGGTCCGGCGGGGGTGGGCAGCTCTCAGCAGCATGGTTCTCCCGGGCCGGGCCGGCCTCTCCTCTTTGGGTGTCTCAGGTCGTGAGTCGAGCCGGGCCGCCGTCTCCCCAGTGGGGCCTCCTCACCTACTAGTCCAGCGTGGGTGCTCCGTCAGGGGATCCTGGCATCTCAGGCTCGGGGGCACTCAGGCGCCGTCTGTTAGAAGGGGCGATCTCGGAGGGCCAGGTTATGCTCACCCGACCACCCTGGGACCCACCTCTTCCACAGATATTGCCGAGTCTGATCGTGAGGTCCCCACCGGGGGGGGACTTCGAGTCTAGGATCGTACACACTGAGCTCACACCACACTTACGAACGGACACCACACCGTAGGTTTTCAATAACAGTAAGAAGAAATTAGCACTCTTAATTACAAGCGATCGAGGGATCGTAAAGTCTTTGGGGATTCGGGATTCGGTCTTTGCAAGGGTGAGCCGCGACAGCGTCAGCAGGGCTCGGAGGTCTTAGTTCGGTCTTTGCAAGGATGAGCCGCGACAGCGTCAGCAGGGTTCCGATGGTCAAGTTCCGTGTTACGAGCAGGAGCCGCGACAGCGTCAGCAGGGCTCAAGGATTCACAGGTTCAGTTCTCCCAAGTGTCAGCCGCGATCAGATCAGCAGGGCTTTCTTGTCCAGGATACAACTGCCACCTAGTTGTGGTGCGGGCCTTGATATAGTCCAGTGGCCCTTTGATGTCCGGACCCTCGCAGGCGGAGGTCTCAGGCCTTGGGGGCTGGCCGTTGGAGAGGTCCGGCAGTTGGCTCTTTGATCCTTTGAAGATGCGTCCGGGAATGCCCAGACGCCCAGCAGGGTCTGGAGCCAGCATTCGGGGAGGCCAGAGGTGCAATCGAAACTGGCCCACAGAGGAGGGCCAAAGGTGTGACAAATCAGTATCTCAGGGGAGGCCAGAGGTGCCATCGAAACTCTCTGGCTTATCTCACTCGGGGAGCCCTTTACCCCCCAGCCGGGACTGACGCGCCTTGGATTCTAAGTTTCGCTGGGGCCGGGGTCATGCTAGGACCAGGGAGTCAGGGGTCTCGGGGAAGGAAAATGGCTGCCGGGCCTTGTGTGGCATGCAGGTTCTGGGCGCTCGGAGCCGGGAGCGGGACAGGACATGCGGGGCTGGTCGTTGATTACGGGGTTTGGGCGTACAGGGAGCAGGACGACCAGGGGACTCTGGGTGCAGGGCTACGCTAATGGGGTGCTGAGGAACGGGGGGAACCACGCCTCGAGGCCAGGTCCAACACGCGTCCCCCCCCCCAGCTGAAAGGCGGAGAGAACTACCCATCCTCTTGGGGGTTCTCGTCACTGAGGCGGAAGAATTGGGACATGCCATCTGCGTTGGCGTGGTCAGCACCAGGCCGGTGCTCAACAGTGAAATCCATCCCCTGGAGGGAGATGGACCAGCGCAACAGTTTGGGGTTCTCCCCTCTCATTTGCATTAGCCACCGGAGGGGTCGGTGGTCGGTCTGGACCCGGAAGTGAGTACCGAAAAGGTAGGGCCTCAGCTTCTTCAGGGCCCAAACCACCGCGAAGGCCTCCCGCTCGATGGTGCTCCACCTTTGTTCTCGAGGGAGGAACCTCCGGCTAATGAATGCCACTGGCTGGACTAGGCCTTTGTCGTTCATCTGGGACAGGACTGCTCCGATGCCATGTTCGGACGCATCCGTTTGGACCATGAACTCTCGGGAGTAGTCGGGGCCTGTAGTACTGGGGCAGTGCACATGGCTTCCTTCAATGCTTCGAACGCCTCTTGGCAGGCGGGGGTCCAGCCTACTTTCTTCGGCTGGTTTTTGGAGGTTAACTCCGTGAGGGGGACTGCGTTGTTGCTGTATCCTTTTATGAATCTTCGGTAGTACCCCGTGAGCCCTAGGAACGCCTGCACTTCCGTCTGGGTCGTGGGGGCCTCCCAGGCCACGATCGCATCGATCTTGGGCTGGAGGGGGGCTACGAGGCCGCTTCCGACCTGGTGCCCCAGGTAGACTACGGACCCTTGTCCGATCTGGCACTTGCTTGCCTTAATGGTGAGCCGGGCCCTCTGCAGGGCCGTCGGCACTTCCCAGAGGTGTTGGAGGTGCTCGGACCAGTGGGAGCTGAACACCGCGATATCGTCTAGATACGCGGCGCTGAATTCCTCCAACCAAGCCTGTACCTGGTTAACCAGCCTCTGGAAGGTGGCGGGCGTTTTTCATCCCGAAGGGCATCACCCGGAAATGGTAGTGACCATCCGGGGTGGAGAAGGCGGATCTCTCTCTGGCCCCCTCTGTGAGGGTGATCTGCCAGTATCCGCTGGTCAGGTCGAACGTGCTGAGATAGCGAGCAGCCCCATGGTGGTTAATAAGCTCGTCTGCTCGGGGAATGGGATGGGCGTCGGTTCTGGTGACTGCGTTGAGCCCGCGGTAGTCTACGTAGAACCTCAGCTCGGGAACAGCACCGGGGGCGGCCGCCTTCGGAACCAGGACCACGGGGCTGGCCCACGGGCTGTCAGAGGCTTCGACCACTCCTAGAGCTAGCAACTTAGAGACTTCGACCTTGATGCAGGCCCGGACTCGGTCAGGGACGCGGTAGGCTCTGTGCCATACCGGAGGGCTGTCCCCGGTGTCCACGTCGTGGACGCACCAGCTGGTGACGCCGGGGGTGAGAGAGAAAAGGTCCGAGAATTGTCCTAGTAACTGGCGACAGTCCTCACGCTGCTCAGGGGTGAGGGAGGAGGAGAGACTCACTCCCTCTACGGAGCCATCATTTTCCTTCGCACACAGGAGATCGGGGAGAGGCTCCGTTTCCACTTCCTCTCCGTCGTCAGTGGTGAGGAGCAAACTCAGTTCGGACCGCACGAAGTGGGGTTTGAGGCGGTTCACATGGAGGACCCTCAAGGGGTTCCTGGGGGACTGCACATCGATGAGATAGGTCACCTAGCTCTTGCGTTCCACCACCTTGAAGGGCCCGGTCCATTTGTCTTGCAGGGCACAGGGTTCCACTGGGGCCATCACCCAGACCTGCTGCCCGGGTTGAAACTCGACCAGAGTGGCATTCTGGTCATACTAACGTTTCATCTCTTCTTGACTGGCCTCGAGGTTTGCCTCGGCCAGTTCTCGGAGCTTCCGAGTCTGGTTTCGGAGGGCCAGGATGTATCGAAACACATCCGGAGGGGGCTCTGGGGCCGCCGTTTCCCAACCTTCCTTGACCAGGCTGAGGGGCCCCCGGACGGGGTGCCCATAGAGCAGCTCGAAGGGGCTAAACCCCAAGGATTTCTGGGGGACTTCGCGGTACGCGAACAGGAGACAGGGAAGGAGGACGTCCCACTTGCGCCTCAGGGGCTCTTCGAGACCCATGATCATTCCCTTGAGGGTCTGGTTGAATCGCTCAACCAGGCCGTTACCTTGGGGGTGGTATGGGGTGGTGAACTTGTACGTCACCCCACATTGTTGCCAGAGGGACTTCATGTACTTCGAGATGAAGTTTGTTCCTCGGTCGCTCACTACTTCTCGGGGGAATCCCACCCGGGAGAAGATCCCCATGAGGGCCTGCCCCACTACGGGGGCCGTCACCGTTCGGAGGGGGATGGCTTCGGGGTATCGGGTGGCATGGTCCACCAGGACGAGGATAAATCGGTGGCCTAAGGAGGTCCAGGGGTCGAGGCCCCACGATCTCGATGCCCACCCGCTCAAAGGGGGTACTGACCACGGGGAAGGTTTGGAGGGGGGCCTTGCGCCTCCCGCCGCTCTTCCCGCTGGACTGAAACGTGGGGCAGGACTTGCAGTGGGCCTCCACATCGGAGCGCATGCCGGGCCAGTAAAAGTGCATGACCAGACGGTGATACGTTTTGTCTTGTCCCAGGTGTCGCCCCAGGGGTACATCATGGGCCAGGTTCAGGAGGAAGCCGCGGAAGCGTAGGGGTACCACCAGCACCCGGGCTGACCCTAGCTCGGCAGACTTCTGTTCGCTACATAACAGGCCGTTTTCCCAATAGACAAGGTGGGAGCCGGACTGGTCACCGGCGGCCTGCTGCCGTGGCCCAACCAAAGATGGACAGGAGGTCTGTTCTAGGTAGAATTCTTCTCGGGACAGTCCGCCCTCCTGGCGCCACTGGACCAACTCAGGAAGGTCGTCCAAGCTCGGGGTCTGTTCGTCGTCAGGGCCGAGGGGACCTGCGTCGGGAACAAGGCTCTCACTGGGAGACAGCTCGGGGGTTTCAGATGATACGAGGACCTCTGGATCCTCGGGGACTGGCTGGGAGGGCTCGGGGCTTACCCCCTCTGGGGAGGACACTCGGGCGGTCATGGAACGGGTGCTCACACAGGCCCATTCGGGCAGTCCCACCATCTCCAAGTGAGTCCTTCGTTCTACCTGCTTCCACGGGGAGCTCTCCAGGTCGTTACCGAGCAGGCAGTCCACGGGAATGTCGGTGCGGACCTCTACTCGTAACTCTCCGGAGATGCCCCCCATTCGAACGGGACCTGAGCTATTCGGCAGGTGCGGATGGAATTGTCAGCTGCGATCACCCTGCAGGAGGCGTGGGGTACAATTTGGGCTTCTGTGACTAGGTGACACCTTACTGCAGTGATGCTGGCCCCTGTGTCTCGGAACGCCCCTATGTGGCGGCCATTGACGGTCACCTGCTGTCGGTACTTCTCAGTGTTGTCTGGCAGGGGGGCTCCGGGGACCATCTCCCTATCACCCAGGGAGACTAAAATCCTGGCGGCTGGGTCACCCCCCTCGAAATCCTCCCCCCCCTTCTTCTTCTAGGGCTACGGAGGCTAGCTGGCGCGCTGGGGGACCTGCAGCAGCGGGTTTCTTGAACAGAGGGCAGCGGGGGTCATTGGCATAATGCCCTGGTTGCTGGCAATGGAAGCAGGCTTGGCTGACTCAGGGTCCTGGTCTGGCTGGAGGAAACCCTGCTCTAGCTGTGGGAGGAGAGGTTCCGGACTGGTTTCTGGGGTGGGCTTCGTGGGGACCCTACCTGGGACCCCCTCTGTCTACTCTGACCCCCCCTCCCCTCTGGCGGGAAGATCCTTGCTCGTTTCGGCCATAGTCTCCCCCGGGACCCCGGGGGACTCTGGTGCTCACCCAGCGATCTGCTTCGACGGCCAGCTTCCGGGGGTCAGCCAACTTGCTGTCCAGAAGGTGCTGTCTCAGTTCCACAAAGCAATTCGTGGACAAATGTTCATAGGCGATGAGATCAATGAGTCCCTCAAAGGTGGACACCTTGCTGCCCTTGATCCACCCTTTCAAGGCCCGGCTGTAGAAATTCATATATTCCTCCCATGTGGTGCCGGGGATCTTCTTGCAGTCTCTAAACCGTTGTCGGTACATTTCTGGGGTGAGCCCGTACCTTGTGAGTAGGGCCTCCTTCATGTGGTTGTAGGATGTTTGCTTGGAGGACGGTAGATCGAGTAGGGTGTCCCTTCCCTCGCTCAGGAATCGTCCCCACAGCCCGGCTCCCCAATCCGTCCGCGGAACTCGGTGGGAGGTCATGGCGACTTCGTAGGCCTTGAACCATTGCTGGATATCATCAATCTTGTAATACTCTTTTACCACACCCTTGGGGATGTGGACTTTGGGTTCCGCCAGGGGAACGGCTTCTCGGGTCCCCGAGGTTCGGTTGTCGTCGCTCCGGCCTTCAGTTCGATCTCCTTCAGGCCGCGCTCGTGCTCTAGCTGGAGTCGTTTGCCTTCGTGTTCTCTCTGGAGTTTCTTCTCCTCCAGTTCTCCTTGCAGGCCGCAACTGCTCGATGGCCAGTTTCTTCTCGGCCAACTTGAGTTCTCCTTCTATCTTTAGGCGCGCTAGTTCTAGCTCGTGGTTTCGGTTGCGCTCTCGGACGGTCATCTCTTCCGATGACAGACCTATCTCCGTGCTGGGACTCTGCGTCGGGGACTCTGCTCTCGCACCCTCTTGGTCGCGGGTTTCAGTCGGGGGTCCTTCCTCTCCACCATCTTCTGCTGGTGGGGTAAGATGGGCTCCGGCCTCTACCCATGCTGTCAGGGCTTTTTGAAAGTCCTCCTTGGTGCTTAACCCAGTTGAAGTGACATGAAGGTCTTTGCAAAACTGCTTTAGCTCTCGGTGTGTATAAGCTTCCAGAAGGTCCATCTGGAAGGTGGTCTTGTCGCTCGTTAGGATGAGACTCATGGTTGTTCTTCGTTGGGGTAGTGTGTCAGTTACTGTACGATCCCTAGACGTAGGTTCTTATCGCGTCGCTGCCACCAATGTTAGAAGGGGCGATCTCGGAGGGCCAGGTTATGCTCACCCGACCACCCTGGGACCCACCTCTCCCACAGATATTGCTGAGTCTTATCATGAGGTCCCCACCGGGGGGGGGACTTCGAGTCTAGGATCGTACACACTGAGCTCACACCACACTTACGAACGGACACCACACCGTAGGTTTTCAGTAACAAGTTCTTTATCAAACAGTAAGAAGAAATTAGCACTCTTATTTACAAGCGATCGAGGGATCATAAAGTCTTTGGGGATTCGGGAAGAGGGAAGCGGGACAGTCTCAGTCTTTAGGCCAATACGAAGCGTACCCTGTGCGCAGCTCTCAATCCTCGAGCCGGGGGATACGGAAGTTGATGGTCGTAATGGCTGCTTCACTCACTTCGAGTCGACTCAGGTCGTGTTGGTAGCGTCGATGGTCCAGCCGGACCAGAGTACTCCTCGAGCCGCGACGAGGTCAGCAGGGCTCGATCCGGAGGTGTTCTTGAGGAGCCGCGACAGCGTCAGCAGGGCTCGGAGGTCTTAGTTCGGTCTTTGCAAGGATGAGCCGCGACAGTGTCAGCAGGGCTCGGAGGTCTTAGTTCGGTCTTTGCAAGGATGAGCCGCGACAGCGTCAGCAGGGCTCCGATGGCCAAGTTCCGTGTTACGAGCAGGAGCCGCGACAGCGTCAGCAGGGCTCAAGGATTCACAGGTTCAGTTCTCCCAAGGGTCAGCCGCGATCAGATCAGCAGGGCTTTCTTGTCCAGGATACAACTGCCCGCTAGTTGTGGTGCGGGCCTTGATATAGTCCAGTGGCCCTTTGATGTCCGGACCCTCGCAGGCAGAGGTCTCAGGCCTTGGGGGCTGGCCGTTGGAGAGGTCCGGCGGTTGGCTCTTTATTTGCAGAGTTTTATATAGCGCGATCTAGAACCGAACCGAATCAGTTATCAGAGCGCTTTACATAGCACCAGTTACGTTACATGAGGACACACTTTCATTTTAGGCACGGGGAGATTAAGTGATTTGCCCAGAATCACAGGGGGTTTTTGGCGTCGTTACTGAGACTCGAACCCAGATCCCCAGGTCCGAGGTCGAGCGCCTTAGCCGTTAGGCCCACCCCTCTCCCCATCATAATCTTTGATCCTTTGAAGATGCGTCCGGGGATTCCCAGACGCCCAGCAGGGTCTGGAGCCAGCATTCGGGGAGGCCAGAGGTGCAATCGAAACTGGCCCACAGGGGAGGGCCAAAGGTGTGACAGAAACCAGTATCCAGGGGAGGCCGGAGGTGCCATAGAAACTCCCTGGCTTATCTCACTCGGGGAGCCCTTTACCCCCCATCCGGGACTGGAGCGCCTTGGATTCTAAGTTTCGCTGGGGCCGGGGTCATGCTAGGACCAGGGAGTCAGGGGTCTCGGGGAAGGAAAATGGCTGCCGGACCTTGTGGGGCATGCAGGTTCTGGGCGCTCGGAGCAGGACGGGACATGCGGGGCTGGTCGTTGATTACGGGGTTTGGGCGTACAGGGAGCAGGACGACCAGGGGACTCTGGGTGCAGGGCTAAGCTAATGGGGTGCTGAGGAACGGGGGGGGGAACCACGCCACGAGGCCAGGTCCAACACCGTCACTCCACCCGGAGGCCGCCATCTTGACAGGCCTAGAACGGGGAGCGACAGCAGAGCGCCGCGGTCCTCACGGGGACCTAGTTCGGGAACCTTGGGCGGATCAGGACTGCCACGGGGTATTCCGACAGCTGATTCAGCCCTCGTAGCCCCTGTATCAGGGAGGGGACACCGTTAGCTGCATCTAACGTGGGCCGGCAGTCGGAGCTCTAGGGAAAATGATCCGCCATTTTAGGCGGCTAAGCCACACCCCGCCTCATCGTCCCTGGTGGCCAGCCAAAAATCTATTCTAGACCATGTTTTGTGAGAAGTGATGCATGTCCCCTTGTTGCAATTCACATGATGGGTGCACCAGATGTCAGTGAGATTATTATCAATGATGATTGCATCAATTGGGCTGCGGCGTGTGGGTGTGACAGGTGATAGATCAGCGTGAGCATCTAACACCACATTTAAGTCCCCACCCAACAGTATAGCGCCGGTGCCCATGGTGTTCCCCAGTCGCCACACTTCAGCAAAGAATGTGGGATTGTCTATGTTGGGGCTGTACACGGAAACCAGTATGAGTGGATGACCCTGCAAGAATCCAGCCAGCAGGAGGTACCGACCCTGAGGGTCAAAAAGCGCAGAGCACGTGCACCAGCGTAATCCCTCACAAAGGATCGAGGCCACACCCCTAGCAAAGTTTGCATAGCAGGCTACATGCTTCTCCCCCACCCAATGCGTCCTCAAACCTGGCAAAGTCACATCTGTCAGATGTAACTCCTGCAGCAGATATATGTCTACATTATGGCACTGCAGATAAGACTAGACCAATCTAGCCTTATACCTATTATTCACACCCATGATATTCCAGGTGAGACATTTAACGGAGGCTATTCGGGATCAGATGTAAACAGCACTGCAGTTGGGTCAATTGGAAAGAATCCAGGGCAGAGAGCTGCATGAGGCGGGGCAAATAGAGATAAGGAAAGTCACAGAAATAAATACAGATAGCGTGATTACAACGCAGTACCCCCCCCCACCCACTTTGACCCCCCCCCAATCGGGCCAAATATAATCAGCCCACCCAACCAACAAGCCCTCAAACCAATAAATCATATAGGGATTCTGTTGTATCTTACCAGATGTAGCCGAGTTGTATTATAAGAGTTTCTTTATTAAGATCGGGTTGCAGGATGGCAATCAAGTACAGTAGGTTGGATTCCATGTACATTTGCCTTTCCTCCCCACCGGGAGCAGCCTGCCTAGCTGCTCAGCCCATCTTCCAACAGTCACCACTCATCCACACAGGCACCCAAGCATTCAAAGTATCACAGTCACACGGGGGCGTGGCTACCAGCCGAGCATGGTAGACGTGAGCTGAGCTCGCTCCGTAGAATGCCCTAAAAATAAGCTAAATATCCTGTAACTTATGGACCTCTGAACCCCGCTCCCCCCGTCCACACGAAACGGGACGTGTGCGGGAAGTGCGTGGCAAACTTTGACGACTCCTGTAGCTGTGAAACGGTGAGAAAGGACCAAGAGGGGAAGAGGCCTAGTCAAGAAGGGAAAGCCGCGGCCCACAGTGAGAGGAGGAGCCGGACGGAGCTCGTCACTTGGAGACTGCAGCCGGCATACGTACGATTTTGGCAGAACTGGGACTAGAAACAAATGCCGGGGTGTAATTCTCGCAATAAACAAAAATGGGGTGCCAGTGCTGATATGAGTAGTTTAAATAAACAATTAACCAAACAGAACTCGAAAAATTATTCAAGAACGGGAATTACTACTTAATAGCTTTTTATTTTCACATTTTAGAAAGGAAAAAACTTATATTTTTTTAAATCATCGGAAGGAACATATTCAAAAAGGACACACAAAAATAGGGAAACTGGCTACTAATCATCAATCATTCAATGCTACAGACATATCACAGGCATTCAAAGAGCATTCAAACCACTTGGGAAAAGGGACTACAAAAACATATAATACAATCTTTAAAATATGTACAGTCTCTACTCCAAAAGAAACAAGAAGCCACAGTCTGCGACCACAGTTTTACAATAGTAACAAAAGAAAAAAATGTTTTTTAAATGTACATTCTTATAAGATAAATTCGATCTTCAAAAGAATTTTTTTTTTCAAAGAAATGGTTCTCAGTAATGTACGAGCGGCATGAAACAGTTAATTAAATAATCCTGTCGCTCTCGCAGACACTGTGTGGCAAAAGCCTACGCGTTTCGAATCCCACTGATTCTCTTGGGATTCTCTTCAGGGCCTCGTGTAGTATCGCTAAGTGAAAGCGCCAGATTTTTAGGAGAGCATCGAAGTGAACGGTGAAATCAATAGTCTGTATCTTCTGTACAGGTTGTGCAGGTTTTTGTCTTTGGTTAGGAAACCAAGAGAGCGATAAATGAGTGAAAACGGCAGTGGTGGAAATATCTGCCAAGCAAGAAGAGTTGTCAGAATCAGAAGTGTAAGCAGGACGGAATATTCATTCGCAACTGTCGTCTGAATCGGTATTAATCCGATACTCGGAGGTGTGGTAAATGTCGCATGAATAGAAATAATTTGGGATCGCTTTTATTTAATTTGTAGACGGCAAGGGCAGGTGAGGGTGAATACGTCTTTTGAGTTCCGTCCTGTTTTCGGACCTTTACTTTACTGAAGGGGTTTGTCAAATGGCAACGCCATGTCGTTGATTCAAGGTTTAAAAAGACCGTCGGTCCGCTCGCGTACTAGTCGGCACTACCCCTGGGCGCATGTGTATGGCAGCGGGGTGTAGTTCTCGGACACGCTTCCACCCTGCGAAAACCAGCACTGAGTAGAAGCGTACGGGAGAGAGACCAGAGCTCCCTGGTGGGGAGGACTCGGAACCGCATAGAAAGGAGAGACACAACCCGGAGGAGCGACAGCGAAGAGAACGAACTTGAGAGGGTACTCTACGCGGGACCTTGCTTTCGGAGGTGAGGAATCCTGCCCAGTCCCGCAATACACTTGGGGGAACTAACTGCACGGTGCGGACCCCTGAGACAGCTCTATGTGTGCGGGCGACTGCCATTTTGTAAATCGGACACGGTAGCGCCCGGCAGACACGGGACACGGAGGACCTACAGGGGCACAATAACAGCAAACGGCGGGCCTGCGACGGCCTCATAGCTGCGCCCACAGTGGTATTTGCTGACTATGGCGGGGAGGCCCCCCTCCCCCCGCTGTTTCCCACGGACCGAGAGAGGAGCCCTTATATAGCACATCCGTAAAGGGATTACAACGCAGCACGAAACGCCTGGGGAGGACCGAGGGGGGGACCGGAGCATTGGAGGAAGCTGCAGGGGAGACAGAAGGGTCGCATAACACCACACTCTGGAGCAGAAGAGTGCTCGCTACGGGATGTGGATATCCTGACTGCCACATATACCACTCACGGGAAGGCGCTGAGCTGTGGGGAAGGTGAGAGCGCTAAATAAGCGCAAAGTGAAACCCAGGCATCCCCCCCACCATCGGGAGACGAAATCACTGGAGTGACGCAATATACCACCGGGGACCGAGGGCTACAACGAGAAGGCACCTGGAGTGAATATTAGCCCTACATCAGCACTAACAGAAGGCAGAAACCACGCTAGAGCGGAACGCTGTGACACAGAGCTACAGGGCACAGGACAAGGGGGGAAAATTCCAGAACGAGTGGATCAGACACAACGCGGAGAGGTGTATTCGGAACACTAGTGGGAAGAGAAAAATGGGGCGTACCAGACTCCGACAGCCGGACCCCATGGTGAATGCCACAGCGCAATCCACTGGATCTGAGGACCCTGTGGCTTCATCCAATAACGAAGTAATACCGCCGACGGGCATGGATCCGCAGGGGCGAAACTGGACTTGTTTTTTTTTTGTTGTTTTTTTTTTAATATTTTTTTTTTAATTAAACAGACATACAAAAAACCAAACAAAACTTCACGAGGCAAAGGCACAGCGGAACATTACCATGAGGTCGTGCGAGCAGAGCTACAAAAGTAAAGAAATACTTAGTTATCAATGAAGGCGGAGATAGGGGCGGACAAGGAAACCAACAGAATCAACAGCAATAGGTGAGGGGTGAATGTCAATTAGGGGGACGAAGACGTATCAATGGTGACATCATGTGGAGGGGTGCATATATTGCCACGATAGGCATTCCATTGGGACCAGATTTTGCCCCACTTCTTGGGCCGTCCCCGGGAAAGGTAGACAGTCTTCTCTCGGAACATGCACCAGTCCATGTTTTCTTTCCACTTGGATAAGGTGGGCGACCTATGTGAACCCCAGAGCTGGACAATGTCTCGTTTCGCGACCATATTTCCAAGGGTCGCCCACACAATCTGTGCTGAGCTGTAGTCATTCGTCTCCCACACATTCAACAGACAGCGCCTGGCTTCGGGCAGCAGGGACACACCCGTGACACCTTCCATAACAGCATGCACTCAGGACCAGAACGCAACCACCTCCGGGCATTCCCACAGAATGTGGAGAAAGGTACCAGACATACCACAGCCACGCTTGCATAGCCCATCCGATGAAAACCCCATTCGAACCAGACAAGGCCCGGTGACATACACTCGGTGGAGTATTTTAAGCTGAACGAACCGCAGACGAGCAGGAATGGCGACTTCCTTAGGCGAGGACAGAGCAGCCTGCCAGACCTCGTCATCCAATTCTAGGCCGTCAGCACACCACAAGGCCCCGAGGCGAACCGACAAGTCAGCTCTGTTGTTGATGAGATTTTTATAGATCAATCAAATAGTGCTGTCGGGCACGTGGCCATCTAAGATACGGTCCTCCAGAGGGGAAGACTCAGGAATATCATCACCCGCAGTAAATACAGACAACAGAGCATGACGGACCTGGGCATACCGGAAGAATTCACTGTCACCAAGCTCATACTCCACTCTCAACGCGGCAAAGGGCTTGACATTACCCTTCGACCAAAGATCGCCCACTCTGCTGATACCAATCATATCCCATTTATCAAACCCTTTCGACCTCCACAGGCAGCCCAAACATTCCGAATCATACAGGGGGGTGGCTCGAGTGAACCTTCCACACCAACCCAGTGCCGCATTCGCATCACACCACACTTTCACTGCGATCTTAGTGGGACCGGTCAGTGCTTCAGGGAGTCTCCCAGAGTACAACGCCCTGTTGAAGGTCCCTCCTGGCAGAATGAATTTATCCATAGAGAATGCCGGGGCAGGGCCTGGTGCGTAGGTCGCACGATTAATAGCACTCAACTGGGATGCCCAGTAGTAACGCCTGATGTCCGGGAGGGATATACCGCCATCATACCACGGAAGCGTGAGTTTAGAAAGAGCAATACGGGCACGCCCATCCCAGACCAGTTGTCTCTGTAGGCTCTCAACTGCATGAAAGTAGCCCGAGGCGATCGGGTCAAAGGAGTTCTGAAGAGCGTACAAGAAACGGGGTAAAGACATCATTTTGAAAAGCGCCGCTCTACCGAGGGGCGACAGAGGCAACCTACGCCAGCGAGCTACATCGAGCGTAAGCCGCTGAAGGGGGGGTAATAAGTTAAGCTCGTAACGCGTAGAAGGGTCAAGGGAAACATAGATCCCCAAGTACTTGAAACCGGTCTCAGCCACATGAATCGGAAATCTACGCGGCAATGGAGGGAGCTCTCCAGCCAAAATGTAGACGCAGGATTTAGCCCAAATAATGACAAGACCGGAATTCTTCCCGAAGGAGGTCAGAACATCAAAAAGTAAGTTAAGGGACTTTTTAGGGGAAGTTAGATAGAGGAGGATATCGTCCGCGTATAGCAAAACACGATCCTCGAAACCAGGAGACCACCGGATGCCCCGCATAGAAGGCTCCCAACGGAGCCACTCCGCCAAGGGCTCCAGAGCGAGAGCAAACAGCACAGGAGACAGCGGACAGCCCTACCGGGTACCACGTCCGAGCGTAAAAATGCAAGACACTGCGATTAACGACTACCTGGGCCAGGGGAGTCTCATAAAGGAGTTTCACCCAGGCTATGAAGCCCGGCCCAAACCCGAACTTCGAGAGGGCCGCCCAGAGGTAGGGCGATTCGATAGTGTTGAAGGCCATGGTAGCGTCAAGAGAGGCCAAAATGGCAGGTTCAGTAAGTGTCTCGGCTCTCGCGAGAACTCCGTGGAGTCTACGCAGATTCAAAGCAGTGTTGCGGTGCGAGATAAAACCAGATTGATCCGGATGGATCAAGTCCCCAATCACAGTCACCAAGCGGTTATCCAGTAACTTGGCCAAAATTTTGGGTTTGGCGTTAAGTAGAGAAATCGGTCTGTAAGAAGTACAACGATCCCGTGGCTTGCCCTCTTTGGGAATGACAACAATAGTAGTGAGTCGTTGGTCCAAAGGGAGGGAGCCAGACTCCAAAGCCTCAAGAAACATGTCCCTGAGATAGGGCGCCATTTTGTCAGGTCGCAGCTTGTACAGTTCAATGGGCAAACCATTAGGGCCCATCGCCTTACCTGAACGTAGGGAACGAATAGCCACCGCAACTTCATCCACCGTGAGCGGAGCATCCATGTGATCTCTGTCCGCGTCAGGAAGACGGGGCAAAGCAATATCGCGCAACAACAGTCGAGAGTCCTCCTCATCCCTGTCACAAACAGAGGTGTACACCATCTCGAAGTGGTCCGCAAAGCACTGAACGATCCCGGCTGGATCCGTGACACCCTCACCCTCAGGCCGTTCGATCACAGGGACCACACGATTGACTCTCTCTTTCTTGTCCAACCACGCAAGCAATTTACCAGCTTTGTCACCCACATCATACAGTCGTCCCTGCTGTCCCTATACATCACTTTCGCAGCGTCAGTCACAAGAGCCTTGTAGTCCGCTTGTTTCAGAGCAAGGGAGTGCAACTTCTCACCAGAAACGTCCAACTGGAGATCATCCTCCAGAGCAGCTATCTCAGATTCCAAATGAACAACCTCCACATGTGCAGCCTTCTTAGCAGCAGCGATCAAGGATAGGGACTGACCACGAATGACAGTTTTAAATGCTTCCCATAGCGAAACAGCAGAAGAAACAGACCCCACATTTTCATCAAAATAATGCTCAATAGCTTTCACAAGTTCCGAGCGGGTCTTGGGGTTGCGAAAGTGCCAATCGATTGATAGGAGCAACTCTTCCCTCATCGCCCTCCCGGACCTTATACCGGAGCCATAGTGGGGAGTGATCAGAAATACCCCTAGGGAGATGACGGATTTCTCTAATAGAAGAGGATTGGACCGCTGGCATTAAAAAATAGTCCAACCTAGAAAGACTGCCATGCGCCCCAGAATGGAAGGTATACTGCAACTGAGTAGGGTGCAGCAGTCTCCAGGCATCCACTAGTCCAAAGGTCTCCAGCAAGTCACTCAACCACATTTGTGCCCTGGGTAGATCTCTAGGAGGATGACGATCAGATGCGCCAGAGACAACTGAATTCAGATCCCCACCCAAAATCAGGAGGCCTTCGGGAAGGTCCAACAGGACACTACAGAGGTCTGCGAAGGTTAAAGCTTGCAAACCCGGGGGGACATAAACAGATAGTATGGATAGCGTCCTACCCTCCCACCTACCAGTGAGCACCGCATAGCGCCCCCCTGTCATCAAGTTTCACCTCGTCAATTGCAAAAGGGAGAGAGGACCGAATGAGAATACCAGCCCCCCTGGACCCAGAAGTAAACACAGCGTGTGCCACCAGTCGGTAACCACGCCTGTTCATAGCCTGACATGCATTGCCTATTAAATGCGTCTCCTGCAGAAGCACAATATCGGGAGAATGACGCCTAAGGAATCGCAAAACAATACTTCGCTTAATTCTGTCCCCTAACCCATTGACATTCCAGGATAACAGTCTCAACTCGCCACCCCCCATCCCCGAAAAGCAGACGGAGCAGGACCCACACAGACCCCCACGACCAGTGCAAACAGAGCAAACAATACGGTGCCTCGCGAGTAAACAGAGAAACACACACATCCCCCCACCACCCCCCAAATCGAACATGTTGCACCCCCCACCCTGCACCCCTGCGTATGACTAATAAGCCACCCCAACTTGTAGTGTGCCTGTCGCCCCATTTCTAAACTAAGCTACGAAAAGAACCCAGGAGGAGGAAGAGTCCCCGTTCACCCCCCGCCACCCCCAGGCTAATATAGGCCTAACAAAGACCCAAGTCCAGACTCAGCTGAAACAGGAAACAAAAAAGTTCAGACGCCAGGGTCCACAGGTACAGTCCTCACTCCTCTAGGCCTCCGTCGGCACCCCCGGAGTGCCCAGCACGCTCATCTCTTCGAGGTAGGGAATCAAGCCAGTCACTGACACTTTCTGGTAGATCGAAAAAGAAAGCACGGTCACGATACTCAATCCGGAGCCTAGTAGGGAATAACAAGGCATATTTGAGACCCAGGTCCCGCAATCGCTTCTTCACTCCCTGAAATCCAAGTCTTTGTTTTTGGACAAGCAGTGAAAAGTCAGGGTAGAAAGAAACGGAAGCATTCTCAAAGTTCACTGGGCCCTTATCCCGTGAGGCCTGAAGAACCGCATCCCGGTCTCGGAAATGGAACAACCTGGCAATGATGGGCCGTGGAGGGTCACCCGGCTTAGCCTTCCCACCAGGGACACGATGGGCGCGCTCAACAGCAAAGAACTTGCTGAGTCCAGTGGGAGAAAGGTAGTTGGTAATCAAGTCCTCCACCAAGAGGTCGACCCCCAGGATCTCGGGATTCTCCGGGACACCAATAAGGCGCACGTTGTTGCGGCGGGCCCTGTTTTCGTAGTCCTCGAGACGACGAGCCATCAGGTCATGGGAAGAACGCAGACTGCCGATTTCAGTCTGGGCCTCTGCAACATCTGCGGTGAGACTAGAAGTCTTCAAGCCCAAGGACTCGACTCTCTCATTGGTCTTCGCTAGGTCCGCTCTAATCAGCGTGATGTCAACGGCCACCGTGTCGATCTTAGAGACCAGGGCATCGTACTGCTGTCCCATAGAGGCCTGCATGTTGGCAATGGCAATCATAACGTCTTGCAAAGAGGGTTCCGTAGACGCAGAGGAGACAGTCTTAGGAGGAGCCGCCGTGCGGCCAGCAACGCCAGGCGACCCCTTGGCCTGCGAATAGTGATCCATAATGTTAGTCTGGGTCTGGCCGCCACGGAGAGGTGTCTTGGTCTTACGCTTCTCAGGCGGCGGTCCGGTGGCCATATTGGAAAAGTCGACCTGGTGAAAATGGCCGGTCGTGAAATGGCCAGCAGACAACAGGAGCAAAGCAGCCGATTGTAGGCACAAAAAAGCCCAGGCCTCGGGTGATCCATCAGGCCAGTTCCAAACAGAAGGGAGACAGCCAGCCAAAGGTGGATCAAGGCTGAGCCTCCGCCAACAAGAGCTGGGAGCAGAAAACGAAACCGAAAGTCAGGAGAGACCGACCAGGGGGGACCCCTACTGCCGCTGTTGATCAACTACTCCACGGCCTGCCAAGCAACCGAGCCCCCGGTTCGCCTCGGGGTGGGCCGCAAAAAGCAAAGACGATGCAAAAGTGGACCCCAGCGTCCAAATTCGAATTCTCAAAGAGTATTTAGATCAGCAAGGATGTACGATCAAAGGCCCGTTGTCGAAATCAGGATGTATGCAGGATATCCGTAAAGGGCAGCGCGGGTCCGGGGAGCTCTGTGCTCACGCGACCATCTTGGATGCCCGCGAAGCTCCTCCCTGGACTTGATTCTAACCGAAATCAGGGCCTCTAGGGAAGCGCTGGAAACGTGCATGGACACGATGTCAACCGGCCTATCCCTCCTGAAAGCTGACCACAAAAAACTGGCGGAGAAGGTCACTGAATACAAACTTGTCCTAGATGATCTAATCCCCCAACAGACGGAACACTCCACGAGGTTAGAGGAACTAGAACGACAGATCAGAGGCTTGCACGATAGAGTGGACGATGCGGAGGGACGCTCACGCCGCAACAAAATACGCATTTTAGGCGTTCCGGAACGAAGTGAGGGGAAGAACCCAACGCAGTTCGTGGAAAACTGGCTGAGGAACCTTGTGGACCCCACGGAACTCACCCCGATGTACAGTGTAGAAAGAGCACACAGAGTGCCCCCAAAACCACCTAGACCGGGGGCCCCTCCATGCCCCCTGATAGCTCGACTCCTACATTACAAGGATAGAGACGCAGTACTAAAGACTGCAAGGGAAAATGCCCCGGTGAAGTATGAAAACAACGTGGTCTTGATATACCCGGACTTTACCCAGCAGTTCAGAAAGCTCGATCATCCTTCTTAGGTGTCAAACGCATGCTACGAGATCGCAACATGAAATATGCGCTTTTCTTCCCAGCACGCTTGAGAATCATACATGATCGCAAAGCCTACTTTTGACACCCCGGAGGAGGCATTGTGGAGTGGTGTGGCTCACTGGTTAGAGGCGGCAGACCCGGAAGCAGAGAACGGCCCGGGACCAGGGTTCAATTCCCGACGTAACAGGGTCGTGGACCAGGGTCAACGGACTTGATAATTCTCGCCTCGGTGCCTACTCTAACCAGGGATCACACTCGGCAACTCTGGGCATTAAGCTTGCCTCATCTCTACAACGGCCCCCCACAAGTCGCCGGGGATGCCTGGTTTCACCTTGGAGATACCCAGTAAGGGACCATCTCACAGGGAAAACCAGGACGGGTTCCCCAGCGGTCTCCAGCGCCACGATACTCCGGCAAGGAGTCGCAGTGCGCTTTACAAGTACACCCACATTTACATTTACATTTACATCTGAGTGGATAGAAGTGACGCTCACGCCGAACCCATCACAAGGCAATGCGGAGGAAGTAATGGAAGGGGGCTCATTTGACAGACTTGAAATACACCATAGTCTACGAGAGCCTGCAGAGGGGAAGATCGCAAAGAATGGAAGCAACACACTGGTCGGAGCGGAAAAATCACAGGAATCAGCGCTACTGACGACGAACGCACTGGTGGCACATGATGCGAGAATTGAGACAGCCACGAATAGCCAGGCCAGCTCACACACTGCAGCGTCTGACTCGGACACTAGCATACATCTGTTCCCACGTATCACGGCCCAGGAGGCAAACGAATATTGATGAGCTGTAATGCAGAGGCAGATTGGTAATGTAGACACAGCTGTTTGTAATGATGGGGGAGGGGACAATGATCCAGAGTACATACTGTTAATAGGGTGATATGTACAGTTTTAAGTGAATACCTGGTGAGAAAGAACGACTGGGCTCAAACCCCCCCCCACTCCCCCCCCCCCCCCCCCCCCCCCCCCCCGGCGAAGGCACAATTAAGTTGTATTCTAACCCACATTGGGTAATGTTGTTTGGTCCTCAGCAGTTCTTAGGTGGGGACCTTAAGGTTGGGAAGTTACACACAGATATGGCACTTACAATGCAAAGCACACAGGCACATGCTAAAATGGTAACGGTAAAATCACGCACAATAGATACGCACCGCCATGACGATTCCTAATACATATACATTCTGCACCTGGAGTGTGAGGGGAATGGGCTCGGTACACAAGAGACAGAGTGCTGGCACAATTACACAGACGGCAAATAACGATAGCATACCTACAGGAGCCCCACCTGAATAGATTGGAGGGAGCAAAATTAATCAAAAAATGGAAGGGTCAGTTATACGCCACAGATTACTCAGTGTTCTCTCGGGGAACGGCAATTTGGATCAAAAACTCTGTCCCATTTAAAAACTTGGAGCAAAAGGTGGATAAAGAAGGGAGATATGTGTTTGTGAGAGGGATTCTTGATGGCTTCCAAGTAGTACTAGGATGTATATATATGCACCTAACACGGAACAGTCAAAGTTCTTCGAGAGTATTAGCGGGGTGCTGTCGGAGTGGGCGGAACATGACTGGATAATAGGCGGTGATTGCAACGCGGTCCTAGATACATCCCTTGACAGGTCACACCCTCCATTGCATGCGACAGACAGCAGGAAGCAAGCGGAAGCTTTAACACACTGGGCAAATAGCTGGGAGTTGGCAGATGCGTGGCGCATTAAACACACACATCACAGGGAATACACATTCTACTCCCCACCACCTAAGCTGCACACAAGAATAGATTGCATGTTCTGCTCTAATATACTAACAGGGTCCATAGAAACAGTCGCACACATGGGTAAGACGCTATAGGGCCACAACCCAGTGGAACTGACGATGCGATGGGGAGGATCCCCACACCAATACCAACATGGCGCCTATCGCCGGGGATGCTGGAAGACTCTATTTTCAGGTCCACATTACTAGAAGCAACCACGAAATATTTTGCTGAAAACAAAAACACAGCCAGCTCCAGGCAAATTGAGTGGGACGCCTTCAAGGTGACCATACGGGGAGTGGCGATGGGTACGAAAGTGGGCATTAAACGCTCAGTAGTAGATAGACTTAAGGAAGTAGAGGGCCGGCTGGCAATGCTCGAAACCGAGGCGGCGGGCGGGGTGGACAGCCTCACACAGCTCCAAGACGCACATATTCAGCACGCAGAACTACTAGAAGAATTGAGATTGGTAGATTACAGGGAATACACATGCAGACAGCCCACCCAGGCTGACAGATCGGGACCGATACTAGCAAGATTGGTGCAAAATGCACCAATGGCCACCCCTATATTAGAGGTGAACAATCAGCAGGGGATGGTACTACGGACTCAACTAGACATAAACAAAGCGTTCATAGATTATTATACAGAGCTATATGAACCACACACACCACTGTCGGATGAGAACTTTGAGTCCTTTCTGGCAGAATTACACATTCCACAACTTACGAACACGCAAAGAAACAACCTAGCGAAACCCAATCGGTGGCTGAAATTAGGCAGGCCATCAGAGCGCTACCGCGGAATAAATCACCCGGGACGGACAGCTTACCAGCAGAGTTTTATGTGACGTACATTGACATGTTAGCTCCGCAACTACACACACTATATAGAGAATCAATGGAGTCCAGCACCCTACCACCCACGACACTGCAAGCATTGGTGGTTTCCCTCCTAAAGCCCGGCAGGGATGCTTTACAAATGGAGAACTAAAGGCCACTGCCCTTGTTAAACACGGACTACAAGATCCTCGGTAAGATACTAGCAACGCGTTTATCCCAATATGTTCCGAAATGTATACACTCTGATCAATGTTGCTTCGTGCCAGGCAGGAGCACTGCATTGAATCTAAGACGATTAAGCCAGTTAATGATACAGGAAGACCCGGGGGACAATGCTGAAGGATGCATATCCTTGGATCTCAAACAGGCCTTCGACTCTCTGAGATGGGATTGTATGTTTGCAGTGCTGAGCAAATTCGGCATACCTCCAGAATACATAGCATGGGTAAACCTGCTGTATCTCAACCCCACGGCGCGAGTCCGCACCGACAAATGCATTTCCAACCAGTTCAAAATAGCGAAGGGGACACAACAAGGATGCCCACTGTCGCCATTGCTGTTCATCCTTGCGCTGGGACCATTGTTAATTAAAGTAAGGCCCTAGCCTCCGCGAAAGAATAACGAGAAATTCGGCATCTCATATAATATCGGCTTATGCAGACGATATAATATTATACATTGGAGACATGAGGGGTCGACTGGACCCACTGCCAGAAATATTTTGTGATTTTCGTGAGATATCGGGTCTTACAGTAAATGAATCTAACTCGTATGGATATTATTTCCATATGACAATAGAGGACACTCACCTGCAGTTTGCACCACATAAGTTTCAGATGGCACCCACAACTTTCAGATATCTAGGAATACAGGTATACCGAGAAGCCCGGGACCTTATGGATGGGAATTTGAGCAAAGCACTAACCACCCTCAGGACACAGGTGAAATTCTGGAACACGTTGCCACTGTCGGTGGCAGGAAAGGTAGCAATAGTGAAGATGGTGGTACTGCCCAGAATGATTTACTTTTTCACAATTCTACCGCTCCTGATCCCGATGAGCTTTTTCAAATCTCTGAACACACTCCTGACGGAATTAATCTGGAGCACGGGTAGGCGACGTATCAGTCTAGCGAAATTGCAGCTACAGACTGAAAGGGGCAGTATGGGAGTACCCGAATTAATCGCATACGGTTATGCTTGTCCGCTCCAGTGGTTAGCCTATTGGCTGGCGGGTCGTAATCTACACGAACTGGGTATGAACGAGACTGACAGGAATAAGGGAACTCTTCACCGGTTATTATTACCGGATGCTAAAGTACCCAGATCAGTACCACATCTCCTACGACTTGCTCTTAGGTACTGGAGGAAAGCGGTCAAATACACTAATGCGGCATCAACATATGCACCCACAATACCTCTATTGGGGTTCCCCTTAGGGACAGGTACACTAACGGAAACGGAACTGAGACCTTGGCACGAAGCAGGTGTCATACAAGTAGGGGATTTCTTTGCGGAAAGCAACATTATGACACACGCAGACTTTGTACGCTCACACAGGACTAACGGAGCATTATTCTTATTACACGCGCGGGTCACACACTACATAACCAAGACCTGGGCATGAGACGGTGTAGAACCAAGCACTAATTCGCTACTCAAAATGCAATACCTCATGGGGTCGGGCAGCCATTTGACGAAGTGGCTAACCAATGGTATTCGTGAAAATAGGGCAATTTCGCTACAACCTGTCCGGGAACAAGACCTAGGCCGACCAGTTAGAGACAAGGAATGGGAAAAGATACTCAAATTCCCAAAGAAGGTGTTGCGGAATCCCAAATTCAAATGTATTCAGTTAAGGATTGTTCATAGAGCATTTCTCACTCCTCATCGGCTCCACGCTATGTTCCCAGAGGCGGAAGACACATGCCCCAGATGCAGATTGGAAGATGCAGGACTACTACATATGTTCTGGGAATGCCCCAAAATAGGCTATCATTGGGAAACAATATACAAGATTTTAACAACGATTGCACCGGGTAGGCCTTATGCATCTCCAATATATAGTATGCTTGGGCTAGGTAACACAGAAAAGAAAAGGAGCGCTGCCACACGATTTGCAGATATGGCACTGATATTGAAACCCTGCCGGTGCTCTGGACGGATCACAGGCTGATTAGGTTCTCCGTGTTGGAGAACGGGCGAACGAATAGCAGCGCCCCTATACAGCCCAGATTAGCCTCGAGAGGGCTGCATAGAGTGACGCTCGATATGTTGGAGCAGGCGCTTGTGGATCATCCATGCCCCTTCTCGGGCAATTTGGAACGGGATACTGAGGCTCTGCAGCTGTGGCTGACTGAAAGGCTGAATGATCTTGCCCCAAGGGCGGGTCCACGGCAATCCGGCGATCTGCGCCGTGGTTTACGGAGGCGCTGTGCGCGGCTCGCAGCCAATGTAAGGTTGCTGAGCGAGCCTGGCGCCTTCAGTATGACGGGAAGGCCAAACTCGCCTACAGGTCGGCTGTGAAGGCTTATCACCGGGATATCCTGTGTGCAAAGAAGGAATATCTTGCTAGGAGGATTGAGACATCGGCGAACTCCTGTAAGGAGAGATCTTCACGGTGGTAAAGGAGTTCACGACCCCCAGCTCCAACTTGCCCCTTCTAGTGTCATGTGGGCGTGGGCGTGTGATCTGGCCAGCTTTTTTACAGATAAGATCAAGGCGATTCAGGCCTCCTTCTTGGAGGGATCGGAGGAGGGGTGCTGCGGCTCCGGGGCGGGACACGTTCCATCGTCCACACCTGTCGCTGTGCTGTCGGATTTTCCAGCTGTCTCTAGCGATGCGTCCCTGTTGCTGCTGGCCAGCCTTAAATCGGGTTCGCCGCTTGACCCCTGCCCTGCCAAATTTTTGGCCGGGATGGCTGCGGTGGTGAACCCACTGGTCAACCCCCTTCTCAATGCCTCCCTGAGGGAGGGGAGTGTCCCACGCACCTGGAAAAGGGCGATGGTGATCCCCCTCCTGAAAAAGCCTGGTTTAGATGCCGAGGTTCTGGCCAATTACAGGCCAATCTCTCTTCTCCTGGCTCTAGCTAAGATCACAGAGAAACATGTGCATGGCATCTTGTCCGGTTTCTTAGAAACAAACAATCTACTTCATCCATCCCAATCCGGATTCCGTCCTAATTTAAGTACGGAAACGGCTTTGTTGGAGGTCTCGGAGGTCATTCGGGAGACTTTGGATGTTGGTGGCAAGGTCATGTTGGTCATGTTAGATCTGTCGGCGGCCTTTGACACCGTCCCCCATGAGGCGCTCCTCGCCAGGCTTCATGACATCGGCCTTAGGGGGACGGTGCTTAAATGTTTACATCTTTTCTTGAGGGCCGCCGCCAGACGATCTGGGTCTCCCAGAGCTCCGCTGAGATGCCGCCACTGGGAGTCGGAGTTCCACAGGGGTCTGTGTTGAGCCCGACGTTGTTTAACATTTTCATGTCCCCTCTGGCGGCCTTGGTGGAGGCTTATGGGGCCCAGATCGTCTCATACGCTGACGACACGCAACTTCTCTTCACATGCGGAAAAGATCAGGCATTTGATGGAGAGAGCATCCGGAGTGCTTGGGAATGGTCTTCGACTGGTTCCAGCGGAATAGTCTGAAGGCCAACTCCAGCAAGTCGGAGGTTTTATTCTTCGGCTGTGCCACCGACCCTGAGTGGCAGGAATGGTGGCCGTCGGATATGTGTCCTCCTGCACAGTCATCGCTGGTCGCCAAAAACCTGGGAGTCAAGCTGGACAATAAGCTTATGTTGAGAACGCATGTCCTTGGTCTGGCTGGCACCTGTTTTGGCATCTTGAAGATGCTCCGCAAGTTTTTACCACTGCTATCTGTGGAACACAGGCGGATTACTGTGCAAGCTCTTATTGGATCCAGGCTGGATTATGCGAATGCCCTCTTTTTAGGTCTCCCTGATTATTTGGTCCAGCGTCTGCAGGTGGCGCAGAACTCTGCTGCTCGTGCCATTTTTGGCCTTCACAGGCGAGCACGAGTTTCTGGGCTGCTGCAGACGCTTCACTGGCTGCCCATCCGGAAACGGATCATGTTTAAATCTTTGACGCTGATGCATAAAGCACTTTTTGGCTCAGGCGCTAGGTATTTGCAACGGAGGCTGTCCTTTTACCGTCCAGCCCGCTCACTGCGGTCAGAATCTCTTTTCATGGCCGTGGTTCCGCGTGTGAAAAAGGCCCGCACTGGGGGTCGCTCCTTTAGCTTCAAGGCCCCTCAGCTTTGGAATTCGCTTCCGATGGTTTTACGTAGCACCTCTAATTTGCTTCAGTTCAGGAAGAGCCTAAAGACCTGGCTTTTTAACCTTTAGGCTTTCTTTTCTCTCCCCTTTTTTTTTTGCTGTGTGTCTGTTGTGTTATTTACACTGAGCTGCATGTGGAAAGCGCCGGGACACTCTTTTAGAGTAGCCGTGCGTTATATAAACACAATATAACATAACATAACATTAGCAAAACGATCAATAGCAATGAAATTGAAGTCAGCTAGACCACCAGACATTGAGGGTTGGCACAGTGAGGTAATACGCTGGGGAAAAGCGGAAGGCGTGGAACTGCAAAGGGAAGAATGCAGAGGTCTCAGAAAAAATCACATTTCATTAGACTGGAGCTCTATGATTGCGGAATTTGAAAGATGCGCTGAACCATACTTGGAATAGATATGAAATGTAAAGCGAAGTATGTGGGGAGATTGACGGAGCTATAACTAAACTGCTCCACTTGTTTTAATGTACAGTAAGAGATACCACACATACACATGAAGGGTTGCAGATATTGAACACAGGATAATAAACGTACACTCCAATAGGGGAGGAACAGGCGGGAAGTTAAGATTATGTGTAAAAATGGGCCTACGTGAAACTACCGGTACGACAATATGTGTGCGAAAATTAAAGTGCTAGGGAAACAAGGGAGGGGGAGTTCAATTGTAAGGGAGTTCACAAATAACGAAAACTGCAATGTAAACATATTCACATAAGTGATGTATAACAATGCGAATTGTATCTGATTATGGGAAGATGAAGACTGTATGATAATGCTGTTTATGCAGAAAGAAAAATATTTTTAAAATTTTTTTAAAAAGTATCACAGTCACACCAACGTGCCACTCTCAACACACACACTAGCTGAGCAGCAGGGAGATGGGTAAACTGGGTTACATATAAATAAATAAGCAGAATATAACACTCATACTGCGGGGGCGAGAAGATCACCTAGCTTCTCCCAACACATAAAGCGCCGGGTGGTCAGAAGGTTGAATCAGGGTAGTGTCGCCTAGGGTCCCTGGTGTCGGAGTGGCCAATGTGAAAGCCAGCAGGAATCCAGCAACATCCAGAACTCTTCACATGAAACCAGGCTGGTCAGGCATATTTAGCCATTGTCGCTGAGTCTACTTTAACCTGAAGCCACAGTAGAGGGCAGGGGATGGTCATCCACCGGTGCTAATCCCCTTTCGAACTTGGCGGCTTCATGTGAAGAAGTGGGTTTTACCAAAGTGGTATATACAACGTTTGGCAAGGTATAGCAGGGAGTACTTGGCATCTGGCAGCTTCGAGGCAATGGTAAAGTCCGGAAAGAAAGATCTCACTGCCCTAGAACTGAAGTGGTCTGTGCTCCCTGTCAAGATGAAGGGCCGTGTCTCTGTCACGATAGTTCAGGAACCTAGCAATTATCCGTCGGGCAGGTTTTCCCAGAGGAGGTTGTGGCCCAAGTGATCTATGCGCCCTCTCAACGATGAGCATGGGGGATAGAGCTTCACCAAAGAGGGATTGTAGCATCCCCTCTGCAAAATCCTCCATGCGTCCCATGGCAGTTGACTCTGGAACATCCAGGCTGCGCAAATTGTTGCACCGAGAGCATTACTCTAAATCTTCGTTCTTGTTCCAAATAACTTTGAGGACTTTATCCATCTGGAGTAGGCGTTCGCCTGTCAAAGAGTGCAACCACCGGGGTATGGTGTTCCAGTTGGTCTAGTGTCTCATCATGTTGATCTTCTTTTTCCTTCAGATGGTCAAATTGGTCTGCCACTAAATCTATCTTGGAGTCAATATAATGTAAGCTTTGCTGGAGGTCCAGAAACATGGAGAAAACATCTGGTCTGAGCCACACCCCCCCAACCCCTCCCCCTCCTCAGCCTGGGAGCTTCGCATCGACTCCTTCCCGTGAAGACTCCATTGTGCGCGCCGTCCTGCGCAGTTCAAAAGGCAGCCGAGATATTTACAATTGATGCTCTTGATAATTTTGATTTTGGAGACCACTCTTCTTTGGAATATCCAGCAAACACAATACTGCCAGGGTGCTTTTTCAAGACGGTACCAATAAAGCAACTGCTGGAAAACAAGTGGTGTTAGCTGTAGGCATTAACAAACAAAGCTGTAAACGTATAACCCAACTGCCTTTCCAATGTGAGCAAAATCACCACAGGCCATTAAGATGTCCCATGGCTGAGGACATGGATCTTATTCTACCTGATGCTTCGGTCCAGAAAGCTAATTTAACTCAGTTTGTCATATTTCTTATTCGGTGCGAACTGAAAGATGAAGAAGATCCAGTTCCTCCATGGGCTGGAATTCATGCTCTGATCTCCCAGAATACCATCCTACTGAAGAAAGATGGGGTTTTACCAGTAATACCATTTCCAGTCACAAACTACGCCACAGTATACACAGCTCTAACAAATTTACTAAATTTGCGTGCTCTGCTTGAAGACCAGCACTTCCTACCAATTTCCTGAGATGAAGGTGTTTTCTGTGTTGTAGCTAACATTTTTATGAGCAATCCAGTAGAATTTGATGATCTTTATCTAGTGATGGACGTTTTCCTAATGACAAAATTTGCGTTACCTCAGTGGATGTGGCATAGCTGATGCACTTATTGAGGCTGAAATCTTTGGAAGCAAAACTGTCTAGTCAGTATTGAGCAGAACTCACTATGTTCGTTTGTTACATGGTATGCTCATCATATCAGAGGCTACAGAAATATTGTGTTGGAATTCTTACTGGAACAAGAATGACAAATTGGGTTTTACACATTTTATCTCAGAAGTGAAGATGGCACAGGGTGCGCTTCATTCAAAAGGCATACTGCAAAGCCAGGCAATGTTCAATACATTCAGTTCAAAACCAGAAAAACAATTTCGTAGAGTTTGTCAAAGAACGTGAAGAAAAATCTGAACTTTGCAAGTACTGGGGAAATGTTTTACACATGAGAGCTCTAGTGAAAAGCTTGGTACATGTGGATTAAGAAGATTAATGGGAGCTGCACATTAAGACTGTGGAGTCGCTGAATACTGTGTTTTGCGAATTTGATTGCATGAACTACCTGAGATATGATTCCTGGCATTTCGAAAGAGTGAAGATGCTAGAAGTGGAAAAACCATACCTCTACAGAAAATGCATCCATAAAAATGTTGTGGTGAAAGACAGAGGGAAGGTTTGTGCTGTGGCTCCAGATGTGAAACTGGAGCAGACGACCCAGAGATAACAGAAAAGCTCCAAGGAAATTGTTGGTCAGATATGTAAAAGTTAATATGTTGCTCAATGGCAGCTAGTTTAACATGAAGACTTTTCTACTGCAATATTTTCAGAAAGATGACAAATTCAAAATTAATAGAACAGTGTGAAACTGTTCCTCACCATGAACTTGTGGGAAAGAGAGGGGAACGTTTTAATAAACATATTGACACCCTTCTTCATTTATGCAGCTGCAAGGAAACCCCTTTGAAATTACTGAGCCTGTGCGACTACACAACTTCATGACCAAATAATATGTGGATAACGATATAAAGAAACTTCTACTAGATGTCCTGGAACATGGATCGAAACTAAATGCAGACCTGACGCAGGAGATGTTTGTATTCAAAGAGAAAAATCTGTTTGACATAATCACTAAAGCTAAACTTCCATGCTTTAATTACCATAGTAAGAGTTTCATCCAACCAGCCACAACAAAACAGGTTACAAAAAACTACTTTCGCAAGCACATAGCGATATGGATGAAGCAAAAGAAAGGGATGAATTTATCAAGGATATTCTGTTGCATGATTTTCTTCCAACAAATGCATTATTTAACGGAAAGGCTGCAACCAAACCAGTGAAGCACAAACTCGTACAAGAGGTTCAAAAATATTTTCCCCTGAAGGATTTCAATTCGAAAAGGTGTCCTCATTTAAAACTGCTGTTGTTGTGTACTATATGTCACAATTGCGAATAGTCAAGATTTCATCCATGCCAAACTTCAGGGAGGTCGTTCAGACTGTTCTATAGATATCAAAGTTAGTGTGCACTTTCCAAGAACTGCACATTGTCTTTGACAGTTATTTATTTATCTATTTATTTATTTGTTTGTATAGCGCTAGAATCAACCCCCGAAGGGGTATCTCTGCGCTTCAGCGGGAAATGAGGGTAGCAGTGTGACTCCAGTAAGTTAGTAGGTGAGGAAAAGAATGGTCTTGAGCTGCTTCCGGAATTTTAGATGGTCTAGACACTGCCTCAGGGGCAGTGTCAACAATGTGAGAGAATTAGACAAATGGGGCAAGTGGAACAATTGACCTTGCCTGCATCAAACATTCGACACCTATACCTGTGCAACTTGATCAGTTCTGGTCAACAACATCGAACAAGATGAACTTTGAGATGTTAACTCACTAAAACTTTGCTGATGCTTGGGTGAACACTGAATTTCCAATTATTGCACGTGGAATGATTGAAAGCGAAGTTGGTACCGGCAGAGATATATTCAAAATGTATGGGCCATTTTGTTCAAGAATTTAACAGCAAATTAGAGGAAGCTGACCTTCATGTTGTGCTACATGTTGAGTGGGCTGTTTGAAATGGTACCAATCAAGTCATTGAACAGTCAAATGAAACAGATGCTACTATTGTGCTACTTAGATTTGTTGCAATATTCATAAGTCAAGGATTGCCAGAGTTAAGAATACGTTGTTGAACAGATGAGAGAAGACACTTAACCCCACTTCATATTCCATACAAGAAACTTGATCCAGAGATGCCCAGTGTTCTTATCAAGGCACATATTCTTACGGGTGACGACACTATGAACAAAATTGGAACAAAGCTTGGAGCTTTAACTGCTGAAACTGTGGAGTTTCTAAAAGGATTTGCTGAGACAGAACAAGAGTGTGATTTTAAATATGTAGAACAATACATTGTGCAGGTGTGGAAAACGAGTGCAGACTGTCAAACATTTGATGATCTTCCATACAATGTGTTCAAGAGATCAGTCCAGCTAAATGACCTTCCACCAACGTCATATTCTGTGTATGGACACATTAAAAATGTGTTTTACTTGATCAGAAGATGTGTAAATGTTTTGGATTATGCATATGTAGAGAAAGATCTGTGTGAATTTGTTTGGGAAGATATTGATTGGGTGCTGAAACCTAAAAATTTTCTAAAACCTCTACCCACATAACTTACACGGACATCTACTTGCAAGACCTGTGCTACCAGAAAATGTCCCTGTCTATACACTCTTCTCAAATGTTCAACATTCAGCAAATGTAACACGAGCAATTGCTGAAACATAAATAAAGTTTACTATGAAAATGTGTCTAAAACAGGAGTGATAAACATTTTTTTCATATTCATATCATAAACTTTGTTTAACGTATACAGAAAATGATTAAAAACCATTATTGTTTAATTTCTATATATGTCTCTTCTTCCTATATTATAGCTGCCATTTTGGAAAATGGCGGAATACAGATCAAAAATGAAAATCTCTGGACAACAGTTTTTTTTCTGAGGTATAACAGGGGCATGGGATTGCTGTTGGCAAACAAAGAAGCACTGCTGATGAACTCAGAGGAGCTCTCACCATTGGGTGACAAAATCAGGGACGTAGCTTCATCAATAATTTTAGGGTGGTGTGAGCCCGAGATTTCCCAGCAAGCAACTTGGTGGATCCAAATAAAAAGGACCATGGGTGGGCTGTGGTAACGGAGGCTGCTGCATAGGGGTGGGTGTAATCGGCAGTGCAGAGGATTTCATATTTAATGAATTGGAAAATAAAGTGCATTCTTAATAACAGTAACAACCACCCCGCCACAAGCCATTATAGCACACTTCTTTAACTACCTGGACAGGGATATGATACAACAGGCCACTTGCAATAGAAAAGCACCATCCTATGAGGGCCATCAAATCGCGATTGATCCCAATTACAGGCAACAAGTACAAGACCAATGGAGAACATACATGTATGTATGTATGTATTTGGTATTTGTTAAGCGAATATATCACCTATAGGTCTCATAGCACTAGCTGATACTCTGAAAACCAGAAGAGGTGGGGCGGTAGTGCTAAAATAGCCATGTTTTAAGGGCTTTGCAGAAACTTTTACGATTGTGTTCCGATCGGACCTGTAAAGGCAAGGTATTCCATGTTTCCAGAGCAATTTTGGAAAAGGATCTACCCCCGTTCCTTAATGTGTGGACTTTTGGTACCGTTAGGAATTTTTTACTGGTGGTGCGAAGGGTTCTGGCTGGTTGGTATTTTATTTGTTTCTTAGCTAGATATTGTGTCAAGAGAAGACTGCAGTAAGCTGGGGGTGAAATACACCCTTTCATTTCTGGCCAAACTGCGGATCAAACGCAGCGGCAAGACTATATTATTTTTTTCCTCAATGGAAGTTTCTGAATGGTTGGACTCCATGGGTGGGAACATCAGGGTCGAGGAGCATTACGGAATACGAAGGGGGATGAAATAGAAACCCTCCAAAGGCACTACGAAAAGGAGCAGACCATATGAGTTGTGTCCGGATGGAACGTTGCAGCTAGCAGATCCTTCCTCTGAGTCCGATCCTGCTACTGACTTCCACTGCCTTACTTCTCACACATAAAGATGAAATAGGACCTTTTCTTGAAGCAATCAGATAAGTTATGTGGGGAATTTGCTCTTGTGATAGGTATAATGTGGGGAACTATTCAACTTACTTATCCCCCCTGGCTGGCGGGATCATTCCGTCCCACGCAGATGTTGAGGCACGTACGGGGAGCTAGAAGTCCTGAACTCTCACCCCAACGAGGGCTTGACAACTGGCAATGCAACTAATACTTGAGACATCAATATTACAAAGCAAAATGTAGTGAATTCAATGATATGGTTAACTATAGTATGGATGGTTACTGTTCTATAGGAAACTGGGAGGGAGAGATTGGTGCGGGGGAGGCTGATCCTAGGTCTCTACCAAGGGGGAATGGGACTCTCATCACTGCACATGGGGAGGAGGGAGAGGGGGTTCGTTACGGGTAGTTATGGTTTGAATTGGTTTGGGGAGGGTAGGGATTCCAGGTTGGAAGATCAATCCAGCGTTACAGCAATTATTGGAGATGAAGAGAAAACGGGAAACAACCTTTACAACGCAATTTTTACAACGCACTATCATTACAAATAAACTTTTACAACGCAAAATCCATTACATAGCATGCCATTACAACGCATGACACTACAACGCATACCATTACAACGCATGTCATTACAACGCATACCATTACCATCCAACACTTACCCTACTGTTGCACCCCCTGGAGTTAGAATAGTAATTTTTACCCCTACACTATCCAACACTTACCCTACTGTTGCACCCCCGGGAGTTAGAATAGTAATTTTTACCCCTACACTATCCAATACTTACCATACATGCAATGTAATGTTATGCGTTGTAATGGTATGCGTTGTAAAGGTAGTACGCGTTGTAATGGAATGCGTTGTAAAGGTAGTTTAAAAAAATTTGTTGTAATGGCATGCGTTGTAATGGAATGCGTTGTAATGGACATTGCGTTGTAAAAAATGTGTTGTAAAGGTGTGCGTTGTAAAAGTATGCGTTGTAACGTCATACAACCAGGGAGAACTATTGATACGGGGAGAGTTTTTTTCAAGATGGCTGACATGTTTCCCCCCCATGATGAAATTAGTCACCTGTAATGTACCGGGAATAGAAATGTTTAAAAAACTGAGACATGTGTTTGCCTTTTCAAAGAGATATAGGATATCAATAGCATGTCTACAAGAGAAACGCATGGGTGAACAACCTTTACAACACAACTTTTATAACGCACTACCATTACAACGCAAATTTTACAACGCAAATGTATTTACAACGCATGTTTTTACAACGCATGTTTTTACAACGCAAGTACCTTTACAATGCAAGTACCTTTACATCGTAAGTATTATGTTTTTTTATATATTATTTATTATTAAATTTATTATTTTATATTGTAGTTGATTTTTATTTTGTTATAATATTTTACATTTTTTGAAATAGATATATTAATTTGAGTATTTAGAAATAATACTGTAGTATTAATATTTAAAAAAAGTATTTATTTAAAAAATTGTAAAAGATTATTTATTTTTTCTATGTATAGATGAAGTTGAAAATTGTTAAAAAATATTTTTATTTATAGCAGTTAATTTATTACATTAAATTAAAATAAATAATACTTTTGTTTTATTATTTTATTATGAGTATTATTATTTTTTATTTATATATTTAGTTAAAAATAGAAATTAATACTCTAGTATTAATTTAAAAATATACTGTTAATGTCAATTTAAATTAATTAAATGTATAAATATTTAATGATGTATTTCCAAAAATATTATTAAAAAAGTAGAACTTATATTTAGAAAATGTTTGTCCAACTTTAAAAATTAAAATATATTTTAATTTAGAAATATTAGTTAAATATTTAAAAATTATTATATATATATTTTTTTTTTGGAAGACCTTTATTTATAGAAAGTCGTACATACAGCCCAACAACGAGCCCGGGGGCTCACAAATGCAGTACATATCAACACGACAACGCGCGAAGGATCAAGTACAGATGCATAGAGGTCTAATTTTCAAAGTTTTCTTCTGAAGGATAGACAGGATCAGGATAACACAGAACAACGAAATGGTTCCGGCCCAGTAGGATCAGGATAGACAAGTATAGAACATAATAAAGCGCCAGAATCGCTGCTGTCCCCAAATAATAAAAAACGTCTAAACCCAGAAAAGAAAGAAAAAGAAAAAGAATAGAAGGCCCATAGAACCAAAAAAGAAATAAACAAACCCCCCCCCCCCATCTACCCCCCACCCTGCACCCCTGCAGCTGGCTACGGCCCATCCCCCCCTAGCAGTGTGCCTGTCGCCCACCCAAAAGGAGTCCCGAAATATAGAGAGTAAGAAAAGAGTCCTAATCTATAACTCCCATTAAAGAAAGAGAGGCGGGGAGGAGCCCACCACCCGTCCCTCGGCTTCACCCTCCCGTAATCCAATAACAGCACATAATAGAAAGTCCGGTGGCGTTGAGCAGTACGATCAGAACAATGTAAAAGCACAATGGCGGCACAGAGCGCGATCAAAAGTAACAACACACCACCCACATGCCTAGGTCAGCACCGAAGAAACTGCCAGTCCATGAGAAGAAGCGTTCATCCCTGTCCACTTTTTTCTTTTCCACCACTGTGAATCATGGCAACCCAGGGGGACGGAAACGATAAGCCAAGAGAGCCAGTCTGATACAGGCAATTAATCGCACCAGGTACAAGTAGGTCCAGTGACACCAGGATGGGCACAAAGTACACAGTTCCCGAGATGTAAAGCGTAGCCGGGCCAGGGGAGAAAGTCTCAGTGTTCAGCCCTTTCTGGAGCGGACCCCGGGAAACGGGGGGCATGATATGGGGAGAGCACCTCCGTCGCGGTCGCAAAGCACGGATTGCACGCCGTCCCGGGTAAACACCATCCACAGCGTAGGTCATCTCGGGACTTGGGGTATCAGAACCGTCACCATCGCATGGAGCAGCCATCCCGCTGCCGGCGGGCATGGGGGAAGGAGAGTCACTGTGAACCTGCATGTCGGCCATTTTGAAGCAACTCAGCGCACACACTATGTCGTCCACCTTGCTGGCTAGAGTTCGAGCAGAGCATACGATATCATGGCGAAGGGAAACAACAGCAGCCAATAGACCACCATATCCCTGAGCACCTCCATTTGCCCTTCCAAACATGGCCCGCCGCTCCATACGATCGTGACAACACTGTGACATAGACATCTCGAGGCTGCAATTCAATACGCCCTCCATAGTATTCAGTAGAGACGCCACAAGTCAGGCTAGGCTACACAAAAAGGGGCACCAATTCCCTGGGTAGCAAGGAGCGGCAGGCTGAACCGTGATATGGCCATAAAGATTGTCCCTTAGAGACGCTGCTCCGTCCAGCGGCGAGGGAGCAGAAAATCCGGGAGCCGCCCGCCGTTAGCGGGAGAGTGCATGAGCAGTCTCTGGGCAGTCAACAATCCGGGCTCATGCAGGCGGACGATTCACTCAGTCAAACCGAAAGGCACACTCATCTCTGTACCTACAGTCCAGTGGGGCATACAATGCAGGCTCGCCAGATGCGCGGTGGAGAGTTCCGACCGGGTCGCCCCAGACGATGTAGCCCGATGTTGATCACCTGGCAGCCGGTCACAGCTGCCACTCGAGGTCCCGGCCACAGAGCTGCCGCAGGCCACAAACTGTAGTCGGACGGTTCGCCCACTTGCGATGAAGTGCGAGCTTCAGGATTTCGGCACAGGCCGTCGGAGCCCGTCTGCTTCCGCCGTGTGCCGCCTTGGCACAGGATCACCGGCAGGATAGTTATGAAGGAGGTGATGGTCCCCGGAGCCGAGGGACTACGCGTCCGACCTGGACGCCATCTTGGCTCCTCCCCCAATTATTATATTTTTAAATATTATTATTTAATAAGAAATTTTTAATTTATATTTTTTTTATTATTTAAAGGAATACAAAATTTATTTTCAATGTATTATTATTATTATTCAAATTTTAAAGAAGTAATTTTTTTTTTAATTATTTAAAAAAATTAAAAAAATTATTTGACAATATTTTAGGTGACAAAATATACAAGTATAATTTTTATAAATTTTTAAAAATGTTATATATTTTTATATACTTTTTGGCAAAAAAGTTCCCACGATTTTGCATTGATTCTAATGGAAGAAATTGTCCTTCATTTATTTCTATAGTTGAAGCTAGTCATTCCGCGGAAAAGAAAAGGAAGGTGTTAAAGAAGAAGAAAGGGGATGATTAGAATAGAAATGGAATAAGGATGAAGGTAAGGATAAAATATAATTAATTTTAAAATAAATAAATATTAAAAAAATGTAACGCTAACATAAGTACATTAATAAAATAAATACAACATAGTTTCTTTTTTGGTTACAGATTCGGTAAATACCGATTTCAGCAAGGGTGCAGGGGGTGTCACTTTGACACCCTCTAGCACCCCAAATACAGGCATGTGTGCCATGTGGCACACAGACATGCCCTAGGGGCATGTCTGTGTGTCACATGGCACAGGTGTGCATGCACAGATGTGCATGCACACCTGGATTCGGTATTTTACCACCCAATTGGAATGGGTGGTAAAATACCGAATTCTGAAGGCCTGTAGCACTGTAAACAGTGCTACCTACATCTGGGTGTTACCGAATCGGTAAAATTACCGATTCGGTATTTTACAGATTCAGTAAATAAATTTACCGAATCTGTAAAATATTGGCCCCTACATCTCGAAAACCAATTACCGGTCGTTACCGACCGGTAATTGGCGACCTACATCTGGCCCTTGGAATGTTAGCCACATTTTCGAGGCAGTCTAGAGCCACACACAACGAAAACTGTTGCATTATACCCAATAGTCTTTCAGACATCTCTTTTGTTTTTTTAGTAACTCGTTTGTTTAGACTACCACTTAATGCTTGGGAAAGTCTCATTTCTTGGAAACTTTGCTCCTTCTTCAAAGTTTCCAAAAATGAGTAGAAATTAGGGTGAGGTCTTCCAATTGTATGGTTGAAGGAGTTATGCCATCCCTCAATGGCATTACTTGTTTTAGCTTCTCCCTCTAAACAGCTCGTGTAACAGTTCCACCACTCCACATGAAAACGTGGCTTCCTCCTGCGACCTGATCTTCTTAGGTGCCCAATCCATGTGTCTTCAAAATAATTTAGGATGGGTGCCAATTTGTCTTCATTTTGATTGTAATATTCATATTCAGTAATGGCAGTGTAGTACTCATCTACACTATCGGGAGGAACAAAACAAAGTGCTGTTAATTTTTTTAATTCAACTTGGAGTTTGCTGTCTGTGGAGTAATCTGTAACCAGGGATGTTTTCTGTAACTTACGCCAGAATGCCTGGGAAAAATGGAAAAAACACCCCTGAATTTGGGTATCCGTGTACGTTTTACTGATCACATTGATCATGCTCAATTCAAAATCTACTATTATTTTCCTAGGACTTTTTGTTGTTGTATTTTTAATAACTGATAAAAGTTCAGTGTAGGTTGCAGAAGACTTATCAGGCAGCAAACTATATACTAAGGAGATCACATTATGGTTAATTTTAGCGTGAATTGTGTAAATTTGGTAGAATGGATGGGGTGTACATTTAAACGTCCCATCCATCATCCAAATTTCACTGTTTTCTAACTTTACAAGGTTGCGGGGAGTACTAACAATTAGAATACGTTTTTGAGGGTTTTCATTGTCATGGAGAAGGAAGGGTTCATTAGAAAAAGAAATAGTTAGATCATGTGGAATAATAATGTCAGAAAAAGTATGAGGTGTTGTGGTTTGAGTGTTACTTGCCTGCTTTTGTCTTTGAATAATTCGCCTCAACTTAGGAATTATAGGCATATTAATAGCAACATTAGAGGGGACATGTTGTGCAACCTGTCTTAAAATGGATCCAGTTGAATCATTGGAGGTGCTTGCTAGTTCTTTCATCTCGTTAATGGTTTCCCTTCCATCAATCTCCATTGCAGAGGCAGAGTGGTTGTGATCAGTAGTTTTGATAATGATATCATCATGGGTAACTGCTCTGCCGCTGCAATGGGTTGTGTAGTATTGCACACTCCTCCAATGATTTCTAGGAAAACTTATCCTTTCTTTACTATATATGTATCCTGCATGGTTAAGTAGTTTGTTTCCTTTTCTGGATTTGATGTAGGAAGCTTTTTCATGAGTAGACATTATCTGTGGGGGGAAAAATGTTTTAATAATGTGTTGGATTAAATAAAAAATCATTGAACTATATCTAACTGTTTCTCTGTTTTTGAATTTTTCTGGAATTTCTATTGCTAATCCTCCTGTTACTTTATTCTTGTCTTTTCCTAATGTTTCTCTTCTGTGCAGTAGAGATAGACAAATTTGTTTTAGAGTTTAGCACATTTTTTATTTTGCTGAATTTTGTATAGAGTTGAAATACTATCTGTTTCTACCATACCATTCTATACTTTCACAACTGCTGTACCAAATTGGAGTTAGAATAGTATTTGATACGCCTACAGAATCCCACACTTTCTCTACTGCTGCACCTACCTGGAGTTAGAATAGTAATTCATACCCCTACACTACCCCACACTTTCCCTACTGTTGCACCTACCTGGAGTTAGAATAGTAATTTATACCCCTACACTATCCCACACTTTCCCTACTGCTGCACTTACCAGGAGTTAGAATAGTAATTCATACCCCTACACTATCCCACACTTTCCTTAATGCTGCACTTACCTGGAGTTAGAATAGTAATTCATACCCCTACACTATCCCACACTTTCCCTACTGCTGCACTTACCTGGAGTTAGAATAGTAATCGATACCCCTACACTATCCCACACTTTCCCTACTGTTGCACCTACCTGGAGTTAGAATAGTATTTGATACCCCTACACTATCCCACACTTTCCCTACTGCTGCACTTACCTGGAGTTAGAATAGTAATTGATACCCCTACACTATCCCACACTTTCCCTACTGTTGCACCTACCTGGAGTTAGAATAGTATTTGATACCACTACACTATCCCACACTTTCCCTACTGTTGCACCTACCTGGAGTTAGAATAGTAATTCATACCCCTACACTATCCCACACTTTCCTTACTGCTGCACTTACCTGGAGTTAGAATAGTATTTGATACTCCTACACTATCCCACACTTTCCCTACTGTTGCACCTACCTGGAGTTAGAATAGTAATTCATACCCCTACACTATCCCACACTTTCCTTACTGCTGCACTTACCTGGAGTTAGAATAGTAATTCATACCCCTACACTGTCCCACACTTTCTCTACTGCTGCACTTACCTGGAGTTAGAATAGTAATTCATACCCCTACACTATCCCACACTTTCCCTACTGCTGCACTTACCTGGAGTTAGAATAGTATTTGATACCCCTACACCATCCCACACTTTCCCTACTGATGCACCTACCTGGAGTTAGAATAGTAATTCATACCCCTACACTATCCCACACTTTCCTTACTGCTGCACTTACCTGGAGTTAGAATAGTAATTCATACCCCTACACTATCCCACACTTTCCCTACTGCTGCACTTACCTGGAGTTAGAATAGTATTTGATACCCTTTACCATAGAACATTTTCCATTGCAGTATGTATATTATTTACCTTTTGGTTTGGTTACTCTCTTTGTGGTCTGGTTTCTGCTCTGGTTTTTCGTTGGTTGGCTTTTGGGTTGTTGCCCTTTTGGGATTCGGATTGATATTTGGTGATAAGAAGATTATTGTGAATTTCTAAAAAAAATGAATATGGAAAAAGAAATGTTAATTAAATGTTAAATGTTTTTGATGCAGTTAAAAATGTCAACAATACTGTGTATAATTTACATTTCACTTTACTATTCTTTTTATACTATATTTACCTTTCCCTGTTATAGCATTTTTTCTGATGTTGCAATAGTATTTTATTCCCCTACAAAATTCAATAATTTCCCTACTGCTGCACCTACCTGGAGTTAGATTAAAAATTGATGCCCCTATACCATCCTACACTTTCCCAAATGCTGCACTTACAAGGAGTTAAAAGAGTATTTGATACCCTACACTATCCTATATTTTCTATACTGCTGTACCTACCTGTAGTTAGAATATTAATTGATACCCCAACAAAATCCCACAAAACTTCCCTACTACTGCACCTATCTAGAGGTAGAATAGTAAATAATACCCCTACATCATCCTATACTTTTCGTACTAATGCACTTACCTGGAGTTAGATTAGTGAATAATATCTCTACATCATCCAAGAATTTCCCTACTGTAGCACTTACATGAAGTTAGAATAGAAAATAATACAACTTTAAAATCTTACACTTTCCCTACTGCTGCACCTAACTGGAGTAATAATAGAAAATAATACCCCTTTGCTATGCAACACTTTCCCTACTGCGACACCTACCTGGAGTTAGAATAGTAATTGATACCCTATACCATAGGACATTTTCTATTGCAGTATGTATATTATTTACCTTTTGGTTTGGGTTCTTTGCTTGTGGTCTGGTTACTGCTCTGTTTTTTTGGGTTGGTTGGCTTTTGGGTTGTTGCCCTTTTGGGATTAGGATTGATATTTGATGATCAGAAGATTATTGTGAATCTCTAAAAAAATGAATATGGAAAAGGAAATGTAAATTAAATCTAAAATGTTTCTGATGCAGTTGAAAATGTGAACAATAATGTGTATAATTTACATTTCTATTTAATGTTCGTTTTATACTATATTTACCTTTCTCTGTTATAGCATTAAATATATATATGTATTTAAAAATATATTTTCGTTTCATTTGTTTAGAATTGACATTTAAAAAAATTCGAAAAGTACCTTCAAAATATTCTCGAAGAGGAGTGTCGTTTCGTCAGTTTATAGTAATTAAACTAATTAAAAAAAATAACATTTTGTGATGTTTCAAAAATAATATTTGTTTAATTCATTGAAAATAATTTTAAATAATATACATTTCTATTTAGATTTTAAGCTGCTTTAAATATGTAGGGTTTTTCATTTATGGATATATGTATCCATAATTATAATAATATCTTGGTACTATCTTGGTACTATATTATTTTCTTTAAATAAGAAAAACAAACTTCTTAGGGGTAACCTTTTAAATGTTTCTAGAAAACATTTCTGACATTAGTTTTAGTAACTCACTTGTATTACGAGAAATAATGCTCCTGAAATCTATTCGGATATTATCTTGTTGAAGAGGTCAGAGGGTCAGCTTTTGGCGTCTGGTCACTCTGGGAGTTGAGAATCAACTGTTTTAAAAATGGTGTCCGACTCGTATTTATACGTTTTTGTCAGTGTCATTGTTATTTTTAAGAAACACAGCGTTGGTAATATTTTTTAAAGTACGAATTACTACTGTGGAAAGTTGTAATTTAAAAATTTGTGTAAAGAAATAATGTTTTCACTTTTTCGTTTCGTTTTGGCATCCATTTTGAAAGTAGTGTTGTGGTATTATATTCACGGAAAGAGTTGTAGGACATATTTAGGAACTACACAGTTTAAAATGGCGGCTATGTATGTATAAGGTTTCTGTTTACGAATAATTATTTTATGTCATACTAATATATTATAAAATAATTTTTTTGTATTTTTCGTTGCCTTTGTAAAATTGTAAACAGTTAACAATACATGAGTATTAATTTTTAATACGCGGGTATTATTTTTAATACTCAAGTATTAATTTTAATAAAATCGTTACCTTTTTTTAAATTAACGTTCAGTTTTTCTCAACATTTTAAAACACTTCCCCACCCAAAACCCCTAGTTTCCCTGCATCCCATGCCAGGTTTTATTTTACAAAAAAAAAATAATAATGATATTTTGGCGTTGTAAAGGTATGCGTTGTAAATGCTTTCGTTGTAATAACACTTTACTATTATTAACACTATCTCACGTTGTAATAGTATTCGTTGTAAAAACATGCGTTGTAAAAGTATTTGCGTTGTAAAAAATGCGTTGTAAAACCATGCGTTGTAATGGTATGCGTTGTGCATGTCTGGGGAGAGACCATACATTAGACGCAGATGGAGGGGACAGATTTATGCCACTTCTTATTCTGGGTTTGCTCGTGGGGGCCTCATTTGGATGGCCCCGGAGTCCCATTCCAATACCTCCATCATGTAGCAGACCCGGAGGGTCGATATGTGATTCTGAATGGCAGGTTGGAGGGATGTGAAATATGCCTCATTAATGTATATGCTCCAAACTCTGACTGCCCCGACTTCTTCCCTGCCGTGGTAGATGCGGCGACACCATATTTGGGGGTGGGGGTGCTTATGATGGGGGACGTTAACTGCATCCTAGATAGAACACTGAATAGGGAGCTCCCCCAGACAAAATACCAAACCAGGGTTGACAGGGGTACTCAGGGATAAACTATCAGGAATGGGGCTTGGGGATATATATGGAGGATGAGGAATCCAGATAAAAGACCCTTTTTCTGTCATAGACCAGCAACTAATGCATTCAGTGTTTCTTAGCAGGCGATCTGACCCCTGACGTACTGGACATCTCCTACTTACCCAGATACATTTCGGATCATTCCCTAGAGTTGCTTACTCTTGGTGTCAGATGTCCCAGACCGGCGATACCTACATGGAGACTGCAGTTTGAGGCGCTGTCCGATCCAACCTTCACAAAGATAATTGCAGAGGAACTCTAATTATTTTAAGGAAAACTGGGGGACGATGACCATGAAGGCGACAAAATGGGAGCCAATGAAAGTGGTGATTAGAGGGGTCTGTATAAAGACCTTGACTAAGGCAACAGCTTGAAAGAGACTTTAGAACATCGGAAAAGAATTATAGGGAATAGAATCTCTTCTTCACACAAACCTCCTGCGTACTTTTTAATGGTGTACTGCCCGTAAGTCCCTCATCGCCTGGAACAATTTAACTATGTAGCGTACAGACAGCGCCTACACATGGATAGGGATAGATCGGGGCTTTGCTTGCTAAGTTGATAAGAAATGAGAAACAAGTATCACCTATAGAACAGATGAAAGCAGCAGATGGGACTATGGTGTATTATCAGACGTCAATTCTTGACATCTTGATGGAGCACATGGTACAGATATATACAAAACAAATTTGCCCTCCCCTAGAGGTGATGGGAGAGTTTCCGGCCACTCTGGGTCTGCTGCAGTTGGAGAAACAGATAAGCGAGAGGCTCGATAACCCTATTACTAGAGAGAAAGTATTAGAAGCCATCCAGAGTCTAAAACCGGCCAAGGCAGTGACTGCTTTCCGTCGGAATTCTACAGGACATTTGCACCAATGTTAGTAGACCATATTGTTGCAGATTTATCCTATTGCTGTTCTCTGTCCTCTCTATGATCTTCTTCCCTTTCTATGCTTACTTGCTATTCTAGAATGTTTATACTAGCTTGTAACACTCAGGTTCTGCTTGGTCAGTTGGGTGCTGGTCAGCAGGCGTCGAGTCTACCTACTGCTGTGCTCTGTATTGTATCCTGCAATAAATCTCTTATACCATCACAGCTGACTGGGAGATTTACTTACAACATTTTGGCGACTGGTTCCTGCTGTCCAGAGCGTTGAGATAATGTGCCTTTCATTTCCTGGCACATTTTGGTGAGCAGTGGTACTTCAGCAGTGGTACTCGACAAAGATTCGAACCCGTGGACGTCTCACAACAAGGCTGATTAATTGTGGAGACATCCGATCGAAATTCCGGCAGAAAAGGACGTTCCTGGAGTTTTGTTTGGGCTGTTTTGAAGGATCTTCAACTGTCATGAAGTAAGCAGAGTTTGCTGCCTAGCAACCCCCTCCGTGTTCGACACCATCTTGCAATTGTCCGGGCAGCTTCGACAGTGGGCGGATGTGACGCGATACGCTGGTGTGCTGCGATGCGTTTCAAGCCTCACCTTCATCCGGCGGCCATCTTGATTTCTTCGGTGGTCACGGAGGAAGTTTTTCACATCATTTGAACTTTCTCTTCGTGTTGTGGAGCAGCGTTGCAACGAGGAAGGCGTTTTCTTTAGCGGTTCGCATTTTTAAGGTATCGAGGGTATTATTTTACGAGTTTATGTGGAAAAGTGACTTTTGAGCCAAATTTTAAAAAAATGTTGATCGTGTGCCTACTCCTTTAACTTCGAAGCTTTTTAACTTTTATACCATTCCATTTCTATAACTTGGAAACATTTCAACAGTTATACATCTAGCTTACAGTCTCAATTTTGTTGAACTTTTGAAGAGTAAGTATGGCACAGCAAGTTGTAGTGGCTCTTCCTCCTCCTTTCTTGTCTGAACCGAGGAATCCCAATATTCAATGGGAAGACTGGTATATAATGTTCGACAACTACTTGAAGGGACTTGATGGGCAAGAGTTCTCTTCTAAAAGAAAGAAAGCAATCTTATTGAGTACCTTGGGCAAGGAAGGTCAAAGGGTCTTTAGATTCTTACCGATTGCTTTACAAGCCAATGGCCAGGCAATTCCTGACGAGTTCAAAGAAGCTGTCTCAAGGTTAGAGGTCAGGTTTGCCAAGGAAGAGAACCTTGTTATGAACCGCTATAAATGTTATACCCAGAAACAGAGGCCTGGAGGAGTCTATAGATGACTTTGTCACACGTTTAAGGAAACTCTCCATTAAATGTAAGTTTGGAGCTATGTGTGACGAACTCATACGTGAGTAGCTGATTGTTAAGTGTAGCAATCAAAAGATTCAGGAAAGACTTTGGGCGGTGAAGAATCCCACACTCAAGGTGGCGATAGATCTCGCTCAAGTTATTGAGGAATCAGAGAAGTGCATAAAAGTTATTGAGAGCTCAAAGAAGAAGGGTGCTGAGCAAGAGGTTTCAGAAGTATCGGAAAAAGCTTCAGAACTTGAAGCAGACTGCTCAGCGGATGAGTCAGTTGCGGTAGTTAAAAACAAATTTAGGCCCAATATTAAGAAGTATGCGCCTCAAAATAAACTTTGCTTAAGATGTGGCAGCACCTCTCACACTTCAGAAGCGAGGTTCTGTTTTGCAGCTAATAAAGAATGCCTAAAATGTGGCCGCATTGGACATTTCTCAAAGATGTGCAAAGTAAAAGGCAGACAGAAGATCGCTGTAGTTGAAGATTACAGTAGTAATGTACCATCTGTTAGGAACAGATTACTTGTTGTTAATGACACTGTTGTTGCGAGTATTGACGACATGAGGCAGAACAGACCAAAAGCGGAGTTTATTATTGATGGGCGTCAGGTATCACTTATGGTGGACACTGGTTCACGCTATACAATCATTCCCAGATCCACGTTTGATATGTTGTGGAGTGATAAACATCTCTTACAGAGTGACATTTCTCCAAAAGGGTTTCAGGGCGAGACCATAGATATTGTGGGATATTTTGAGTCAGAGTTCAAAAATAGATCCACAAAGAGCAAAGTTTATGCATCTTTTGATGGTCCACCTATCTTAGGTTGGGTACACCAATTTGATTTGCACATCATTATTAATCCTAGAGCGCCAGAGCAAGTTATGGTTTTGGAGGATGACTCCATAGAGTCTATTTTGAATGATTTTGGCTCTGTGTTTAATACTGATCTTGGGGAACTCAAGGGGTATTCTCATCTCATAAAATTGAAGGATCGCTGTGTACCTATCCAACATAAGTTAAGGAGGATTCCTTTATCTATTAGGAGTGAAGTCAAGTCCTTATTGGAAGAGATGTTGCAAAGTGGGGTCATTGAGCCAGTGGAGGGGTCACAATGGGTTTCTCCGCTGGTCATTTCTAAAAAAATCAGATGGTAAACTCAGATTTTGTGTGGACCTCAGGTCTTTGAATAAGTGTGTGATTGCTGACACTTTTCCCCTGCCCAACATTGGGGAATTGGTTTCCACTCTTGATGGTGCGAGATATTTTTCCAAGCTAGATCTCAAGAGTGCCTACCATCAAGTAAAATTGCATGAAAGTTGTAAACATCTCACTGCATTTATCACCACGGAGGGCATCTTCCAGTTCACCAGGCTACCTTTTGGCCTCATTTCGGCCGCCAGTGTTTTTCAAAGAATGGTGAATGAAATATTCAAGGGGCTGGAAAAAGTGGTTTATTTTCAAGATGACATTCTGGTGTTTGGAGGTTCTGTTTTTGAGCATAATCAAATACTCAGAAAAGTGTTGAGTAGAATTTCAGATGCGGGTCTTACTCTACGTAGAGAGAAGTGTGTTTTTCTCGTGGAACAAATCGAGTATTTGGGCCATGAGATTTCAGCTTCTGGGATTAGGCCAAAGAAGGATTTGTTGTCAGCGATAAAATTGGCTCTGCATCCCATAGACAAGGACCAACTTAGGTCATTTATGGGACTCATAGAGCATTACTCTAAGTTTGTTAAGAGTTTTTCGGAAAAAACAATTTGCTTAAGGTCTCTACTTAAGAAGGGGTGCAAATTTGTGTGGGGACCTGAACAGGGGTCAGCTTTTTGTCAGATAAAGAGTGATATTTGTACGGCTGGCATTTTGGCACCATTTGATACAAGACGTGTTCCAATACTCATGGTTGATGCTAGTGCATCGGGCATAGGCGCTGTACTGCTCCAGAAACATGAAGGGCATGAGCGTTCAATTGCTTTTGCTTCTAGGACATTGTCTGATTCTGAGCTCAATTATAGTGTGATTGAGAAAGAAGCTTTAGCGGCTGTTTGGGGGGCGTACTATTTTCGGACTTACCTTTGGGGTATTTGGTTTGTACTAAAGACAGATCATAAGCCTTTGATTAGAATATTGTCTCTTGGAGGTGCTCTTCGAGGGTCTCCCAGATTGGCTAGACTTGCAGCTAAATTGCAAGATTTTCATTTTGAAATTCAACATGTACAAGGTTGGAGGAACCTTCAAGCTGATTGTTTTTCAAGGTTGCCTAGCAAAGATAATCAAGGGGATTTGAGTGGAGATTTCTTGGATGAGAGTGTTGCGTGGGTCCAAGATGTGGTTTCAATCTGTGAAGGGTCATTTTCACGAGAGGAATGGCTTGCAGCCATGGAAAAGGATGGTGTTTTAAAGGATGTTATTTACATGGTCAAAAATGGTGCAAAGAGGGAGAGTTGTTTGCAAGTTCAAGCACGTCCTTTTCTTAAAGTGTTAGACGAACTTTCAACTTGTGGCAAGGACATTCTAATGCGGAACAATAAATTAATTCCTCCTTTTGATCTTAGGGGTAAGCTCATTGCCATTGCGCATGAGGGACACCTTTTTCAGACCTTGACTCAACAGAGACTTAAAGCTAACTTTTGGTGGCCTGGGTTAGATGCTCAGGTGTCCATGTGGGTTGAGCGCTGCGTCACTTGTAAAGAAGGGGGAAAAAGGTTGAAAGTTGCTGTTGGCTCGAGTTTGGGGCAGATTTCATCATCGAATGTGCCGTGGCATACTGTGTGCCTAGACTTTATAGGGCCAATGGTAGAACTCAATGAGATTCAACGTTTTGCTATTGTTTGTGTTGATGCTTACACCAAATGGGTTGTGGTCAAGTTTGTCAAAGATATCACTACAGGCACCATAATCAAGTTTTTGAAATCTATTTTTCAAGTGGAAGGTTTTCCTAGCGTTATGGTCACCGACAATGGGACACAGTTGGTCTCGCACAACATGCAGACTTTTATGTCTCATTGTGGTGTGTCTCATCATAGGACTGCTCTATATAACGCACAAGGAAATGGTCTTTGTGAAAGGATTAACACATTGGTTAAGGGCACTATCCAGCTTGCACTGTCTGGAAAAGGGAATGTTTTAGAACGTGTGCAAGAGATGCTCTGCGCGTATCGAACCACAGTCCATGGTGGCATGACTAAGTCTCCTTTTGAGCTCATGCGAGGAAGGGTTCCTGGGACTAAATTGGTTCCTTCTTGGATTAAAAATTTATTTAGTGAGACTCGGGAGGTGCAAATGGAAAATGTGAGGAGCAACATTTCAAAAGGTGATCTTGTGAAAGCCAAACCGGGAGGAGTTTCTAGGGGTTTAACCAAATTCAGGGGTCCTTTCCGGGTCAAAGTTGTATTTCCACAGTATGTTGTTCTTGAAAATGGAGAAAAGTGGAACTTGAGGAGGGTCGCTGTGTACCAAAAAAATGTTTCCTCACCTTCTCGCTCTTCTGTAAATAATTCTAATGTTGATTTTCATGAAGAGAGGGGTAGTGGTTACATGTTAGCTTCTTCTCAGGAGGAATCCACCTCATTCTCTTCTCCTTCCGACAGGATTGGTGATGGAGGTGGTGATGTCTCGGATTCTGGTTTTCCTAGTCTTCGAAGCACCATCACAGATTCTTCTTCTTCTCAAGTACCCTTTCCTCTTCCCACTCTTAAGGTTCAGAGGTATCGTAAACTACCTGTTTATTTAAATGATTATATCTGCAACTAATGTTTTTCTCTGTTTTGTAAAGAAGGGAGATGTGTTGTAGATTTATCCTATTGCTGTTCTCTGTCCTCTCTATGATCTTCTTCCCTTTCTATGCTTACTTGCTATTCTAGAATGTTTATACTAGCTTGTAACACTCGGGTTCTGCTTGGTCAGTTGGGTGCTGGTCATCAGGCGTCGAGTCTACCTACTGCTGTGCTCTGTATTGTATCCTGTATTGTATCCAGCTGACTGGGAGATCTACTTACAACACATATATTAGAGGTATACAATGAGGCTTTGCAGTTGCAATCCTTGCCGGCCTCTATGAGGGAAGCCCTGGTGATTATGATTCATAAACCGGACAGAAATCCACAGCTGCCAAGCTCCTACAGACCGATCTCGCTTTTAAATCTAGACATGAAAATTCTGAGCAGGGTGCTGGCTAACCGACTTTAAACTCATATGCCACACTTGATACACCCTGACCAATCTGGATTCATCCCCAAACGCAGCACTACACATAAGATGGTTGGCCCATATATGGTATTCTCCGTCCATAGAGAAAGAGGACCATGCCGTGGCATTGCTTGATATAGAACAAGCTGGGCATATAAATATGCATCAATGAGGGTGGGAACAGGATTCCTCAAATGGCTACAACTGGTATACACAGCCCTTCAATCCCAAGTGTGTTTGGGAGGACTAATTTCAAGCACCTTTATGCACATAGCGTGGCACCAGACAGGTGTCCGCTGTTGCCCCTTCTATGTGCCCCTGCGATCAAACCACTAGCGAAGTCGTTACGGCAACAATTAGAGGGATGGTGGATCAAATTGGGCGACATTAACCACGTGATCTCAATGTATGCAGAGGATACAATAGTATATATCCGTCAACCAACACAAGTGGTTCCTAGATTACTAGATATATTGTATACGTTCAATGAAATATCAGGGCTAAAACCGAATCCCAATAAATCAAAATTGCACCAGATAGGCCGTACAGCACAGGGACCAAGGGAGTTGTTACCGGCGGTGGGAATTTCATGGGGGGAGGCTGATCCCAAATATCTGGGAATCAGATTAGTGGGTTCACCAGAGAGGCACTTGGAACTGAACATCGGGAAAGTGGTGGACGGTATAAGAGGCTCGATACGCTTTTGGCAAAGGCTGCCTCTGTCCTTTAGAATTGCTATTATAAAAATTATTATTGTACCCTGGTGTTTATACGTGTTACAGCACTCGTTATACGGAATCCCTAACCATTTTTTTAAAACACTGATTAAACTATTATTAAAACTGCTGTGGGGCTCTAACTGTAAAAGGGTGAGCTTAACGACACTGCAGAGAATGTGGCAGAGAGGTTTGGAGGTTCCCCACCTGGAAATGTATTATATGGCTTTCCAACTTCAACACGCCATTCATAGGCTAGATGAAAGTGATAACTGGAAGAAAAGGCTCCTCGCGGGAACCCATTAGGGAGACTCATTACCAAGACTATTGATGATGGGTGTAAGAGTTCCCCACGCTTGTCCCTACATAATCAAACATGTGGCACGAATGTGGGAATGCAGGTTAAAAAGGTGACACCCCTTATGCCCCAGATATGCCGCTATGGGTGGTACAACCCTTCTCTAAAATAGCGGACTCAATCTCCCTCCGTAAATGGAAGGAGGGCGGTTGTTTTACAATGGGAGATCTTTTTCTCAATAAATAATTTATCACCAGAGAATCAAATCAAAAGACTGCTTTATTCGATTTTGAATATAAAAACCATAAAAGCACAATAAAAAAAAGTTAAAACACATTGTCATGGTTTACATAAGTCCTAAAGAAACAAAAAAGGTCAAGATAAAAAATACCTTAAAAGTAATTTACAGTAACTTGGAAGATTATTTTGAATCAATTCATTGAAGTCCTGTATCTAATAACAGTTTTTAAAAACAAGGACACAGAATACATTGTCAATTCATCTTCCAGCATTTGTAATCTTAAAAGAGCTATTCTACATTGTCTCAAACCCCATTTTCGCATCGTCGGGATCAAAAATCTTTTCCTCGGCAGGGTATAGAATTCACAGAGAAGTATACAATGTAACATAGATTGGACTGAGGAATCATCACAGGGACATAATGTCAAATTTTTAGACCAGCAATTTACTTCTGGAAATGTCACCAGTCTAAAAAAAAGTCCCGTCCCCCGAAAACGTGCGAGTAGCATGCGAGAATAACCGCTTTGTGTCTGAATCAAATAAGGCTGAATCACCTGTCCTTGGAGAATCAAATGATTCTCCATGACCGAGGTCTTGTGTTTCTCTACCAGCCAGCGTTTACTCTCTAAGAAGAGCAAACAGATTTCCTTTAGCTTCTTTCTTGAAACGGTCTCTAGGCTACTCGGGGAATCGAAGTATTCAGGGTGTCCAATGTCATTGAATAGTTTTTTTACATACATAATCCAGGGGATTCTTGAAACCCCCTGGAGATTAAAACAGTCCGTAATTATATCTCTGTTTAAGCCTGTCTCATCTGTAGACCATATCTTCTGCCATAAAAGAAGGGGGTCAACTTTGATAAGGTCTGAAATGTAGTGTAGGCCTAATTCCTTGTGGCACACATAGGTAGAAGTGGACACTGGGGCGGCTAGTATGTAGCGAAAGAAAGCATTCTCGCAAAGCTGTATATTGTGAGGTTCTATTATTCCCCATATACCTTCCCCGTATGTCGCCGTGGAAACACATTTAGATTTATATAAGTCCACTAACACTGGCACAGGATGTCCCCTAATTTATTTGCTAAGTTTCGGACGGCCCCAATTGCTCGTGAGAAAGCCAGTTTTCTGGCTTGGGTCACTGAGGACCAGGTCCCTTTTTTATCAAAGTTGATACCCAAGTACGAATAGGTATCAGTTGTATCTATTTTTGTGTTTGGGAGAAAGATTTTACATGTAGATGTTCTTTTGGTGGTGCAGCACAAAGTGAATGTCTTGGTTATGTTTATTTTTTAACCTCTATCGGACATATACTTTGAAAAGTTAGCAAGGGATCTTTGGAGGCCGACTTGGGTCCGTGACATAATTACTGCACCGTCTTCATATAATAAAATGGGGACTGGGGTATTCTTAACTTGGGGGTAGTCCTGCTTGTCTTGAGTGAGATGGAAAGCTACACTATTTATATATAAATTAAATAGGAATGGTGCGAGTATGCAACCCTGCCGGACTCCCTTTTTTATGTCAAACTTAGAGGTGCACTCGCCCTGGTTCCCAAACCGTACCCTCGCCCCAGCCCCCTGGTATAATTCCTTAATAAAAATCAGCAGATTTGGTTCTATGCCCATTTGCAGTAGTATGGACCAAAGTTTATCATGATTTAGACAATCAAAGGCCGAACTTAGGTCGACGAATGTGAAAAACAAATTTTCCTTTTTTGCCGCTACATACTTGGCTATGATCAACGCTAAGTTCAGGCCTTGCTCAGTTGTACCAAGTCCAGCCCTGAAACCATATTGGAACTGAGACAATATGCCTTTATCCTCCGCCCATAGTTGTAATTTATTGAGTATGACTCCCCGCCGACCTTCATGAGTGAGTCCAATAAAGATATTGGACGATAGCATTTTGGTTCATTGCGGTCGCCTTTCTTGAAGATAGGGACCACGATAGCCTCTTGCCATGTGAAAAAAAAACGTTTTTGTTGCAACTGTTTAGGACATTAGTTAGAAGTGGGGCCCATAGCTCGATGTTAGATTTGTATATATCTACTGGCACCCCGTCCGGTCCTGGGGCTTTCCCTGCGGCACTATCATTTATGGCAGTTTGAACTTCCTTCAATGAGAATTGGATGTTTATTGGGAATGTTTCCTGGGACATGAATTCATCTCCTCCAATTTCATCTGACCTCATATTCTCAGTTGGGCCTCATAAAGTTCTTTAAAATAATTGACCCAGCTATCTTCAGTAATGGCCACTTCTATTGTATCAGTTACCCTATCCAAAAAATGGGGCATTTACAGCCTTCCAAAAACCAATATTGTCCTTAATTAGGCAGGCTTGATGTAACGCCTGCCAGGCTTCCTGTTTCAGCTGGCTCTTACTGTTTTTAACTGCACGTTGGTATGCAGTTCTGGCGAGTCTTTCTTCCACCATGTCTCTGGCTCACTTTTTAACATTATCATAAGGTGGGCATGGGCCTTACTACAGTTCGAATCAAACCATCCCAGCTTCTTAAATTTACCCTGTTTCATTGGCCCTATGAGGAGTTTACGTATTTCTTCCACAATTTTAAGGAAGGCCTCGTTGACTGAAGCATATTCATCAGTCACAATTAACCGCATGCGTGCGGGCGGAATTCCGCCCGTACGCTGAGATTTACTCATTCCCATGTTTCATGACGAGCTGGGCTCGTCATGAGCGTGCGAGGAGGCTACCTCATGACGAGCCCAGCTCGTCATCAGCGTCGAAGGGGTTAAACAAGTCTCAAATTCCTTATATTTGTTTGTAATAAGGGTTTCAAAAAAGGCCACAGGCTCAACTTTATTCCACTTAATAGCATAACCATTCGCCCTTGCAAGACTCAATTTGTGGCTATACAATGTTTCTATTGTGTTAGTTCTTTTTCTATTACGCCCTGCGAAAGAAAGGTATAGGCTGTTAGGGAAATGATCTCTCATTGCCATATCACAAGTTTTGTAAGTGAGGACATGGCAGAGTATCGATTAGATATCAGGGCAAAGTCTATTACGGAATTACATCCCCTTCCTATGAATGTAGGCTCGAAAGGGACCGAGGGAGAACACAGTTCGTTTGCAAAGCCCAAATCTAATTGAAAAATCAGATAATTGAGGTAATTCCCCAGGGTCGTGTGGGAAAAGTGTGTGCAGGGGTCATCTCTGCCTTTGCCCAAGCCACAAATGCCCAGGTGACTGTGCGGGCATAAAAAGCAGTCACCTACCCATATGACACAGGTATCCCCACGCTGGTTTTCTTCTATGTTCTTAAGCTTTTGGCATATATCCTCTAGAATTACTAACTTCTATTCTCGGGATGTTATTGTAGAAGTTTATCAGGAGTATTTTTTGACTACCCTCAATTGCCATCTGCAATATCTGATAGTATTCGGACTTTGTGTCAGATTTAACTATCAAGTCATTTAAACGATTTGACACATAGGTGCAAAGTCCCCCTTTATTCCTTCCCCCTTAATGACCGTGTAGCAGGAGTGTGAAAGGTGTGATAACCATTTATATGTATAGCCTCCATTGCCCAACATTCTTGTAGGCAAATTATTGAAAAATCCTGCATGAAGGATATACAATCAGGATCCCTTATCCTAACAGACAACCCCGCGATGTTCCAAGACATCAATTTGATACTGTTAACCAACTCTGTATTGTTGGTATTTACACTGTCAGTTATCTGTGGAGGGACGGCTCCCAGTAAACTTCCACTTTTAGTGTGCCGTACCAATGGGTACAGATCATTTACTCTATCTTGTTGATTATTTAACAGAGGTTCTACCCTAGCTGATGTTTTTGTGATTATGTGGTTCTTATAAAGGGGATTATCCTTATTTAGTGTATGTTGGGTATTTTCTATAACAGCGTTAGAGCAAGTCACTTTTTCCATGACATCACCAGGGCTCAGGGCAGAGTAAATTACAGTCCCTCCAAGCTCCGTATTAAAAGATTTTTTTCCTTTTTCACAATGGTGGTTTAATACGTCTTCTTCCCTGATCACTAGCCGAGTGGTCTTAGAGGTGGAAATATTCAGTGTAAGTCAATCCACCATGTCGAGTACACTGTATCTATTATTAGTTGAAAACCCCAGTTCTAGGCCATAGTCCTCAAGGTCGGGTTCATTTCTAACGCAATGTACTCCAGTATACCCCCCTAAAGAACTTCCCTGTGGGGCATAGTTTGAGCTATATGTTCGGTAATTGTAGAAATGTGTAAGATCAAGGGGTTGAATTCTCGATTTTGACATATAAGGCCACTTATCACCGATATGTTGGACTGTTTGCGCTTCTTTGAAATTTATAATCATACAGTCCCCTGGTATGTTTTTTCTGCTCCTGCCCACCCAGCTGACTCTACGTGCAAACAATATTTTACTATGGATATGTGGTGGTAGAGGTCTATTGGCATTAAGCCAGTGAGTAGTTTTGTTTTTAAATTCTACAAACGATTCCACAATTCCCTTTCCTAAAGCGGGGACCCCTGTCAGGACTACAACATAGGGAATCGATTCTAGTTGCAAATCTATAGTCGGTGCGGGGCACCCATGATCATCATTTACAGCGGTTGCATTCCCGCCCCCCCCTGATGGACTTCAGTAGGACAATTTCCCGCCATCTGACTTGGTACAATATTTCCCTTTAGTGTGTCCGTTTTTTCTTGCGTACTTGCAACGTTCTTGGGGCCCAGCCCGCTTTCGATGTTCTTCCGTAAAGTAGTTTTCGTAAGGCCATGTGTCGATATTTGGGGTGTACAGGCCAGGGCCAGGGCATTTCTTGTAACATTTTGCGGGAGAGATTTGTCTTGAGTCACCGTTGGGACTGGTAAGTGTTTCATTTTGTTAAGCTCAAGATTGGACACAGTCAGTTGCTCAACTTTCTTTAATGTCTCTTCGATGATTTTTAGTCTGTCCATAATGGGCTGCATAGAGGACGTTAAAATTCCGCCAACCTTTACCCAAAACCCATCGTCCAGTATAACCGAGGTGCCAGCCGGCATATTTACAGGTAAAGTACCTAATCTCGGTGTATCTGGTTCCAGGATAATTGGTACAGCAGATGTCCGAGTATCGCTGTTTTTAGCTTTAGCTGTCTCTTGCTGTTTTCCCTTTTTTGCGCCCCTCCCATTCTTCCTTTTAGGTATTGCTCCTGATATATGGTCTACTGAGGGTGGTATAACCCCAGTTGAAGCCAACGTTGATGCATGAGTAGATACTCCTTCACATGGACTGTTCGCTATGTTGGTGCTATTGTTAGTGATCTGTGTATTAAGCAACCCATCAGCCGTACTGTGCATAATATCCGTAGTTGTTATATCGCTATTCAGGCTTATTTTTGTTGGTAAGTCGTCTGCAACATTTATATTTGTGTGTCGATCAGGGGTAACAGACAGTACAATACTGCCCAGAGAGGACCGTTTGCTGGAAGTCAGGTCTAGGGAGAGTCGTCGCTCGGTCAGATCTATTTCAGGGGCTAAAACGGAAGTGGCTCTTACGATAAATTGGTCTAAAGTTCCTACCACGGAACCTCCATGAGTAGCCTTCTTCCCCCTTCCTGGGCGATCAGCCATGGCCAAATAAATGCAATTACTGCGGTGCACCAGATACGGAGAGTATGAGTGACAAAAATATAAAAGTGTACACTTACTATCTCTCTCTGTTCACTGCCATTAGACTTTCCAGCCTTGAACGGGCTCAAACTGGCCCGCCCTTGGCCCAGGCTTCGCCCGGCACGCGCCCGCGGGCATTCCGCGAGTCGGGTCCTTACGGTAGTGAAAAAGCACTAGTAGGTGGAGCCAAGGCAATTAGGCACAGGTGCGCGGTCTCCCCAAGGGTCCTGGGCCTTGTAGTCCTTACGCTCCCAACACAAACAGCAAGTCCTCCTCTGCGAGCGGCACCCGCAAAGCGGGGGCCGCGAGAGGTGATGTGGGTTGCAGGCAATTAGGCACAGGTGCGTGGTCTCCCCGAGGCTCCTGGGGCTTGTAGTCCTTACGCTCCCAACACAAACAGCAAGTCCTCCTCTGCGAGTGGCTCCCGCGAAGCGGGGGCTGCGAGAGGTGATGTGGGTTGCAGGCAATTAGGCACAGGTGCGTGGTCTCCCCGAGGGTCCTGGGGCTTGTAGTCCTTACGCTCCCAACACAAACAGCAACACAAATAGCAAGTCCTCCTCTGCGAGCGGCACCCCAGAGAAAACGCGGAGTCCATGTTCGAATTGGGGAACAGACAGTTTCTACATTACAGGAAGATCTCCCAGGTGACCACAGAACTATGGGCATCGGTACCGGAGGAGCCGGCGATAACGATTGTACTCCAAGTTATGCTGTACGTGGCACAGGGAGAGTGCTTCATTTCACTCATACAGAGCACTTTGTGAAGATTTAATAATCCAATCCCTACCAGTCCAAGCAAGATGCGAAGAAGCCACGGGGGATCCCCTGACTGAAAGGGAATGGTCATGGTCCACGAAGGGGTCAAAGTAGTAAACTCAAATATGCGGTTCAAATTGATCCAATATAATTTTATGCATCAAACCTATCTTTCCCCTAAAACGCTAATGGGCATATCAGCAAGGACCGGCAATAATTATCGCTCTACGCGCTTAGCGCGAGGATAATTATCGCCCGCCGGCTAACGCTGATTTTTATCGCTGAGATAGCGTGCTATCAGCAACGCTCATCTCATCAGCTATAAAAATCAATGTGCAAGCTGCCAAAAGGAAATCCAGCGATAAAGGCACAACGTTTGGCGAATGCTTGCTGATGGGGCAGGGTGCACTGAGCCATGATACTCACCTTCCATAGGATATCATGGCTAAGTCAGATGAAAAGCAGGCGTAAGGAAAGTAGCGATAATCGAGGTTAGCGCTACTTTTCTTATCACTCTGCAGGTTAGCGTGAGACTGGATAATAGGAGAAATGTCGGTTAACGACATTTCTCCCATTATTCTGGGGAGGAACGCCCACTTTGCATCTCATTAGAGATGCAAAGTTGGACGTTAAGGGAAAGGGCGCTGAGGCAAGGATTGACGCGATAGAGTGACCTTGCTAATAGGGCGATACAATTATCGCCGCTTTCTGGCCGAAAACGGCCGCTAAAGCGGTGATAATTGTCTTGATGATATTCCCCGAGGTAAGATATTCCCAACTCGCTCTGATAGATGTCCCCGATGAAGGGCTACAGAACGGACTTTTTACTCATGGTATGGTCTTGTTCAGCCATACATCCCAACTGGACGGAAAGCTTAGACAAATTGAAGGGAAGACACGGGATGGGTGGTACACCAAGAGATACGTACAGTGTTACTGGGACTACTACTCACCCCCAAAAACAAAACATTAAGTAGGAAATTTGTAATGCTGAGGCTTGTATTTGCAAACCATCGAATTGCCATATCCTGGACGAGCCCCAACCCGCGAAGATAAAGATATGGCTGAGAGATATAGGCGAGTGGGCGGCTGCAGAAGCAATGTGAATGAAATGGGTCAGACCTGATGAAAAGTTAGAGGACGATCTGCGTGCATGGGCGGCAATGTTAACAGACATTAGAGCATTGGAATGTTGGGAGCTCCATTGTAGACAATGGAGTGTTCCCTGCTTCTACGGGCCGGTAAAGGCCAGCAGAGCAACATTCCAATGTTTTACAAAGGCCTCTCTGAGCTCGAGGGGATTTAAATCTCCTCGAGCTTCCAGAGGCCTTTGTTTTATTTGTTAGAACATTCTTCCCTCTAGTGGTAGAATGTTCTAATAGCCCTTCGTAGCAGGGCTATACCGGCTATTGAAGTCCCGGTCCCTTGTTAAAGTCCCTCGCTTTTGGCTAAGGCCTTTAACGCGGGAGCGGGCCTGCTATGGCAGGCTATAAGGCTATATTAAAGATATGCAAAACCCGATGACAGCACTTAACACGCAGCCACGGCCCGTGTAGGGCGTTACACCGGGCGGTGACGTAGGGCGGGGGGGTGTAAAATACGGGAAACAGACAATTACAGGTAAGTAACGTGAATAATTTAAAAACGAATTTTGTTGCGCGCCCTGCATCGCATTTGCCGTTGCAGGGCGCGCAACGAAATTCATTTTATTTATTTTTTACGTTACTTACCTGTAATTGTCCGTTTCCTGTATTTTACCCACCCTGCCCCTCCTCCGCCCCACGTCACCGCCCGGTGTAACGCCCTACACGGGCAGTTGCTGTTAACACGAATGCTCCCCACTAATAACATCACACAGACAGCAAGAAAAAAAAAAACATCAGGAAGATATGACATATAGAGACACTAGATAGACAAGAGGAGATATTAAGAGGATGATGACGTTGGTATTGAGACTCGGATTTGGGAGGACGGGAGGGAAAGTTATCAAGGTAAGGGGGGAAGGGCATTAACTAAAGTTAGAGTTTATGGTTTGGCAATGGAATCACAGATTTGTAATGAAAAAATGTATAGAAATAGGAAGGGAAATGGTTTTGTTAAAACGATGAGATTCTTTATTTGCATATTAGATCATGTCTTTATATCACACAAAATGCCAATAAAGATATTTGAAGAACAAAAGCAGTAACAAGCACCTCCAGACATAAACCACAGCACAGGATGACACAGGACTCAGAACAGCTATTTTTGCAAAGTGCAGTATACGTGAGGACATGGCAACACACTTCAAAACAGATGCCAAATGTTCTCACTTGACAATTTAAATCCACTAAATCGACCCTTACCATCGAGTTATTTGTGAACTGAGTCAATATTCTGCCTTCGACCAGCCTGTTATCATGCTGCATTCATTTATGCATGTAATGGTAGCATTTTGTGTGTACCGATAGACGTTTGTTAAACTTTAATAAACTGCTAAGCAATATGGGTCAGATTTACAAATGGTTTGATGGCTGATTGTCGCAGCACTCATACAAAGCAGAACAGAACGTTTCAGAGATGTATTGTTTTAGTAGGACTTCATTGACTACGGCCCCATAGCATTCTGGTAGATGTAGTCTTTAGAACTTTCGCTTTCCAAACTTCATTTAGAAGTGGAATGCTGATGATTTATCTCCATTTATTCGAACAGTGACAACAGCTCAGTTTTCACCGAGGTAATGCCCTCACATCATGATATTTCACTTTCATTAAAACGCTTTAGACAAACCTAACCCTGCCAGGTGGTGCAGAACAAGTGAAGGGACCTAGCTTCCTGTATCAGTGAATACATAAGCCTGTGATGCAGACCACTGGCCCTGGCCGAGGGTCCTGAGAAGGGCCCTGGGAGTGGGCTGAAGGCGCCCTTGTTCATCTGATGCATGCATGTGTGCGGCCTTAGGTTCTTGAGAAGGGCCCTGGGAGTGGGCTGAAGGCGCCCTTGTTCATCTGATGCATACATGTGTGCGGCCTTAGGTTCTTGAGAAGGGCCCTGGGAGTGGGCTGAAGGCGCCCTTGTTCATCTGATGCATACATGTGTGCGGCCTTAGGTTCTTGAGAAGGGCCCAGGGAGTGGGCTGAAGGTGCCCTTGTCCATCTGATGCATACATGTGTGCGGCCTTAGGTTCTTGAGAAGGGCCCAGGGAGTGGGCTGAAGGCGCCCTTGTTCATCTGATGCATACATGTGTGCAGCCGGAGGTTCTTGAGAAGGGCCCAGGGAGTGGGCTGAAGGCGCCCTTGTTCATCTGATGCATACATGTGTGCAGCCTTAGGTTCTTGAGAAGGGCCCAGGGAGTGGACTGAAGGCGCCCTTGTTCATCTGATGCATACATGTGTGCAGCCTTAGGTTCTTGAGAAGGGCCCAGGGAGTGGACTGAAGGCGCCCTTGTTCATCTGATGCTTACATGTGTGCGGCCTTAGGTTCTTGAGAAGGGCCCTGGGAGTGGGCTGAAGGCGCCCTTGTTCATCTGATGCTTACATGTGTGCAGCCTTAGGTTCTTGAGAAGGGCCCTGGGAGTGGGCTGAAGGCGCCCTTGTTCATCTGATGCATACATGTGTGCAGCCTTAGGTTCTTAAGAAGGGCCCTGGGAGCAGGCTGAAGGCGCCCTTGTTCATCTGATGCATACATGTGTGTGGCCTTAGGGTCTTGAGAAGGGCCCTGGGAGTGGGCTGAAGGCGCCCTTGTTCATCTGATGCATACATGTGTGCGGCCTTAGGTTCTTGAGAAGGGCCCTGGGAGCGGGCTGAAGGCGCCCTTGTTCATCTGATGCATACATGTGTGCGGCCTTAGGGTCTTGAGAAGGGCCCTGGGAGTGGGCTGAAGGCGCCCTTGTTCATCTGATGCATACATGTGTGCGGCCTTAGGTTCTTGAGAAGGGCCCTGGGAGCGGGCTGAAGGCGCCCTTGTTCATTTGATGCTTACTTTTGTGCAGCCTTAGGTTCTTGAGAAGGGCCCTGGGAGTGGTCTGAAGGCGCCCTTGTCCGTCTGATGCATACATGTGTGCAGCCTTAGGTTCTTGAGAAGGGCCCAGGGAGTGGGCTGAAGGCGCCCTTGTTCATGTGATGCATACATGTGTGCAGCCTTAGGTTCTTGAGAAGGGCCCTGGTAGTGGGCTGAAGGGGCCCTTGTTCATCTGATGCATACATGTGTGCAGCCTTAGGTTCTTGAGAAGGGCCCAGAGGGTGGGCTGAAGGCACCCTTGTTCATCTGATACATACATGTGTGCAGCCTTAGGTTCTTGAGAAGGGCCCTGGGAGCGGGCTGAAGGCGCCCTTGTTCATCTGATGCATACATGTGTGCGGCCTTATGTTCTTGAGAAGGGCACAGGGAGTGGGCTGAAGGCGCCCTTGTTCATCTGATGCATACATGTGTGCAGCCTTAGGTTCCTGAGAAGGGCCCTGGGAGCGGGCTGAAGGCGCCCTTGTTCATGTGATGCATACATGTGTGCAGCCTTAGGTTCTTGAGAAGGGTCCTGGGAGTGGGCTGAAGGCACCCTTGTTAATCTGATGCATACATGTGTGCAGCCTTAGGTACTTGAGTAGGGCCCTGGGAGTGGGCTGAAGGCGCCCTTGTTCATCTGATGCATACATGTGTGCGGCCTTAGGTTCTTGAGAAGGGCCCTGGGAGTGGGCTGAAGGCGCCCTTGTTCATCTGATGCATGCATGTGTGCAGCCTTAGGTTCTTGAGAAGGGCACAGGGAGTGGGCTGAAGGCGCCCTTGTTCATCTGATGCATACATGTGTGCAGCCTTAGGTTCTTGAGTAGGGCCCTGGGAGCGGGCTGAAGGCGCCCTTGTTCATCTGATGCACACATGTGTGCAGCCTTAGGTTCTTGAGAAGGGCCCAGGGAGTGGGCTGAAGGGGCCCTTGTTCATCTGATGCACACATGTGTGCAGCCTTAGGTTCTTGAGAAGGGCCCAGGGAGTGGGCTGAAGGCGCCCTTGTTCAAATGATGCATACATGTGTGCAGCCTTAGGTTCCTGAGAAGGGCCCTGGGAGCGGGCTGAAGGCGCCCTTGTTCATCTGATGCATACATGTGTGCGGCCTTATGTTCTTGAGAAGGGCACAGGGAGTGGGCTGAAGGTGCCCTTGTTCATGTGATGCATACATGTGTGCAGCCTTAGGTTCCTGAGAAGGGCCCTGGGAGCGGGCTGAAGGTGCCCTTGTTCATCTGATGCATACATGTGTGCGGCCTTAGGTTCTTGAGAAGGGCCCTGGGAGCGGGCTGAAGGCGCCCTTGTTCATCTGATGCAGACATGTGTGCAGCCTTAGGTTCTTGAGAAGGGCCCTGGGAGTGGGTTGAAGGCGCCCTTGTTCATGTGATGCATACATGTGTGCAGCCTTAGGTTCCTGAGAAGGGCCCTGGTAGTGGGCTGAAGGTGCCCTTGTTCATCTGATGCATACAAGTGTGCGGCCTTAGGTTCTTGAGAAGGGCCCTGGGAGCGGGCTGAAGGCGCCCTTGTTCATCTGATGCAGACATGTGTGCAGCCTTAGGTTCTTGAGAAGGGCCCTGGGAGTGGGCTGAAGGCGCCCTTGTTCATCTGATGCATACATGTGTGCAGTCTTAGGTTCTTGAGAAGGGCCCTGGGAGCAGGCTGAAGGCGCCCTTGTTCATCTGATGCATACATGTGTACATGTGTGCGGCCTTAGGGAGTGGGCTGAAGGTGCCTTTTGTTCATCTGATGCATACATGTGTGCAGCCTTAGGGTCCTGAGAAGAGCCCTGGGAGTGGGCTGAAGGCGCCCTTGTCCATCTGATGCATACATGTGTGCGGCCTTAGGTTCTTGAGAAGGGCCCTGGGAGCGTGCTGAAGGCGCCCTTGTTCATCTGATGCATACATGTGTGCAGCCTTAGGTTCTTGAGAAGGGCCCTGGGAGCGGGCTGAAGGGGCCCTTGTTCATCTGATGCATACATGTGTGCGGCCTTAGGTTCCTGAGAAGAGCCCTGGGAGTGGGCTGAAGGCGCCCTTGTCCATCTGATGCATACATGTGTGCAGCCTTAGGGTCTTGAGAAGGGCCCTGGGAGTGGGCTGAAGGCGCCCTTGTTCATCTGATGCATACATGTGTGCGGCCTTAGGTTCTTGAGAAGGGCCCTGGGAGCGTGCTGAAGGCGCCCTTGTTCATCTGATGCATACATGTGTGCAGCCTTAGGTTCTTGAGAAGGGCCCTGGGAGCGGGCTGAAGGGGCCCTTGTTCATCTGGTGCATACATGTGTGCAGCCTTAGGTTCTTGAGAAGGGCCCAGGGAGTGGGCTGAAGGCGCCCTTGTTCATCTGATGCATACATGAGTGCAGCCTTAGGTTCTTGAGAAGGGCCCTGGGAGTGGGCTGAAGGCGCCCTTGTTCATCTGATGCATACATGTGTGCGGCCTTAGGTTCTTGAGAAGGGCCCTGGGAGCGGGCTGAAGGCGCCCTTGTTCATCTGATGCATACATGTGTGCAGCCTTAGGTTCTTGAGAAGGGCCCTGGGAGCGGGCTGAAGGCGCCCTTGTTCATCTGATGCATACATGTGTGCAGCCTTAGGTTCCTGAGAAGGGCCCTGGGAGCGGGCTGAAGGTGCCCTTGTTCATCTGATGCAGACATGTGTGCAGCCTAAGGTTCTTGAGAAGGGCCCAGGGAGTGGGCTGAAGGCGCCCTTGTTCATCTGATGTTTACATGTGTGCGGCCTTAGGTTCTTGAGAAGGGCCCTGGGAGTGGGCTGAAGGCGCCCTTGTCCATCTGATGCAGACATGTGTGCAGCCTTAGGTTCTTGAGAAGGGCCCTGGGAGTGGGCTGAAGGCGCCCTTGTTCATCTGATGCATGCATGTGTGCAACCTTAGGTTCTTGAGAAGGGCCCAGGGAGTGGGCTGAAGGCGCCCTTGTTCATCTGATGCATACATGTGTGCAGCCTTAGGTTCTTGAGAAGGGCCCTTGGAGTGGGCTGAACGTGCCCTTGTTCATCTGATGCTTACATGTGTGCGGCCTTAGGGTCTTGAGAAGGGCCCTGGGAGCGGGCTGAAGGCGCCCTTGTTCATCTGATGCATACATGTGTGCGGCCTTAGGTTCTTGAGAAGGGCCCAGGGAGTGGGCTGAAGGCGCCCTTGTTCATGTGATGCATACATGTGTGCAGCCTTAGGTTCCTGAGAAGGGCCCTGGTAGTGGGCTGAAGGGGCCCTTGTTCATCTGATGCATACATGTGTGCAGCCGGAGGTTCTTGAGAAGGGCCCAGGGAGTGGGCTGAAGGTGCCCTTGTTCATCTGATGCTTACATGTGTGCGGCCTTAGGGTCTTGAGAAGGGCCCTGAGAGCGGGCTGAAGGCGCCCTTGTTCATCTGATGCATACATGTGTGCGGCCTTATGTTCTTGAGAAGGGCACAGGGAGTGGGCTGAAGGTGCCCTTGTTCATCTGATGCTTACATGTGTGCGGCCTTAGGTTCTTGAGAAGGGCCCTGGGAGCGGGCTGAAGGCGCCCTTGTTCATCTGATGCATACATGTGTGCAGCCTTAGGTTCTTGAGAAGGGCCCTGGGGGTGGGCTGAAGGCGCCCTTGTTCATCTGATGCTTACATGTGTGCGGCCTTAGGTTCTTAAGAAGGGCCCAGGGAGTGGGCTGAAGGCGCCCTTGTTCATGTGATGCATACATGTGTGCAGCCTTAGGTTCCTGAGAAGGGCCCTGGTAGTGGGCTGAAGGCGCCCTTGTTCATCTGATGCATACATGTGTGCAGCCGGAGGTTCTTGAGAAGGGCCCAGGGAGTGGGCTGAAGGCGCCCTTGTCCATCTGATGCATACATGTGTGCGGCCTTAGGGTCTTGAGAAGGGCCCAGGGAGTGGGCTGAAGGTGCCCTTGTTCATCTGATGCTTACATGTGTGCGGCCTTAGGGTCTTGAGAAGGGCCCTGGGAGTGGGCTGAAGGCGCCCTTGTTCATCTGATGCATACATGTGTGCGGCCTTATGTTCTTGAGAAGGGCACAGGGAGTGGGCTGAAGGTGCCCTTGTTCATCTGATGCATACATGTGTGCGGCCTTAGGTTCTTGAGAAGGGCCCTGGGAGTGGGCTGAAGGCGCCCTTGTTCATCTGATGCATACATGTGTGCAGCCTTAGGTTCCTGAGAAGGGCCCTGGGAGCGGGCTGAAGGCGCCCTTGTTCATCTGATGCATACATGTGTGCGGCCTTATGTTCTTGAGAAGGGCACAGGGAGTGGGCTGAAGGTGCCCTTGTTCATCTGATGCTTACATGTGTGCGGCCTTAGGTTCTTGAGAAGGGCCCTGGGAGCGGGCTGAAGGCGCCCTTGTTCATCTGATGCATACATGTGTGCAGCCTTAGGTTCCTGAGAAGGGCCCTAGGAGCGGGCTGAAGGCGCCCTTGTTCATCTGATGCATACATGTGTGCGGCCTTAGGTTCCTGAGAAGGGCCCTGGTAGTGGGCTGAAGGCGCCCTTGTTCATCTGATGCATACATGTGTGCAGCCTTAGGTTCTTGGGAAGGGCCCTGGGAGTGGGCTGAAGGCGCCCTTGTTCATCTGATGCATACATGTGTGCAGCCTTAGGTTCTTGAGAAGGGCCCTGGGAGTGGGCTGAAGGCGCCCTTGTTCATCTGATGCATGCATGTGTGCAACCTTAGGTTCTTGAGAAGGGCCCTGGGAGTGGGCTGAAGGTGCCCTTGTTCATCTGATGCATACATGTGTGCGGCCTTCGGTTCTTGAGAAGGGCCCAGGGAGGGGGATGAAGGCGCCCTTGTTCATCTGATGCATACATGTGTGCAGCCTTGAGAAGGGCCCAGGGAGGGGGCTGAAGGCGCCCTTGTTCATCTGATGCATACATGTGTGCAGCCTTGAGAAGGGCCCTGGGAGTGGGCTGAAGGCGCCCTTGTTCATCTGATGCATACATGTGTGCAGCCTTGAGAAGGGCCCTGGGAGTGGGCTGAAGGCGCCCTTGTTCATCTGATGCCGACATGTGTGCAGCCTTAGGTTCCTGAGAAGGGCCCTGGGAGTGGGCTGAAGGCGCCCTTGTTCATCTGATGCAGACATGTGTGCAGCCTTAGGTCCTGAGAAGGGCCCTGGGAGTGGGCTGAAGGCGCCCTTGTTCATCTGATGCTTACATGTGTGCGGCCTTAGGTTCTTGGGAAGGGCCCTGGGAGCGGGCTGAAGGCGCCCTTGTTCATCTGATGCATACATGTGTGCGGCCTTAGGGTCTTGAGAAGGGCCCTGGGAGCGGGCTGAAGGCGCCCTTGTTCATCTGATGCATACATGCGTGCAGCCTTAGGTTCTTGAGAAGGGCCCTGGGAGTGGGCTGAAGGCGCCCTTGTTCATCTGATGCTTACATGTGTGCGGCCTTAGGTTCTTGAGAAGGGCCCTGGTAGTGGGCTGAAGGGGCCCTTGTTCATCTGATGCCTACATGTGTGCAGCCGGAGGTTCTTGAGAAGGGCCCAGGGAGTGGGCTGAAGGCGCCCTTGTCCATCTGATGCATACATGTGTGCGGCCTTAGGGTCTTGAGAAGGGCCCAGGGAGTGGGCTGAAGGTGCCCTTGTTCATCTGATGCTTACATGTGTGCGGCCTTAGGGTCTTGAGAAGGGCCCTGGGAGCGGGCTGAAGGCGCCCTTGTTCATCTGATGCATACATGTGTGCGGCCTTATGTTCTTGAGAAGGGCACAGGGAGTGGGCTGAAGGTGCCCTTGTTCATCTGATGCATACATGTGTGCGGCCTTAGGGTCTTGAGAAGGGCCCTGGGAGTGGGCTGTAGGCGCCCTTGTCCATCTGATGCATACATGTGTGCGGCCTTAGGTTCTTGAGAAGGGCCCAGGGAGTGGGCTGAAGGCGCCCTTGTTCATGTGATGCATACATGTGTGCAGCCGGAGGTTCTTGAGAAGGGCCCAGGGAGTGGGCTGAAGGTGCCCTTGTTCATCTGATGCTTACATGTGTGCGGCCTTAGGGTCTTGAGAAGGGCCCTGGGAGCGGGCTGAAGGCGCCCTTGTTCATCTGATGCATACATGTGTGCGGCCTTATGTTCTTGAGAAGGGCACAGGGAGTGGGCTGAAGGTGCCCTTGTTCATCTGATGCTTACATGTGTGCGGCCTTAGGTTCTTGAGAAGGGCCCTGGGAGCGGGCTGAAGGCGCCCTTGTTCATCTGATGCAGACATGTGTGCAGCCTTAGGTTCTTGAGAAGGGCCCAGGGAGTGGGCTGTAGGCGCCCTTGTCCATCTGATGCATACATGTGTGCGGCCTTAGGTTCTTGAGAAGGGCCCTGGTAGTGGGCTGAAGGCGCCCTTGTTCATCTGATGCATGCATGTGTGCGGCCTTAGGTTCTTGAGAAGGGCCCAGGGAGTGGGCTGAAGGCGCCCTTGTTCATCTGATGCATACATGTGTGCAGCCTTAGGTTCTTGAGAAGGGCCCTGGGGGTGGGCTGAAGGCGCCCTTGTTCATCTGATGCTTACATTTGAATTTGAATTTTAAAATATTTATAAAGCGCTCTTATACCGGAACCGGTTCCATGGCGCTAGATAGCCGAGGGTCAGTGGGGAGCGAGCTAAGCTGCGACAGATCTGGAGAACAAAAGAGTCTTCAGTTGCTTGCGAAACTCCAGATAGGAGGGAGACATCCTGTGGGAAGGTGGAAGTGAGTTCCAAAAGGAGGGAGCCAGCACAGCAAATCTGGCCCCCCCGGCCTTCTGTTTCCTAAAACGGGGGACTGACAAAAGGGACAAATGGGTAGAGCGAAGTTCTCTGGACGGAATATAAGGAGAGATAGCTTCGCACAAGAAGGCGGGGGCGGTCCCAGATCTGGCCTGGTAGGTAGTGCAGCCCAACTTAAAGAGCGCCCTCTCCCTCACAGGGAGCCAGTGGAGGGACTGAAGCAAGGGGGTCGTGTGATTGGACCTGGAGAGGCCGAAAATCAGGCGAGCCGCCCGATTTTGAATCAGTTGAAGTCGGTGGATGAGGTAAGCTGGGGCACCATTAAGAATGACATTCCCATAGTCAAGGCGCGACAGCACCATGGCCATGAGAATGAGTTTGAGTGCGGCAGCAGAAAAAAAACGTGAAACCCTCCGGATGGTCCGGAGGGAGAGAAAACAGGCGGACACCACCGAACTGACCTGAGTGTGAAGGGTAAGCTGTGGGTTAATGAAAATACCCAAAGTTTTGACTTTGGGGGCTGGAAGGGGGGAGGGACCGAGGGAAGAGGGCCAGAAGGAAGGGGACCAAGGACTGCAACCACCCCCGTCAAGACCAACTCGGTCTTGTCCGGGTTTAATTTGAGGTGGTTGCAGTTCATCCACCCTTGGATGAAAAGCATGACCTTCTGGAAATTGGAGGATGAAGAAGGGGAGGATGAAAGGTTGAAGATGAGTTGGAGGTCGTCGGCGTAGTTGAACACCGAGACCTCCATCTGCTGTAAAGAAAAAATGAGGGGTGAGATGTATAAATTAAATAATAAAGGGGATATGGAGGAGCCTTGTGGTACTCCACAGGTTACCTTCCGGGGGGGGGCCGTAAAGTTAGCAAGTTGGACGGCCTGCTCCCTGTCGGTCAAAAAGGAGCGAAGCCAGGCAAAGGCCGTACCCCCAATGCCCGCCGCTTGGACACGGGTTAACAAGATGTCGTGGTCCACCGTGTCAAACGCGGCGGACAGGTCTAGCAGGACTAGGGCCTGCGGTCGGCCCGTGTCAATCCCCTCCCTGAGTTGGTCCATCACTGTGTGGAAAAGTAAATTTTGCCATGTTCTGTGTCCCTACGTGTCCTCCATCCTATGTTGTATGTGCATGATTAATATGCATATGTATTCCCCATGATCGATTAAAGACGCAATTACAGTTGTGTCCATCTCTAGTATGCCAGTTTCCAGTTCTCGTGAAAGCTACGAATATTAAGCCTATGTAAAGCTACGTTGACACGTTTCTCAGTGTGCACGTTATTTCATTGAAAGTCCCCGTTTCTAGGCCTCAAAAGGGCCCGGACTCGGATTCAGCTCCTGTTTTCTGAACCCTCGCTGAGGAGCGATACAGCCCCCACCTATATCCCTGACCCTTCACTTACTTCCTGCCTCACAGTGCCCGGCTCGGCCTGGCTCTGCCTGCCAGTCTGCCAAGAGTATGTTATGATTCTAGTTATCAGTCCAGCTCTCCTTCTCTGCATTCCTAAGTTACTGAATCGCATCAATAGTTTCCGTCATGGTCTAGCCTTTACGTCTCCATGTAAGAGAAATACTGTATTAATGGTCATTTAATATTCCTCAACACACACTACATGTAGAATAATGCATGCACCAGTCTTAGAGTCTGTTAGCCTTTACCCTGATAACTTTTGGATTCTATCAACATGTTCTCTAAACACCAGATACTAGATAGTGTTTAGGTACATGTCGCTCTGACTCTCCAGACTTCAGTCTCTTCTTCTAGCGCAGAAGTCATAGCCCCCAGCTTCTCCTAGTAACACGTCATTGTCAGTTTGCGCGCACCACTAGGTTAGAGGTCCCGGCTCCTTAGGTAGCCCCCTCCATGTTTCCGCCCCATTTATGACATATTCCGTTACGTTTACATCACATGTCTATGTATACGCCCTGTTCACGCCTCTTGTTACACCTACTTTCTGCCTTATCTTTCGCGACTGCTACAGGCCCCACCCACTGTTACGCCTACTGTATGTATTGTAATGCAATTGTTTTAACTATATATACTTGTGTACTGTTATTAAAAGCCAGCGCGCTCATTCCAGCTCCTGCCTGACAGCTGTCGGGCCCCCCTGTTGGCTAGCCATCCCAGATCTTGCCCGTGCAGGTTGTCCTGTTCCTGTCCTTTATGCTGTATTAAACCTGCAAACTCCTACTACCTCGAATCTTGACTCTTATTTATTGAGCTATCTGTTATTGTTATATCTAGTCAAAAATAGAGGTATTATTTATTTATTTACCACATAATGGCGCCCGAATAGGGACTTGCCCTTTCCCCACGCGCCGGTGAAGCCACGCAAGCCCCCTGATCCTCTGCAGCCGTGACGGAACCATACCGTGCACGTGCAGATATTTCTGCTTCAAGTATCCCTCAGGCCCACGGAGGAGACGGAGGTTGCGGTCCAGCATCCAGACGAGGCGGTGGAGGAACGCGGCGAGTCCCGACCAGAGCCCAAGCCGAGAGTCCAAGGTCCGAGGTATCCGGAGGCCCACCCGTAACAGAAGTCCGAAGTTCGTCCGTCCGTCGTCGTAGCAGTCCAGTCCAGTCCGAGGCCTTCCGTTCTTGCTGCCCGGTGAGTACCGTTGCTGGGGTAGTATCTAGACAGGGTCAATTGTATTGTCTCTGGTCCGTGGGTTTGGGTACACAGATCCAACACGAAGTGTCCACTTAGGTGGATGCGGGTCCTGACGTGTCTCTTTATGAGACCGGTAAGTTTCGTACTGTTTTAGCAGTGCATCTAGTTTCTGTTCTAGTCCGTTCTGTTCTCGAGAAATTCATGTATTCTGTTTTCAGTATTCCAGGTAGTATTTTGTCAAAACTGTTATCTTAAATGTCATTCATGTATTTCAATGTCGTGGTATGAAAGTGGTGTAATTATTGTGTTCATTGTGTATTGTATTGTGTCTAGACTCCAGCCCAGTCATGCCTTTGTTTTCCAAGTTACGTCAGTTAAAAACTAGGAAAGGTCTGTTAGAAGAAGCAGTTCCTGTCCCGCCTAGGGACACTCCAGGTCATTTTATGTATCAAAAGCATGGCATAAGTGCCATATTGTATCTAGATTTATGGGTGGAGTACACCAAACAGTTAGAAGAAAAGTACAGATGGCCCGTATCGGGTACATGGGATGCAGAGTGCATCATGCGAGTAGAAGAAGTATTATGGAAAAAGAAAGCCAGACAGTCACAGAAAGATGCCATCGAGTTATGGCGCAAAGAATCTCATAAAAGAACCGAAAAAGAAATCAGAAAGTCAGAATTAAGTAGAGAATCCTCAGAAAGAGCCCAAGAAAGGGAATTAATCGAAATAGGTGAACGAGTTAAAACCGAACAGTCAGACAGACAGAGGAATGCCCTCATTAAGGGTATGTATCCTCTTCTTGCCGAGGGCTTGCCAAAAGCAACCCCGGAAGCATCCAGTAATTTTCCGCCACCTTTAGTTCCGACCAAGCTACGTCACAAACAGACCGCAGCTGATATTTTTCTCTCGTCCTATTTGGACGACACAGTCCCAGAATATGCAAATCCTGTTCCACCAGCTCCTGTAAATAATGTAATTCATGGTCCTCCAGCCACCGGGGCACCTGTTACAACACCTGTTACGGTACCCCCGGTCCAGCCCGTAGTACAAATTCCCGCCACATCAGTCACTCTGCCAGCACGAAGAGTATCAGTCGACGATTCCAGTTTAGGGGCCGCGGGAGGAGGTCCTCCTGGTACCCCGCCGCCAAGTAGACGTCTAGGAGCAGTCGAGTTACATGAACGTGCGTTACAGCGTACGCCTAAATATAAGTCCATTGCAGAAATCAGGCGACTTCTTACTGAATGCTGTTATGATCCAGTCCCAGGCGAGGATAGTATGGTTATATATTCCGTACGTATAAGGCAGGTGTCCGAGTATTTGGTCACCCTACCGAATATGAAAGAAGATCTAGACAGAATGTATCGTTTCATTCGTACAGGACAAGATCCAGAAAGTATTGGTGAAGTCATGTCTCTCAGGAAAGCTGAGATCCAGTTCATGTTATTAAAGTTTCTGATCAATTGTTTAATACGGGAACAAGATTCCCCGACTAAAGATCCGGTCGAAATGAAAGTTCTGACAAGGTGGAGTGATAACATAGCCGAGGGTAAGCACAAGACACTCAATAGTATGGAGAGTATGTACAAGAAAATACGTAAAGAAATAATAAGGTTACACGAACAACGCAAAGAAGCTCTAGGAAGCGAGAAATTAAATGACTCTTCTACTGAAGAGGTAGACGACGAGAATCCCGCCAGAATAGCGTATGTGGGTAAATCTAGAATTCCAGACCGACATTTACGCCTAGAACACAAGAAAGTTTTTCATCTTCCAGCACCGGAACAAGGTTCTCTAGAACAAGTATTTCAAGCTACCGATCAAATTCTGAAATCACGAATCGGTTATAGTGAATTAGGTACTATGCATGAACAAGAACTAGCCCGATCAGCAGTCCGATGGATTACTGATTCTACCACTTTTCCAGACGAAATAGTGGCACAAATGTTTCTGAAACTGCCCCCAGCCGAGCAGCGACTGGTGGGTATGTATATGATCCAACACCTCATTACACTGTATGAGGGTCAACATTCTGATCCAGGTCCGTTACATGATATCCTGAACGAGTTACTCCAGTATAGATGGAAAGGTTTAGGTACCGATTTAATTAGTGTCATTCTAGAACAGCGCCACAAATATAGAACGTTTTTGAACCCGCATTTTGTTCATGTCTCACCTCCAGAAAGTAAACCGTTTTACATAGACAGACAGCATCCGCTACGAGAAGTACACCCAGTTAGGACAACGGGTGGTGAAATGCAACGAGTATTTGTTTACACCCCAGTTACCAAGATGGAACTCTTAGAGATGAAGAAATTAATTCCCTGTCACGACAAAGATCCAGCAGGGTTCCACCGAGAATTAAAAGACATGCTCCGTATGGGAGAATACACGTATCCAGATATTATTAAAATGCTAAAAGTCCTGTTGCCTGCGGGCATATATGAAAAACTCAAGGAAAAAGATTGGGAGGTGGGAGAGAAAAAGATCGATTGGACAGCTCTAGAAGCTGAAGATAAGATACGAGTACCAGGTACCGGTCTTGGAGACAAATGTAAAGAATTACCAGAATTATTAATACAAGTTTTGCCTAGATTATTAGCCACTAAAAAGGAAGACTGGGATGCAATCTCAGCCTGTAAACAGAAACAAGACGAAGACACTAGTGATTTTTATTCCAGATTTGAGAAATGTTTCATAATAAACAGTGGTTTAAAGACGAGTAGCGAGTCATACCCTCATCTTTTTGTTACTAAATTCGTCGAGAATTCAAGTCCACAAGTTAAGAATCGAGTTTTGAAAGTCGAAAGTACATGGCAAGCTAGTACCCCGTCACAGATGTTACAGATGCTCCAGTATCACCAGAATAGAATCAGAGAAGAGCAAGAATACGAGAGAAGACGTATGAAAGACACGAAAATGAAAGTACTAGTTGCACAATCTGTTCCACAAGACAGTCAGAAGAGGGGTCCGAATCAAGCCAGTCATCCTGCAGCTCCCGTTAAAGGGACATGCAATTATTGTAAACAGCCAGGTCATTTTATAAACGAGTGTGCAGTTCTGAAACACAATATAGCCACTGGTAAAACTAAAGAAAGACCACGTCCGCCTAGACAAGAACAAGTTTCACAGACTTCTCAGCCACAGAATGCACAACAGACAGTTCCAGCACCGCAGCCTATTGCTGCAACACAGCATGTTACACAGCAAATGTACCAGTATGCACAGACAGAGTATCCAGAGTATCAAGCGTATTCATGAAACAGCCTAGAGAGGGAGGTAGGCCTGCCTCTCATCGAGATTCCTGTAGATCAAGAAGGTCCCTATGTTCATAGTCAAGTATTAGGGAAAGACAGAAAGTTTCTGATTGATACAGGGGCAAGTAGGACTACCATTAGTCACGACGAGGTTCCAGGGGCTCCGCTCTCAGGCTCTAGAAATGTTTCCCTTGGATTTTCAGGAAAGCCTATTGTAAACGAGATTTCCAAACCAGTTACTCTAGAAGTAGGTCCATTGTCCCGAACTACTGATCTATTACTTACGAAGTCATGTCCAGAAAATTTGTTAGGTATTAAGACACTGAAAGATTTAGGTGCAGTTATTTGCTGTTCCCCAGAGGGAATACGTTTGTTTTTACGTGACTTCAAGGGTCACTATGTTTTACGAGATTTTGATCCGAGATTGTCTAATGTTCCGCAGCATCTATGGGCACAAGGTCCAACTGATGTTGGTTTCATGCAAATCACACCCCATCGTGTGACTCTCAAGCAAGGTATAGTCCTGCCAAGAATCAGACAGTACAGATTGCCACCTGAGGCTGTAGCAGCCTTATCCAAAATTATTGATGAGCTCATTGTTCAAGGAGTAGTTGTAGAAACTGACTCCAATGTATGTAATTCTCCTATCATTCCAGTCATGAAACGTACTGATCCAAATGCACCCCCAGTATATCGATTAGTGATTGATCTTCGAGAACTCAATAAATGTATTATTCCCCAGTACCCAGTTGTTCCAGATATCTCATCTCTATTGACAGCCATTGATTCTGAGGCTACATTTTTCACAGTCATAGACCTCAAAAACGCATTTTTCAGTGTCCCCATTCATCCAGACAGCCAGTACCTTTTCGGATTCTGTTTAAATGGAAGGAGCTATAAATTCACACGAGCTCCTCAAGGTTTCACAGAAAGTCCTAGTATTTACAGTCAAGCACTCAAGAGACAACTAGACAACATTCACATGCCAACTGACACTGCCCTGCTCCAGTATGTCGATGATCTACTGATCACAGCCCGTTCTGAACGTGATTGTGAGCGAGCGTCACTCACAGTTCTGCACTTCCTAGCCGAGATTGGGCACAAGGTGTCCCCTTCAAAGCTTCAATTCTGTGTCCAGCAAGTGATCTACTTAGGCCACTTACTGTCCAAGTGGGGTAGGCAGTTGACACCAGACCGTATCCAGTTAATAGCGAGTCTCCCTCAGCCCAAGACACAGAAGGAGGTACGTGCTTTTATTGGCCTTACTTCTTATTGCAGACAATGGATTCCTCAGTATGCATTTCTAGCCAAGCCACTGATACAGTTAACGACACAGGAGGCAGCCGTATCGACTGTCCTCCCTTGGACATCTGAACATACACTTAGTTTCAATGAATTAAAGAAAGCCTTATGCCAAGCTCCCGTTCTAGCTACACCGAACTACAGTAAGCCTTTTACACTTTTTGTCACAGAACGTGATGGTACAGCATTATCTGTTCTCACACAAGATCAAGCCGGACAGTACAAGCCCTGTGCTTATTTTTCGAGCACCCTAGATCCAGTAGCCCAGGCTTTGCCTGCGTGCCTCAAGTCAGTTGCAGCCACAGCTCTAGCTATCAGACAAAGTGATTCCATAGTATTAGGACACTCCTTGACAGTACAAGTTCCACACTCCGTGGAAGTTCTTTTAAACCGAACACAGACTCAGCACTTGACAATTGCACGTTTAACAGGTTATGAACTGACACTGTTCCAGCCACACATAGAAATCAGACGCTGCAACGTTCTAAATCCTGCTACACTGTTACCGTCAGTTACTTCAAATCCTGCCACACATGACTGTGTGGAAGTTGTTAACACCATGACAAAGCCAAGACAAGACCTGACAGATATTCCATTACCAGATCCCGACCTGACACTTTATGTGGATGGTTCATGTATGAGAACGAGTACAGGAGAACTAGTAGCCGCGTATGCAGTGACTACTGACACTGAAGTTATTGAAACACACCGTATTGACACCCTGTCTGCTCAAGTAGCAGAGCTAGTTGCTCTGACACAAGCCTGCATACACGCCAAGAACCTGAAAGTTAATATTTACACAGATTCACGCTACGCATTCGGAGTTGTACACGACTTCGGAGTGCTCTGGCAGGAGAGAGGTTTCATGACTTCTCATGGAACCAAGATTCAGCATGGTTTCCTTATTCAAGCTCTGTTAGATGCAATACATTTACCGACATCTATTGCTATCATGAAGTGCAAAGCACATACGAAAGTTACAGACATTATTTCCCATGGTAATGATCTAGCAGATCGAACAGCCAAGCTTACAGCACAGACACCAGACATACCAGTTAACAAGACACCGACATCCACTCTAGAACAGACTACTTGTATGACAGTTAAGGACCCTACTCAAGATGTCATAGATATCCAGTTACATGCTACTCCCGAAGAAATCAAGAAATGGTCCGAACAAGGAGGGGTCCAGACAGATCAGGGATGGGTGACGAAGGGTAGAGCCACATGGTTTCTCCCCGACTCAATGGTTCAAGTCATTATCAATACCGCACATAGTCCAGCACATTTAGGAGAAAAAGCCATGTTAGACAGTATCCAGAACCTTTGGTTTAACAAGCATTTACGAGCTGCAGCCAAGCAGAAAGTCCGTACCTGTATGATATGTTGCCAGTTCAATCCAGGTAAAAGTGTCCCGGTGGAACAAGGTGGATTCCAGCCTCCTGACCACCCTTTTGAAGTCCTCCAGATGGATTATATTCAGATGGAGCGATGTCGAGGTTTCAAGTATGTCCTTGTAGTTGTATGCACTTTGTCCAGGTGGACAGAAGCATATCCAGTCCCAGATTACACAGCCGCGACCACTGCCAAGCAGTTGGTTCGTGAGTTCTTCCCCCGCTATGGACTCCCAAGGGTCGTATATTCTGATAACGGCCAGCCATTCTCATCTGAACTCATGAAGCACGTTTCCCTTTTACTAGGGTACCAGTGGAAGTTCCATTGTGTACGCCATCCAGAAGCAGCCGGTCTCGTAGAGAGACATAATCAAACCTTGAAAATCCGTATTGCCAAAGTCTGTAAAGAGAAAGGTGTAGACTGGTTAGTTGCCCTGCCAGTTGCCCTGTTCTATATGCGCATGGTCGCACATTCCAGATCAGGTCTGTCCCCTTATGAGGTCGTATTCGGCCGCCCCCCAAATATGTGGGGTACACCTAGGCCCCGCAGTATTACAGATGTTTCCAGTAATATGCTGACAGATTACCTAGCTTCCTTGATGTCTGCCCTACACTCTTGTCGTTCACAGGTTGCCGCCGCATTTCCAGACAATACCGAGGTGAAACCGCATGAAATCATTCCAGGAAGTTTGGTTCTTGTCCGGAATTTTGATCGTTCAAGTCCGCTGGAGCCTCGCTGGAAGGAGCCGAAGTTAGTCCTCCTGACCACCCGTACTGCCGTCAAGTTGGAAGGCAGGAAGGGGTGGGTGCACCTGTCACACGTCAAGAAATTTCACGGACTAAAAACTGTTTCCAAGAACATTTCCAAGGATTGTCAAGATTTTAAAGACTGCCAAGAAACTATTCTTAAGGACTGTCCCGCAAATGACATTGATACCAAGCCTCCCCTGTTAGAGGAAACTCCGCAGCAGGAGTATAAAAAGAAGCTCCGGTCTAGTAAAATAAGTCAGCCAGTTTAATTGTCTAAGTCCTCCCCTAGGTGAAACGGTTAGACAGGTATCTGAAATGTATGAAATAGACCCCCATAGTGAGAGAGTTAGTCAAAACTCTATCCGATGTATCGTTTTTCTAAGTTTTATATTGTTTCTCAGCCTGATGGTTACCTGCACGAGTTATGCATTTCATTTATGTTTTCCAATTTCTCATGTAAATAAGTCTTCTAATGCTACAGTAGAGCACACGTTAAGTGATCTGCCTCCTCACGAACTATCTTATCGTCTTGCTATGCGCAACAATACCTTTATCCGTATGTTACATTATTCACACCAGACCAGCAATGCCACTAATTGTTGGGTGTGTGGTCGACTCCCCCCTTTCCAGACACCGAAGGGAGTTCTGCCACTGTTTCCTCATCCGTTTTCACATAATGGTTCGTGTGGAGCATGGTCCACGTTAACGTCATCCTCAACTGATATGTCCCTTCTGAACAGTACATGTTTTCCAGACAAGCAAGGTCTTCCCCACAGAACAGGGTTAGATCTAGAAAATGAAGTTTATAATTTAGGTAATTATTCTTTGAATTTTATGGTCCTGAATGTTCAGTCTGATCCTACTCCAGACTTACCTGCTATTTCAGTACTACCAGTCAAAGGCGAATTATGTGTCAGAAATAATGGTTCCGTACATGTAGGACATAGTGATTGTACTACTATTGTCAAGTATAGTGACAGTGGGAAATTTATTTTCAAAGCTTCACGTCATTCTTATTTTGTTTGTGGTCAGACCGCATATGTTCGTCTGCCCCTCGATTGGGAGGGAACCTGTTACATTGCCTTCCTACTGCCACCAGTTTTCCTAGCCCCATCCGATTATCATAGGAACACACATCTAGTACACATTAGACATAGAAGGGAGATCGAGTCCCCGATTGTCGATCAAACTGAAACTGCTCTAGAACAGTATACAGATTTCAATAGAGGTTTCTTCTTCTTTATAGGACCTATCCAGAATAGTAAGTTAATACGTAGATTAACCAGAACCCTTGAAGCAGTAGTGAATGAGACTGCCTCTGCTCTAGGTAACTTAACCGAAGAGCAATCTGCTATGAGATTTGTCGTGCTCCAAAATCGTCTCGTTCTTGACGTCATACTGGCCGATAGAGGAGGAGCATGTAGAGTCATCGGATCTAGTTGCTGCATTTTCATTCCTAATAACGCGCCGTCTGTTTATTCAGCTATAACCAGACTTCATAAAATTGCCCATCAGTTACACCAGAATCCAGGCACCTGGACATGGTCCGGTTGGTTTTGGAGTATAATTTCTGCCTGGGGATGGAAAGTATTGTAATTTCTAGGTATTGCAGTAGCGATCATATTCAGTTGCTGCCTCTGTATACAATGTGGCCCTGCGATTTGCAGCATTTGTGCTACCTCTTGTATTCCTAGTCCCAAGTCCCGTCCTAGATCCCGTTCCAAGACAATTCGAGACGAGCAAATGATACTGTATGAAATGATAGATGGTATCATGAATATTGATGTTTCCTGATGGAAACGTAGTGACAAGGAGGGAATGTGGAAAAGTAAATTTTGCCATGTTCTGTGTCCCTACGTGTCCTCCATCCTATGTTGTATGTGCATGATTAATATGCATATGTATTCCCCATGATCGATTAAAGACGCAATTACAGTTGTGTCCATCTCTAGTATGCCAGTTTCCAGTTCTCGTGAAAGCTACGAATATTAAGCCTATGTAAAGCTACGTTGCCACGTTTCTCAGTGTGCACGTTATTTCATTGAAAGTCCCCGTTTCTAGGCCTCAAAAGGGCCCGGACTCGGATTCAGCTCCTGTCTCCTGAACCCTCGCTGAGGAGCGATATAGCCCCCACCTGTATCCCTGACCCTTCACTTACTTCCTGCCTCACAGTGCCTGGCTCGGCCTGGCTCTGCCTGCCAGTCTGCCAAGAGTATGTTATGATTCTAGTTATCAGTCCAGCTCTCCTTCTCTGCATTCCTAAGTTACTGAATCGCATCAATAGTTTCCGTCATGGTCTAGCCTTTACGTCTCCATGTAAGAGAAATACTGTATTAATGGTCATTTAATATTCCTCAACACACACTACATGTAGAATAATGCATGCACCAGTCTTAGAGTCTGTTAGCCTTTACCCTGATAACTTTTGGATTCTATCAACATGTTCTCTAAACACCAGATACTAGTTAGTGTTTAGGTACATGTCGCTCTGACTCTCCAGACTTCAGTCTCTTCTTCTAGCGCAGAAGTCATAGCCCCCAGCTTCTCCTAGTAACACGTCATTGTCAGTTTGCGCGCACCACTAGGTTAGAGGTCCCGGCTCCTTAGGTAGCCCCCTCCATGTTTCCGCCCCATTTATGACATATTCCGTTACGTTTACATCACATGTCTATGTATACGCCCTGTTCACGCCTCTTGTTACACCTACTTTCTGCCTTATCTTTCGCGACTGCTACAGGCCCCACCCACTGTTACGCCTACTGTATGTATTGTAATGCAATTGTTTTAACTATATATACTTGTGTACTGTTATTAAAAGCCAGCGCGCTCATTCCAGCTCCTGCCCGACAGCTGTCGGGCCCCCCTGTTGGCTAGCCATCCCAGATCTTGCCCGTGCAGGTTGTCCTGTTCCTGTCCTTTATGCTGTATTAAACCTGCAAACTCCTACTACCTCGAATCTTGACTCTTATTTATTGAGCTATCTGTTATTGTTATATCTAGTCAAAAATAGAGGTATTATTTATTTATTTACCACAACTGACACCACAACCTTCTCGGTTGAATGCAGCGGGCGAAAGCCCGCCTGTCGGGTGGAGAGGGCGCCAGTGGATTCTACGAAGGAACTGAGAGACCTGATGACGTGAGCCTCTGAGACCTTCGCGAGGTAAGGGAGGAGAGAGATGGGGCGGTAGTTGGAGGGCAAAGATGGATCCGCCCCTGCCTTTTTCAAAATCGGGATGACAACTGCCGACTTGTGCGCGGAGGGGACAATGCCACTGCTGAGGGAGTGGTTAATGATGGTCAGAGGAGGAGAGTAGCAATTGGAGAAGAGCTCTTTAAGAGCAAAAGCTGGGCCTATATCCAGGGGTGATCCCGATTTGATCCGGGCCAGAAGGGGAAGCAAAGAATCTCGGGTAAGGAGGGGAAACTCAGTAAGTGAGGGGGTGGGAAGGGTAGGGGGGGCAAGGAATGAGTCCAGAGGTGAAGGGGGGATGTTGGCCTTGATGAGGGCAATCTTCTCAAAAAAATAGGAGTTGAGGGAATTGCATAAGGTTTGAGATGGAGGAATTTTGGGGGTCGCCCTGTCAGAAGCAGCAAGCTCGTAAACTGTGGCAAAGATCTCCTTTGACTGGTTGTCAGCTGTCAGGATTCTCCCTGAGAAGTACTCCATCTTGGCTTTTAGGATGTCATGTTTATACTCCTTCATAGCCTGACAGAAGTGAGTTTTAAGCAGGGGGCAATAAGAACGGCGCCAAGCACGTTCCGCTCTACGGGTGGCGAGCTTTTTGTCCCTTAAGGCTTACATGTGTGCGGCCTTAGGTTCTTAAGAGGGGCCCAGGGAGTGGGCTGAAGGCGCCCTTGTTCATGTGATGCATACATGTGTGCAGCCTTAGGTTCCTGAGAAGGGCCCTGGTAGTGGGCTGAAGGCGCCCTTGTTCATCTGATGCATACATGTGTGCAGCCGGAGGTTCTTGAGAAGGGCCCAGGGAGTGGGCTGAAGGCGCCCTTGTCCATCTGATGCATACATGTGTGCGGCCTTAGGGTCTTGAGAAGGGCCCAGGGAGTGGGCTGAAGGTGCCCGTGTTCATCTGATGCTTACATGTGTGCGGCCTTAGGGTCTTGAGAAGGGCCCTGGGAGTGGGCTGAAGGCGCCCTTGTTCATCTGATGCATACATGTGTGCGGCCTTATGTTCTTGAGAAGGGCACAGGGAGTGGGCTGAAGGTGCCCTTGTTCATCTGATGCATGCATGTGTGCGGCCTTAGGTTCTTGAGAAGGGCCCTGGGAGTGGGCTGAAGGCGCCCTTGTTCATCTGATGCATACATGTGTGCAGCCTTAGGTTCCTGAGAAGGGCCCTGGGAGCGGGCTGAAGGCGCCCTTGTTCATCTGATGCATACATGTGTGCGGCCTTATGTTCTTGAGAAGGGCACAGGGAGTGGGCTGAAGGTGCCCTTGTTCATCTGATGCTTACATGTGTGCGGCCTTAGGTTCTTGAGAAGGGCCCTGGGAGCGGGCTGAAGGCGCCCTTGTTCATCTGATGCATACATGTGTGCAGCCTTAGGTTCCTGAGAAGGGCCCTAGGAGCGGGCTGAAGGCGCCCTTGTTCATCTGATGCATGCATGTGTGCAACCTTAGGTTCTTGAGAAGGGCCCTGGGAGTGGGCTGAAGGTGCCCTTGTTCATCTGATGCATACATGTGTGCGGCCTTCGGTTCTTGAGAAGGGCCCAGGGAGGGGGCTGAAGGCGCCCTTGTTCATCTGATGCATACATGTGTGCAGCCTTGAGAAGGGCCCAGGGAGGGGGCTGAAGGCGCCCTTGTTCATCTGATGCATACATGTGTGCAGCCTTGAGAAGGGCCCTGGGAGTGGGCTGAAGGCGCCCTTGTTCATCTAATGCATACATGTGTGCAGCCTTGAGAAGGGCCCTGGGAGTGGGCTGAAGGCGCCCTTGTTCATCTGATGCAGACATGTGTGCAGCCTTAGGTTCCTGAGAAGGGCCCTGGGAGTGGGCTGAAGGCACCCTTGTCCATCTGATGCAGACATGTGTGCAGCCTTAGGTCCTGAGAAGGGCCCTGGGAGTGGGCTGAAGGCGCCCTTGTTCATCTGATGCTTACATGTGTGCGGCCTTAGGTTCTTGGGAAGGGCCCTGGGAGCGGGCTGAAGGCGCCCTTGTTCATCTGATGCATACATGTGTGCGGCCTTAGGGTCTTGAGAAGGGCCCTGGGAGCGGGCTGAAGGCGCCCTTGTTCATCTGATGCATACATGCGTGCAGCCTTAGGTTCTTGAGAAGGGCCCTGGGAGTCGGCTGAAGGCGCCCTTGTTCATCTGATGCATACATGCGTGCAGCCTTAGGTTCTTGAGAAGGGCCCTGGGAGTGGGCTGAAGGCGCCCTTGTTCATCTGATGCATACATGTGTGCGGCCTTAGGGTCTTGAGAAGGGCCCTGGGAGTGGGCTGTAGGCGTTCGTGTCCATCTGATGCATACATGTGTGCGGCCTTAGGTTCTTGAGAAGGGCCCAGGAAGTGGGCTGAAGGCGCCCTTGTTCATCTGATGCATACATGTGTGCAGCCTTATGTTCTTGAGAAGGGCCCTGGGAGTGGGCTGAAGGCGCCCTTGTTCATCTGATGCTTACATGTGTGCGGCCTTAGGTTCTTGAGAAGGGCCCTGGTAGTGGGCTGAAGGGGCCCTTGTTCATCTGATGCATACATGTGTGCAGCCGGAGGTTCTTGAGAAGGGCCCAGGGAGTGGGCTGAAGGCGCCCTTGTCCATCTGATGCATACATGTGTGCGGCCTTAGGGTCTTGAGAAGGGCCCAGGGAGTGGGCTGAAGGTGCCCTTGTTCATCTGATGCGTACATGTGTGCGGCCTTAGGGTCTTGAGAAGGGCCCTGGGAGCGGGCTGAAGGCGCCCTTGTTCATCTGATGAATACATGTGTGCGGCCTTATGTTCTTGAGAAGGGCACAGGGAGTGGGCTGAAGGTGCCCTTGTTCATCTGATGCATACATGTGTGCGGCCTTAGGGTCTTGAGAAGGGCCCTGGGAGTGGGCTGTAGGCGCCCTTGTCCATCTGATGCATACATGTGTGCGGCCTTAGGTTCTTGAGAAGGGCCCAGGGAGTGGGCTGAAGGCGCCCTTGTTCATGTGATGCATACATGTGTGCAGCCTTAGGTTCCTGAGAAGGGCCCTGGTAGTGGGCTGAAGGGGCCCTTGTTCATCTGATGCATACATGTGTGCAGCCGGAGGTTCTTGAGAAGGGCCCAGGGAGTGGGCTGAAGGTGCCCTTGTTCATCTGATGCTTACATGTGTGCGGCCTTAGGGTCTTGAGAAGGGCCCTGGGAGCGGGCTGAAGGCGCCCTTGTTCATCTGATGCATACATGTGTGCGGCCTTATGTTCTTGAGAAGGGCACAGGGAGTGGGCTGAAGGTGCCCTTGTTCAACTGATGCTTACATGTGTGCAGCCTTAGGGTCTTGAGAAGGGCCCTGGGAGTGGGCTGAAGGCGCCCTTGTTCATCTGATGCATACATGTGTGCAGCCTTAGGTTCCTGAGAAGGGCCCTGGGAGCGGGCTGAAGGCGCCCTTGTTCATCTGATGCATACATTTGTGCGGCCTTATGTTCTTGAGAAGGGCACAGGGAGCGGGCTGAAGGCGCCCTTGTTCATCTGATGCATACATGTGTGCAGCCTTAGGTTCCTGAGAAGGGCCCTGGTAGTGGGCTGAAGGGGCCCTTGTTAATCTGATGCATACATGTGTGCAGCCGGAGGTTCTTGAGAAGGGCCCAGGGAGTGGGCTGAAGGCGCCCTTGTTCATCTGATGCATACATGTGTGCGGCCTTAGGTTCTTGAGAAGGGCCCAGGGAGCAGCCTGAAGGCGCCCTTGTTCATCTGATGCATACATGTGTGCAGCCTTAGGTTCTTGAGAAGGGCCCTGGGAGCGGGCTGAAGGTGCCCTTATTCATCTGATACAGTATAGGTGCAGCCTTAGGTTCTTGAGAAGGGCCCTGGGAGCGGGCTGAAGGCGCCCTTGTCCATCTGATGCATACATGTGTGCGGCCTTAGGTTCTTGAGAAGGGCCCTGGTAGTGGGCTGAAGGCGCCCTTGTCCATCTGATGCATACATGTGTGCAACCTTAGGTTCTTGAGAAGGGCCCTGGGAGCGGGCTGAAGGCGCCCTTAGGTTCTTAAGAAGGGCCCAGGGAGTGGGCTGAAGGCGCCCTTGTTCATGTGATGCATACATGTGTGCAGCCTTAGGTTCCTGAGAAGGGCCCTGGTAGTGGGCTGAAGGGGCCCTTGTTCATCTGATGCATACATGTGTGCAGCCGGAGGTTCTTGAGAAGGGCCCAGGGAGTGGGCTGAAGGCGCCCTTCTTCATCTGATGCATACATGAGTGCAGCCTTAGGTTCTTGAGAAGGGCCCAGGGAGTGGGCTGAAGGCGCCCTTGTTCATCTAATGCATACATTTGTGCGGCCTTAGGTTCTTGAGAAGGGCCCTGGGAGTGCGCTGAAGGCGCCCTTGTTAATCTGATGCATACATGTGTGCAGCCTTAGGTACTTGAGTAGGGCCCTGGGAGTGGGCTGAAGGCGCCCTTGTTCATCTGATGCATACATGTGTGCGGCCTTAGGTTCTTGAGAAGGGCCCTGGGAGCGGGCTGAAGGCGCCCTTGTTCATCTGATGCATACATGAGTGCAGCCTTAGGTTCTTGAGAAGGGCCCAGGGAGTGGGCTGAAGGCGCCCTTGTTCATCTGATGCATACATGTGTGCGGCCTTAGGTTCTTGAGAAGGGCCCTGGGAGCGGGCTGAAGGCGCCCTTGTTCATCTGATGCTTACATGTGTGCGGCCTTAGGGTCTTGATAAGGGCCCTGGGAGCGGGCTGAAGGCGCCCTTGGTCATCTGATGCATACATGTGTGCGGCCTTAGGTTCTTGAAAAGGGCCCTGGGAGCGGGCTGAAGGCGCCCTTCTTCATCTGATGCATACATGTGTGCAGCCTTAAGTTCTTGAGAAGGGCCCAGGGAGTGGGCTGAAGGCGCCCTTGTTCATCTGATGCTTACATGTGTGCAGCCTTAGGTTCCTGAGAAGGGCCCTGGGAGCGGGCTGAAGTCGCCCTTCTTCATCTGATGCATACATGTGTGCAGCCTTAGGGTCTTGAGAAGGGCCCTGGGAGTGGGCTGAAGGCGCCCTTGTTCATCTGACGCATACATGTGTGCGGCCTTAGGTTCTTGAGTAGGGCCCTGGGAGTGGGCTGAAGGCGCCCTTGTTCATGTGATGCATACATGTGTGCAGCCTTAGGTTCCTGAGAAGGGCCCTGGTAGTGGGCTGAAGGGGCCCTTGTTCATCTGATGCATACATGTGTGCAGCCGGAGGTTCTTGAGAAGGGCCCAGGGAGTGGGCTGAAGGTGCCCTTGTTCATCTGATGCATACATGTGTGCGGCCTTAGGGTCTTGAGAAGGGCCCTGGGAGTGGGCTGAAGGCGCCCTTGTTCATCTGACGCATACATGTGTGCGGCCTTAGGTTCTTGAGAAGGGCCCAGGGGGTGGGCTGAAGGCGCCCTTGTTCATCTGATGCATACATGTGTGCGGCCTTAGGTTCTTGAGAAGGGCCCAGGGAGCAGCCTGAAGGCGCCCTTGTTCATCTGATGCATACATGTGTGCAGCCTTAGGTTCTTGAGAAGGGCCCTGGGAGTGGGCTGAAGAAGCCCTTGTTCATCTGATGCATACATGTGTGCAGCCTTATGTTCTTGAGAAGGGCCCTGGGAGTGGGCTGAAGGCGCCCTTGTTCATCTGATGCTTACATGTGTGCGGCCTTAGGGTCTTGAGAAGGGCCCAGGGAGTGGGCTGTAGGCGCCCTTGTCCATCTGATGCATACATGTGTGCGGCCTTAGGTTCTTGAGAAGGGCCCTGGTAGTGGGCTGAAGGCGCCCTTTTTCTTCTGATGCATACATGTGTGCGGCCTTAGGTTCTTGAGAAGGGCCCAGGGAGTGGGCTGAAGGCGCCCTTGTCCATCTGATGCATACATGTGTGCGGCCTTAGGTTCTTGAGAAGGGCCCTGGTAGTGGGCTGAAGGGGCCCTTGTTCATCTGATGCATACATGTGTGCGGCCTTATGTTCTTGAGAAGGGCACAGGGAGTGGGCTGAAGGTGCCCTTGTTCATCTGATGCTTACATGTGTGCGGCCTTAGGTTCTTGAGAAGGGCCCTGGGAGCGGGCTGAAGGCGCCCTTGTTCATCTGATGCATACATGTGTGCAGCCTTAGGTTCTTGAAAAGGGCCCCGGCGGTGGGCTGAAGGCGCCCTTGTTCATCTGATGCTTACATGTGTGCGGCCTTAGGTTCTTGAGTAGGGCCCTGGGAGTGGGCTGAAGGCGCCCTTGTCCATCTGATGCATACATGTGTGCAGCCTTATGTTCTTGAGAAGGGCACAGGGAGCGGGCTGAAGGCGCCCTTGTTCATCTGATGCATACATGTGTGCAGCCTTAGGTTCTTGAGAAGGGCCCTGGGAGTGGGCTGAAGGCACCCTTGTTCATCTGATGCATACATGTTTGCGGCCTAGGTTCTTGAGAAGGGCCCATGGAGCGGGCTGAAGGCGCCCTTGTTCATCTGATGCATACATTTGTGCAGCCTTAGGTTCCTGAGAAGGGCCCTGGGAGCGGGCTGAAGGCGCCCTTGTTCATCTGATGCATACATGTGTGCAGCCTTAGGTTCCTGAGAAGGGCCCTAGGAGCGGGCTGAAGGCGCCCTTGTTCATCTGATGCATACATGTGTGCAGCCTTAGGTTCTTGAGAAGGGCCCTGGGAGCGGGCTGAAGGCGCCCTTGTTCATCTGATGCATACATGTGTGCAGCCTTAGGTTCTTGAGAAGGGCCCTGGGAGCGGGCTGAAGGCGCCCTTGTCCATCTGATGCATACATGTGTGCGGTCTTAGGTTCTTGAGAAGGGCCCTGGGAGTGGGCTGAAGGCGCCCTTGTTCATCTGATACAGTATAGGTGCAGCCTTAGGTTCTTGAGAAGGGCCCTGGGAATGGGCTGAAGGCGCCCTTGTTCATCTGATGCAGACATGTGTGCAGCCTTAGGTTCTTGAGAAGGGCCCTGGGAGTGCGCTGAAGGCGCCCTTGTTCATCTGATGCATACATGTGTGCGGCCTTATGTTCTTGAGAAGGGCCCAGGGAGTGGGCTGAAGGCGCCCTTGTTCATCTGATGCATACATGTGTGCGGCCTTAGGTTCTTGAGAAGGGCCCTGGGAGCGGGCGGAAGGCGCCCTTGTTCATCTGATACATACATGTGTGCAGCCTTAGGTTCTTGAGAAGGGCCCAGGGAGCGGGCTGAAGGCGCCCTTGTTCATCTGATGCATACATGTGTGCAACCTTAGGTTCTTGAGAAGGGCCCTGGGAGCGGGCTGAAGGCGCCCTTGTTCATCTGATGCATACATGTGTGCGGCCTTAGGTTCTTGAGAAGGGCCCAGGGAGCGGGCTGAAGGCACCCTTGTTCATCTGATGCTTACATGTGTGCGGCCTTAGGGTCTTGAGAAGGGCCCTGGGAGCGGGCTGAAGGCGCCCTTGTTCATCTGATGCATACATGTGTGCAGCCTTAGGTTCTTGAGAAGGGCCCAGGGAGTGGGCTGAAGGCGCCCTTGTTCATCTGATGCATACATGTGTGCGGCCTTAGGTTCTTGAGAAGGGCCCTGGGAGTGCTCTGAAGGCGCCCTTGTTCATCTGATGCATACATGTGTGCAGCCTTATGTGGAAAAGTAAATTTTGCCATGTTATATGTGCCTACGTGTTCCCCATATTATGCTATATGTGCATGATCGATATGCATGTATTCCCCTCTGATCGATTAAAGACGCAATTATAGTTGTGTCTAACTCTAGTATGCCAGTTTCCAGTCTTCGTGAAAACAACGAATATTAGGCCTATGTAAACCTATGTTGCCACATTTTACAGTGTGCACGTTAATTCATTGAATTGTCCCCGTTTCTAGGCCTCAAAAGGGCCCGGACTCAGATTCAGCTCCTGTCTCCCGAATCCTCTCCGAGGAGCGATACAGCCCCCACCTGCATCCCTGACCCTTCACTTACTTCCTGCCTCACAGTGCCCGGCCCGGCCTGGCTCTGCCTGCCAGTCTGCCAAGAGTATGTTATGCTTCCAGTTATCAGTCCAGCCCTCCTTCTCTGCATTCCTAAGCTACTGAATCGCATCAGTAGTTTCCGTCATGGTCTAGCCTTTCTGTCTCCATGTAAGAGAAATACTGTATTAATATTCATAGAATATTCCTAGTACACGCAATACATGTAGAATTATGCACGCACCAGTCTTAATGTCTAGTAGCCTTTGCCCTGATAACTTTTGGATTCTATCAATATGTACTCCAAACACCAGATACTAGATATGCCTTAGGTACATGTCGCTCTGACACTCCAGACTTTAGTCTCCTCTTCTAGCGCAGAAGTCATAGCCCCAGTTCTCCCTGGTAACACGTCATTACCCGTTTGCGCGCACCACTAGGTTAGAGGTCCCAGCTGCTCAGGTAGCCCCCTCCATGTTTCCGCCCCATTCATGACACTTCTGTTACGTTTACATCACATGTCTATGTTTACGCCCTGTACACGCCTTCTTGTTACATCATTTTGCCCTTATCTTTCGCGACTGTTACGAGTAACGCCTACTGCTACGCCTACTGTATTGAATGTAATGTAATTGTTTTAGTATATATACTTATGCATGTTACTTTTCGGTGTGCAGCTGCCGTCCCGTGCTCCCAGGCTGTTCTGTCCTTTTCCCTTATGCCTGATTAAAGCCTGAAGACTCAAGATACCTCGAATCCTGACTCTTATTTATTGAGCTATCTGTTTTATTGATTATACTGAAAAATAGTACCGGTAATTAATTATTTATTTACCACATAATGGCGCCCGAATAGGGACTTGCCCTTTCCCCACGCGCCGGAGAAGCCACGCAGGCCCCCTGATCCTCTGCAGCCGTGACGGAACCATACCGTGCACGTGCAGATATTTCTGCTTCAAGTATCCCTCAGGCCCACGGAGGAGACGGAGGTTGCGGTCCAGCGTCCAGACGAGGCGGTGAGGAACGCGGCGAGTCCCGACCAGAGCCCAAGCCGAAAGTTCAAGGTCCGAGGTATCCGGAGGCCCACCTGTAACTGAAGTCCGAAGTTCGTAGTCCGTCGTCGTAGCAGTCCAGTCCAGTCCGAGGCCTTCCGTTCTTGCTGCCCGGTGAGTACCGTTGCTGGGGTAGTATCTAGACAGGGTCAATTAATTTGTCTCTGGTCCGTGGGTTTGGGTACACAGATCCAACACGAAGTGTCCACCTAGGTGGATGCGGGTCCGACGTGTCTCTTTATGAGACCGGTAAAGTTTCGTACTGTTTAGCAGTGCATCTAGTAATTCTAGTTAGTTCTGTTCTCGAGAAATTCTTGTGTTCTGTTCTCAGTATACCAGGTAATATTCTGTCCGAACTGTTATTTCAAATGTTATTTAATGTGGTTTCAATGTCGTGGTATGAGTGATTTGTTTTCCAGTCATTATTGTGTTTATCGTGTATTGTATTGTGTCCAGATTCCAGCCTAAACTATGCCTCTATTCTCGAAGTTACGTCAGTTAAAAACCAGAAAAGGTCTGCTCGAGGAAGCAGTTCCTGTCCCGCCTAGGGACAGTCCAGGTCATTTTTTGTATCACAAGCATTGGTTGAGTGCCATATTATATCTAGATTTATGGGTGGATTACACCAAGGAATTAGAAGAGAAATATAGATGGCCCATGTCAGGTACATGGGATGCCGAGTGCATCATGCGAGTAGAGGAAGCATTATGGAAAAAGAAATCCAGACAGTCCCAGAAAGTTGCCATCGAGTTATGGCGCAAAGAATCTCATAGAAGAACCGAAAAAGAAATCAGAAAAACAGAATTAAGTAGGGAATCCTCAGAAAGAGCCCAAAAAAGGGAATTAATCGAAGTAGGTGAACGAGTTAAAGCCGAACAGTCAGACAGACAGAGAAATGCCCTTATTAAGGGTATATATCCTCTTCTTGCCGAGGGTTTGCCGAAAGCAACCCCGGAAGTACCATGTAATTTTCCGCCGCCATTAGTTCCGATTAAGCTACGTCATAAACCGACCGCAGCTGATATTTTTCTCTCATCCTATTTGGACGACACAGTCCCAGAATATGCAAATCCTGTTCCGCCAGCTCCCGTAAATAACGTAATTCCTGTTCCTCCAGCCACCGGGGCACCCGTTGCAGCACCTGTTACGGTACCCCCGGTCCAGCCTACAGTACATGTACCAGCTACATCAGTCACTCTCCCAGCACGTACAATACCCGCCGACGCTTCTAGTCTAGGGGCCACGGGGGGAAGTCCTCCTGGAACCCCGCCTCAACACAGACGTCTGACACTTCTCGAGCTACATGAACGAGCGTTACAGCGTTCGCCCAAACTCCAGTCCGTTGCAAGATATCAAGCGAGCTCTTACCGAATGCCGTTATGATCCAGTCCCAGGCGATGATGATATGGTCCTGTATTCATTGCGTGTAAGACGGGTGACCGAATATTTGGACACCCTACCGAATATGAAAGGTTATCTAGACAGAATATATCGTTTCATCCGTACAGGAGTAGATCCAGAAAGTATTGGCGACGCCATGGTTCAAAGAAAAGTCGAGATTCAGCTCATGCTTTTAAAGTTTCTAATTAATTGTTTAATAAGGGAACAAGATTATCCAGATAAAGATCCGGAAGAAATGAAAGTCCTGACCAGGTGGAGTGACCACATAGCCGAGGGAAGACACAAGACACAGAACTGTATAGAGAGTATGTACAAGAAGATCCGTAGGGAAATAATAAAGTTACACGAGAAACGAGAAGCAGCACGAGTAACCGAGAAAGAAGACGACTCTTCTAATGAAGAGGTAGCCGACGAGAATCCCTCCAGAATAGCGTATGTAGGTAGAACTAGACTTCCCGACCGACATTCACGCCTAGAACACAAGAAAGTTTTCCCTCCTCCAGTACCAGAACAAGGTTCTCTTGAACAAGTATTCCAAGCTACCGATCACATTCTGAAATCACGAATCGGTTATAGTGAACTTAGTACAATGCATGAACAAGAACTAGCCCGATCAGCAGTCCGATGGACTACTGACTCTACCACTTTTCCAGATGAAATAGTGGCACAAATGTTTCTGAAACTGCCCCTAGCCGAGCAGCGACTGGTGGGTATGTATATGATCCAGCACCTCATTACACTGTATGAGGGACAGCATTCTGATCCAGGTCCACTAAATGATGTTTTGAACGAGTTACTCCAGTATAGATGGAGAGGTCTAGGTACTGATTTAATTAGTATCATTCTAGAACAGCGCCACAAATATCGAACGTTTTTGAATCCGCATTTTGTTCATGTCTCACCTCCAGAAAGTAAACCATTTTACATAGATAGACAGCATCCGTTACGAGAAGTACACCCAGTTAGGACAACGGGTGGTGATCTAGAACGAGTATTTGTTTACACCCCTATCACAAAGATGGAACTCTTAGAGATGAAAAAGTTAATTCCTTGTCACGATAAAGATCCAGCAGGGTTCCATCGAGAATTAAAAGACATGCTCCGTATGGGAGAATACACGTATCCTAATATCATTAAAATGTTAAAGGTCCTGTTGCCCGCAGGGGTATATGAAAAACTCAAGGAAAAAGAATGGGAGGTGGGAGAGAAAAAGATAGATTGGACAGCTCTAGAAGCTGAGGATACTTCCCGAGTACCAGGTACCGGTCTTGGGGGTAAAGTTAAAGAATTGCCCGAGTTATTGATACAGGTTTTGCCAAGGTTACTAGCCACGAAAAAGGAAGATTGGGATGCAATCTCAGCTTGTAAACAGAAACAGGATGAAGACACTAGTGATTTTTATTCTAGATTTGAAAAATGTTTTATTATCAACAGTGGTCTGAAAACAAGTAGTGAATCGTACCCTCATCTTTTTGTTACCAAACTAGTCGAGAATTCAAGTCCACAAGTCAAAAATCGAGTATTGAAAGTCGAAAGTAGTTGGCAAGCTAATACTCCGTCACAAATGTTACAAATGCTCCAGTATCACCAGAATAGAATCAGGGAAGAGCAAGAACACGAAAGGAGACGTATGAAAGACACGAAAATGAAAGTATTAGTTGCACAATCTGTTCCACAAGACAGTCAGAAGAGGGGTCCGAATCAAGCCAGTCATCCTGCAGCTCCCGTTAAAGGGACTTGCAATTACTGTAAACAGCCAGGTCATTTTATAAACGAGTGTGCAGTTCTGAAACACAACATAGCTACTGGTAAAACTAAAGAAAGACTACGTCCGCCTAGACAAGAACAAGTTTCACAGACTTCTCAGCCACCACAGAATGCACAACAGACAGTTACAGTACCGCAGCCTATCGCTGCAACACAGCATGTTACACAGCAGATGTACCAGTATGCCCAGTTAGAATATCCAGAGTATCAACAGTATTCATGAAACAGCCTAGAGAGGGAGGTAGGCTTGCCTCTCATCGAGATACCTGTAGATCAAGAGGGTCCCTATGTACACAGTCAAGTATTAGGGAAAGACAGAAAGTTTCTGATTGATACAGGGGCAAGTAGGACTACTATCAGTCATGACGAGGTTCCAGGGGCTCCGCTCTCAGGCTCTAGAAATGTTTCCCTTGGATTTTCAGGAAAGCCGATTGTTAATGAAATTTCGAAACCAGTTTCCCTAGAAGTTGGCCCATTGTCCCGAACTACTGATTTGTTACTCACGAAGTCATGTCCAGAAAATTTGTTAGGCATTAAAACGTTAAAGGAATTAGGTGCAGTAATTTGCTGCTCCCCAGAAGGGGTCCGTTTGTTTCTCAGAGACTTTAAAGGTCATTACGTATTACGTGATTTTGATCCAAGATTATTGAATGTACCACAGCATTTATGGGCGTAAGGTCCAACTGATGTTGGTTGTATGCACATCACACCCCATCGTGTGACTCTCAAGCAAGGTATAGTTTTGCCACGAATCAGACAGTACAGATTGCCACCTGAGGCTGTAGCAGCCTTATCCAAAATTATTGACGAACTTATTGCTCAAGGAGTGGTTGTAGAAACTGACTCCAATGTATGTAATTCTCCTATCATTCCAGTCCTGAAACGTACTGATCCAAATGCACCTCCGGTATATCGATTAGTGATTGACCTTCGAGAGCTTAATAAATGTATCATACCTCAGTACCCAGTAGTCCCAGATATTTCTTCCCTATTGACAGCCATTGATTCTGAAGCTACGTTTTTCACAGTTATCGATCTCAAGAACGCATTTTTCAGTGTCCCCATTCATCCAGACAGCCAGTACCTTTTCGGTTTTTGTTTAAATGGAAGAAGCTATAAATTCACACGAGCTCCTCAAGGTTTCACAGAAAGCCCTAGCATTTATAGTCAAGCACTTAAGAGACAACTAGACAATATTCACATGCCAACTGACACTGCCCTGCTCCAGTATGTCGATGATCTACTGATCACAGCCCGTTCTGAACGTGACTGCGAGCGAGCGTCACTTACAGTTCTGTATTTTCTGGCCGAGCAGGGGCACAAGGTGTCCCCTTCCAAATTACAATTCTGTGTCCAGCAAGTGGTCTACTTAGGACACTTACTGTCCAAGAGGGGTAGGCAGTTGACACCTGACCGTATCCAGTTAATAGCGAGTCTTCCACAGCCCAAGACACAGAAGGAGGTACGAGCTTTTATTGGCCTCACTTCTTACTGCAGACAATGGATTCCTCAGTATGCATTTCTAGCCAAGCCACTGATACAGTTAACGACACAGGAGGCAGCCGTATCGACTGTCCTCCCTTGGACCCAAGCCTGCATACGTGCCAAGAACCTGAAAGTAAACATATATACAGATTCACGTTATGCATTCGGAGTCGTACACAACTTTGGAGTGCTCTGGCAGGAGAGAGGTTTCATGACTTCTCATGGAACCAAGATTCAGCATGGTCTCCTCATTCAAGCTCTGTTAGATGCAATACATTTACCAACAGCTATCGCTATCATGAAGTGCAAGGCACATACGAAAGTCACTGATATTATTTCCCAAGGTAACGATCTAGCAGATCGAACAGCCAAGCTTACAGCTCAGACTCCAGACATTCCAGTTAACACGACACAGACACTCACTCCAGATCAGACTACTTGTATGACAGTTAAGGACCCTACACAAGATGTCATAGACATACAGTTACACGCTACTCCTGAAGAAATCAAGAAATGGTCCGAACAAGGAGGGGTCCAGACAGATCAAGGATGGTTGACGAAGGGAAAAGCCACATGGTTTCTCCCCGACTCTATGGTTCAAGTCATTATTAATACCGCACATAGCCCAGCACATCTAGGAGAAAAAGCTATGTTAGACAGTATTCAGAACCTTTGGTTCAACAAGCATTTACGAGCTGCAGCCAAACAGAAAGTCCGTACCTGTATGATATGTTGTCAGTTCAATCCAGGTAAAAGTGTCCCGGTGGAACAAGGTGGATTCCAACCTCCTGACCACCCTTTTGAAGTCCTCCAGATGGATTATATTCAGATGGAGCGATGTCGAGGTTTCAAGTATGTCCTCGTAGTTGTATGCGCTTTGTCCAGGTGGACAGAAGCATATCCAGTCCCAGATTACACAGCTGCGACCACTGCCAGGCAGTTGGTTCGTGAATTCTTTCCCCGCTATGGACTCCCTAGGGTCGTATATTCAGATAACGGCCAGCCATTCTCATCCGAGCTTATGAAACATGTTTCCTTTCTGTTAGGGTACCAGTGGAAGTTCCATTGTGTACGCCATCCAGAAGCAGCCGGTCTCGTAGAGAGACATAATCAGACTCTGAAAATCTGCATTGCAAAAGTTTGTAAAGAAAAAGGTGTAGACTGGCTAGTTGCCCTGCCAGTCGCTCTATTTTATATGAGGATGGTTGCACATTCCAGATCAGGTCTGTCCCCGTATGAGGTCGTATTCGGCCGCCCCCCAAACATGTGGGGTACACCTAGACCCCGCAGTATTACAGATGTTTCCAGTAATATGCTGACAGATTACCTAGCTTCCTTGATGTCTGCCCTACACTCTTGTCGTTCACAGGTTGCCGCCGCATTTCCAGACAACACCGAGGTGAAACCGCATGAGGTCATTCCAGGCGACCTGGTGTTGGTGCGGAATTTTGATCGTTCAAGTCCGCTGGAGCCCCGCTGGAAGGAGCCCCGCCTCGTCTTGCTTACAACAAGGACTGCAGTAAAGCTCGAGGGGAGAAAAGGATGGGTCCACCTGACCCACATAAAGAAATTCCATGGAGTACCAGAAAAGACTTTTGCTAAGGACTGCCTCATTTCTAAAGACTGCCTAAAAACAGACTCTGAACTCAAAGTTTCCCTGTTAGAGAAAACTCCGCAACAGGAGTATAAAGAGAAGCTCCGGTCTAGTAAAATAAGTCAGCCAGTTTAATTGTCTAAGTCCCTCTCGGGTGAAACGGTTAGACAGGTTCCTGACATGTATGAGATAGACCCCCACAGTGAGAGAGTTAGTCAAAACTCTAAAAGATGTATTATTATTCTAAGTTTCTTCTTATTTTTGAGTCTTATGGTTGCCTGCACAAGTTATGCTTTACATTTATGTTTTCCAATTTCGCATGTACATATGTTTTCTAATGCCACAGTAGAGCACACATTTAGTGATCTGCCTCCTCACGAGTTATCCTATCGTCTTGCCATGCGAAATAACACATTCATAAGAATGTTGCACTATTCCCACCAGACCAGCAATGCCACTAATTGTTGGGTATGTGGTCGACTCCCCCCTTTCCAGACACCGAAGGGAGTTCTGCCACTCTTTCCTTATCCGTTTTCACATAATGGTTCATGTGGAGCATGGTCCACGTTAACGTCATCCTCCAATGATATGTCCCTTCTGAATAGAACATGTTTTCCAGACAAGCAAGGTCTCTCCCATAGAACAGGGTTAGATCTAGAAAATGAAGTATATGATTTGGGTAATTATTCTTCGAATTTCATCGTCCTGAATGTTCAGTCCGATACTACTCCAGATTTACCTGCTATTTCAGTACTACCAGTCAAAGGCGAATTATGTGTCAGAAAGAATGGTTCCGCACATGTAGGACATTGTGATTGTACTACTACTGTCGAGTATAGTGACAGTGGGAAATCTACTTTCAAAGCCTCACGTCATTCTTATTTTGTTTTTGTTCAGGCCGCATATGTTCGTCTGCCCCTCGATTGGGATGGAACATGTTACATTGCCTTCCTACTGCCACCAGTTTTTCTAGCCCCATCTGATTATCACAGAAACACACATCTAGTACACGTCAGACATAGAAGGGAGATCGAGTCCCCAATTGTCGATCAAACTGAAACTACTCTAGAACAGTATCAAGACTTTAATAAAGGTTTTTTCTTCTTTATAGGACCTGTCCAGAATAGTAAGTTAATACGTAGGTTAACCAGAACCCTTGAAGCAGTAGTGAATGAGACTACTTCTGCTCTAGGTAACTTAACCGAAGAGCAATCTGCTATGAGATTTGTCGTGCTCCAAAATCGTCTCGTTCTTGACGTCATACTGGCCGATAGAGGAGGAGCATGTAGAGTCATCGGATCTAGTTGCTGCATTTTCATTCCTAATAACGCGCCGTCTGTTTATTCAGCTATAACCAGACTTCATAAAATTGCCCATCAGTTACACCAGAATCCAGGCACCTGGACATGGTCCGGTTGGCTCTGGAGTATCATATCTGCCTGGGGATGGAAAGTATTGTCATTCTTAGGTATTGCAGTAATGATCATATTCAGTTGCTGCCTCTGTATACAATGTGGCCCTGCGATTTGCGGCATGTGTGCTACCTCTTGTATTCCTAGTCCTAAATCCCGTTCCAAGACAATTCGAGACGAGCAAATGATGCTATATGAAATGATAGATGGTATCATGAATATTGATGTTTCCTGATGGAAATGTAGGGCACAAGGAGGGAATGTGGAAAAGTAAATTTTGCCATGTTATATGTGCCTACGTGTTCCCCATATTATGCTATATGTGCATGATCGATATGCATGTATTCCCCTCTGATCGATTAAAGACGCAATTATAGTTGTGTCTAACTCTAGTATGCCAGTTTCCAGTCTTCGTGAAAACAACGAATATTAGGCCTATGTAAACCTATGTTGCCACATTTTACAGTGTGCATGTTAATTCATTGAATTGTCCCCGTTTCTAGGCCTCAAAAGGGCCCGGACTCAGATTCAGCTCCTGTCTCCCGAATCCTCTCCGAGGAGCGATACAGCCCCCACCTGCATCCCTGACCCTTCACTTACTTCCTGCCTCACAGTGCCCGGCCCGGCCTGGCTCTGCCTGCCAGTCTGCCAAGAGTATGTTATGCTTCCAGTTATCAGTCCAGCCCTCCTTCTCTGCATTCCTAAGCTACTGAATCGCATCAGTAGTTTCCGTCATGGTCTAGCCTTTCTGTCTCCATGTAAGAGAAATACTGTATTAATATTCATAGAATATTCCTAGTACACGCAATACATGTAGAATTATGCACGCACCAGTCTTAATGTCTAGTAGCCTTTGCCCTGATAACTTTTGGATTCTATCAATATGTACTCCAAACACCAGATACTAGATATGCCTTAGGTACATGTCGCTCTGACACTCCAGACTTTAGTCTCCTCTTCTAGCGCAGAAGTCATAGCCCCAGTTCTCCCTGGTAACACGTCATTACCCGTTTGCGCGCACCACTAGGTTAGAGGTCCCAGCTGCTCAGGTAGCCCCCTCCATGTTTCCGCCCCATTCATGACACTTCTGTTACGTTTACATCACATGTCTATGTTTACGCCCTGTACACGCCTTCTTGTTACATCATTTTGCCCTTATCTTTCGCGACAGTTACGAGTAACGCCTACTGCTACGCCTACTGTATTGAATGTAATATAATTGTTTTAGTATATATACTTATGCATGTTACTTTTCGGTGTGCAGCTGCCGTCCCGTGCTTCCAGGCTGTTCTGTCCTTTTCCCTTATGCCTGATTAAAGCCTGAAGACTCAAGATACCTCGAATCCTGACTCTTATTTATTGAGCTATCTGTTTTATTGATTATACTGAAAAATAGTACCGGTAATTAATTATTTATTTACCACACTTAGGTTCTTGAGTAGGGCCCTGGGAGTGGGCTGAAGGCGCCCTTGTTCATCTGATGCATATATGTGTGCAGCCTTAGGTTCTTGAGAAGGACCCTGGGAGTGGGCTGAAGGTGCCCTTGTTCATCTGATGCATACATGTGTGCAGCCTTAGGTTCTTGATAAGGGCCCTGGGAGTGGGCTGAAGGCGCCCTTGTTCATCTGATGCATACATGTGTGCAGCCTTAGGTTCTTGATAAGGGCCCTGGGAGTGGGCTGAAGGCGCCCTTGTTCATCTGATGCTTACATGTGTGCGGCCTTAGGTTCTTGAGAAGGGCCCAGGGAGCGGGCTGAAGGCACCCTTGTTCATCTGATGCATACATGAGTGCAGCCTTAGGTTCTTGAGAAGGGCCCAGGGAGCGGGCTGAAGGCACCCTTGTTCATCTGATGCATACATGAGTGCAGCCTTAGGTTCTTGAGAAGGGCCCAGGGAGCGGGCTGAAGGCGCCCTTGTTCATCTGATGCATACATGAGTGCAGCCTTAGGTTCTTGAGAAGGGCCCAGGGAGTGGGCTGAAGGCGCCCTTGTTCATCTGATGCTTACTTGTGTGCAGCCTTAGGTTCTTGAGAAGGGCCCTGGGAGCGGGCTGAAGGCGCCCTTGTTCATCTGATGCTTACATGTGTGCGGCCTTAGGGTCTTGAGAAGGGCCCTGGGAGTGGGCTGAAGGCGCCCTTGTTCATCTGATGCATACATGTGTGCGGCCTTAGGTTCTTGAGAAGGGCCCTGGGAGTGGGCTGAAGGCGCCCTTGTTCATCTGATGCATACATGTGTGCGGCCTTAGGGTCTTGAGAAGGGCCCTGGGAGCGGGCTGAAGGCGCCCTTGTTCATCTGATGCATACATGTGTGCAGCCTTAGGTTCTTGAGAAGGACCCTGGGAGCGGGCTGAAGGTGCCCTTGTTCATCTGATGCATACATGTGTCCGGCCGTAGGTTCTTGAGAAGGGCCCAGGGAGCGGGCTGAAGGCGCCCTTGTTCATCTGATGCATACATGCAGCCTTAGGTTCTTGAGAAGGGCCCTGGGAGCGGGCTGAAGGCGCCCTTGTTCATCTGATGCATACATGTGTGCAGCCTTAGGTTCTTGAGAAGGGCCCTGGGAGTGGGCTGAAGGTGCCCTTGTTCATCTGATGCATGCATGTGTGCAGCCTTATGTTCTTGAGAAGGGCCCTGGGAGCGGGCTGAAGGGGCCCTTGTTCATCTGATGCATACATGTGTGCAACCTTATGTTCTTGAGAAGGGCCCTGGGAGTGGGCTGAAGGCGCCCTTGTTCATCTGATGCTTACATGTGTGCGGCCTTAGGGTCTTGAGAAGGGCCCAGGGAGTGGGCTGTAGGCGCCCTTGTCCATCTGATGCATACATGTGTGCGGCCTTAGGTTCTTGAGAAGGGCCCTGGTAGTGGGCTGAAGGCGCCCTTGTTCATCTGATGCATACATGTGTGCGGCCTTAGGTTCTTGAGAAGGGCCCAGGAGTGGGCTGAAGGCGCCCTTGTCCATCTGATGCATACATGTGTGCGGCCTTAGGTTCTTGAGAAGGGCCCTGGTAGTGGGCTGAAGGGGCCCTTGTTCATCTGATGCTTACTTATGTGCGGCCTTAGGTTCTTGAGAAGGGCCCTGGGAGCGGGCTGAAGGCGCCCTTGTTCATTTGATGCTTACTTTTGTGCAGCCTTAGGTTCTTGAGAAGGGCCCTGGGAGTGGGCTGAAGGCGCCCTTGTTCATCTGATGCATACATGTGTGCGGCCTTAGGTTCTTGAGAAGGGCCCTGGGAGCGGGCTGAAGGCGCCCTTGTTCATCTGATGCATACATGTGTGCAGCCTTAGGTTCTTGAGAAGGGCCCTTGGAGCGGGCTGAAGGCACCCTTGTTCATCTGATGCTTACATGTGTGCGGCCTTAGGGTCTTGAGAAGGGCCCTGGGAGCGGGCTGAAGGCGCCCTTGTTCATCTGATGCATACATGTGTGCAGCCTTAGGTTCCTGAGAAGGACCCTGGGAGTGGGCTGAAGGTGCCCTTGTTCATCTGATGCATACATGTGTGCGGACTTAGGTTCTTGAGAAGGACCCAGGGAGCGGGCTGAAGGCGCCCTTGTTCATCTGATGCATACATGTGTGCAGCCTTATGCTCTTGAGAAGGGCCCTGGGAGTGGGCTGAAGGCGCCCTTGTTCATCTGATGCATACATGTGTGCGGCCTTAGGTTCTTGAGAAGGGCCCAGGGAGTGGGTTGAAGGCGCCCTTGTTCATCTGATGCATACATGTGTGCAGCCTTAGGTTCTTAAGAAGGGCCCTGGGAGCGGGCTGAAGGCGCCCTTGTTCATCTGATGCATACATGTGTGCAGCCTTATGTTCTTGAGAAGGGCCCTGGGAGTGGGCTGAAGGAGCCCTTGTTCATCTGATGCATACATGTGTGCAGCCTTAGGTTCTTGAGAAGGGCCAAGGGGGTGGCTGAAGGCGCCCTTGTTCATCTGATGCTTACTTGTGTGCGGCCTTAGGTTCTTGAGAAGGGCCCTGGGAGTGGGCTGAAGGCACCCTTGTTCATCTGATGCATACATGTGTGCAGCCTTAGGTTCTTGAGAAGGGCCAAGGGGGTGGCTGAAGGCGCCCTTGTTCATCTGATGCTTACTTATGTGCGGCCTTAGGTTCTTGAGAAGGGCCCTGGGAGCGGGCTGAAGGCGCCCTTGTTCATTTGATGCTTACTTTTGTGCAGCCTTAGGTTCTTGAGAAGGGCCCTGGGAGTGGTCTGAAGGCGCCCTTGTCCATCTGATGCATACATGTGTGCGGCCTTAGGTTCTTGAGAAGGGCCCTGGGAGCGGGCTGAAGGCGCCCTTGTTCATCTGATGCTTACTTTTGTGCAGCCTTAGGTTCTTGAGAAGGGCCCTGGGAGCGGGCTGAAGGCACCCTTGTTCATCTGATGCATACATGTGTGCAGCCTTAGGTTCTTGAGAAGGGCCCTGGGAGCAGGCTGAAGGCGCCCTTGTTCATCTGATGCTTACATGTGTGCAGCCTTAGGTTCTTGAGAAGGGCCCTGGGGGTGGGCTGAAGGTGCCCTTGTTCATCTGATGCAAACATAGGTGCAGCCTTTGTAGGAGGGGAAGGAGGTTCTGCGCAGAGATGACATCTTTTCAGAAATACATCTAAGTATGGAAGGAAACGCTCTGAAAGGGCATGTGCTGCGCTGTCCCTTCCAAGCGTCCAGTGCCCGAAATGCATTGGGATTCTGAAGAAATTGAAACGATGTATTAATATCAATGGATTTTGATTTATAAATGATCATTGTTGCATATCAAGTCTGAAGTCAAGACTATCAATATCAATATCAATATAATACAGAAACTTGGAACAAATCATTGGATCGTTCTGTTTATTTTCATACCTAGAATTGTTTTAACCCTATCTTGGGATTTGGATTGTGCCCTGGGTGACACACCCACGGTTGTGTGTGCTACTTGTAGTTACTATAGTTACTATATTTACGTTCTGGACCGGGGAACGCTACCCAGTGAGCACATCAGAACGGAGACGTTTCATAGGAGCTCCTTAAACCAGGTGGGGCACATATTTTCCCTTCCTTCCAAACCAGTGCCACCATGGCCGAGAGGCTCTTGGGTTGATTTAAGCAGACGGTATTCTGCCCGATATCTTGACCGCACCGGTGTCCATCTTTTTCTCAGTTTTAACCTTCTGTATATTTTAGTGATGGAAGGGAAAAAGACAGCCATGAGAGAGAGACTGCCATTCCATAGCAGTCAAAACCTTGAGTGACATAGGCATGCACACTGGGGTAATGTGGCAATGCAGGATCAATGGTTATGCAGCAGGTTGGATACCTTATGCAGCAAAAAAAGTTATCTTAGGAGACTCAAGGCGGTTTATTCTATGGCCGTTTTGCCGTTGTAACCAATATTATTAATCTATGGGCATACGTTTTACTTTGCTCGTACCATTTTAATACGATTACCGCAATCAGCAACTAACAGGCTACTGCTTAACTTTCCACATTGCGGCACCAAAAGCTGCACTTATTTTGTGATTAGATCGCTTCAGGCATTAAAACATTTTCGTTAGAGTCTTCAAATTATGTTGAATGTGAATTATGCAGCAAGTGGTTAATCAATAACTGTAGAAAACCCCAGGACATAAATCCAGTGGGTCTTCTCCTAATCATCAGTGAGCTGACATTTACCTAACCAAAGTCACCAGCAGATTGGACGACGGCAAGACCCTTTACATTGGGATCACCATGTGAGAAGTTGGCCTGGCATATGCTGTCCACTATTCTAGTGGGCACCTTGTGTTACAAAGCAAAGGATACAAGCCAGTTTCCACGGGAACGTAGAGGAATCCCCAACACTTCTAGGAAACAGAAACAAGAATGTGATAGTGAACACACTCCTGACGACTGTCCACTAAAAGTATGGGGGGAAAACCCAAGGAGTGTCCACCACTCTCCCCATACGAGGGGTTGTGTAACTGGTCAGGCGTAGTTCTGGTGGGTGTAATCCGGGCTGTAAAAAACAGGACATGCACTAATATACTAAACACAATGTACAAGAGTGATAGATCAAAACATTGACATGCGTTGTTAGGCCACAAAGGTCACTTACCCCAGGGTAGTCCACGGGAGGTCCTAAGTTGAGTTCCTGCTGATGAATATGACCTGGGTAATATGATACCAGGCTGGAAAGAGCAGAACTCGTGAAAGGACACACACACACACTCACCATACACACCATAAAATATAATAAAGGGGGGAAGGACTTGAGGTGCACTGGCCGGCTCTCATGGGGAACAAAGAGCGGAGCAGCTACACTCTCAAGAGGAGAGACACCCGGCCTGGGAAACTAGTCCGAGCGGAGCGCTCTCTCTCAGCCGGGAGACAAACAAAATAAAGGAAATAAAAAGCCCACCCGGATAGGCTGTGAGCAGGGACTCCGTTCAGGAAAAAGGACGTTTCCTGAAACACTGTCGGAAAGAGCGGTCTCTACGCTCTTGGTACGGAGATACCGGACTCAGATCTCAGGTCTAGGAAAAACGCCCTCCAAAGGGTAGAGAGAATGCAGGGCGGGGCACCAGAGACCGACCGGCACAGAGGGAAGCTCACCGGACTGGTGGACTCAGGAAGCGGTGAGTAAATACTCTCTATCAAGAAGGATGGCAGCATATTACAGGAAGGATTCAATGTGCAGATGCAGAGAGACGCCAGGAACGCAACAGCGACTGCCGTGAAAGCGCGCCTCTCGCAACCAGGAAGTAGGAAGGGGGCGTGGTACCGGAACAGTAAGCCAAGCAATGGCTACGTTCCGACGTGCCTCTTCACGTGCGCTAGGGAGCGTCTACTAATCTCTGTCTGCTGTGGTAGTCCTGCCATAGGGATCGTGTGTAAGGACATGAGGGGGAACCTGAGGGTAAGAACGCATGTCAAGGTCTTCCAGTGCGCCCACGTCTCGAATTCCTAACACCTTGCACCAGTCCAAACGACCCTTATTGATGGTAGGTTTAGACAACCTTTATAGAAAGATATCCTAGTGGTAGCTGTGGAGAGCAGCCTTCAGGCTAAGTCTTGAAGCAATGTAAAGCAGCTTGTTTTACCAGTCTATATTCTCTTGAATGATCAAATGAAAGTACACCACACCAGGTATATGTATGTATATATATATATATATATATATATATATATATATATATATATATATATATTCACTGAAAAAACCATAGGTTATAGACCATATATAGTTAGGAATTAGCATTTACAAAACCTTGAAAATTCACTGAAAAAACCATAGGTTATAGACCATATATAGTTAGGAATTAGCATTTAAAAAACCTTATTTTACTCACACAAAACCATTGAAATTCCATATATAGTTAGTTGCACTAACTATATATCGCGCACCCGCAATCCACTGCTGATGATGTCACATATTACATCATTCATGACATGGTCAGTGACATCACTGATGACATCACTGATGACATCTCAAATGACATCACTGATGACATCTTACTTGACATCAATGATCACATCACTGATGATATCATTCATGTGATAATACAATGAGAACTATTTTTTTTCCCAAATGGTGAAAATCCCTCCTTCTTTCCTCACTCTGATTTTCATCATTGTGAGAGAAAGACCCTTTGTTACCAGTGAGCAATGGCTTCTTTACTAGCTTCAGCTGGTGCTTCCCCACCACCTCCACCACATCCAAGGAAGAGTGGACCACCTGCTAAAGTTATAATTCAGCAAGAAGAGGAAGAAGAGGAACAGGACGACCTAGATAATCTCCCTATTATGGCCAGAAGATCTGTTGTACCGGAAGTAACTGGACCAGAGGGCAGGGAGATGGTGCCAAATATACAAACGAGATTTCGTGAAGTAAAACAAGTCTGCGTACATTGCAGTGGATTCATTTGCTACGGAGAAAGTAGCATCACTCTGATCAACAGAGCTATTGACAATCATGCTCATGTTTGTCCGAAACTCCCCAAACAATAAATTCTTTTTTTTTGTTTTCTTGCTCCTGTTGAGCCCTTTACAATGAATCGTTTTCGTTGCCCCCTCCGAAAAAAAAACAAAAAAAATATAAAACTGTTCAGAAAAATTCAAAAAAAGTAAAAAAATGTTCAGAAAAATAATAAAAAAATATAAAACAACAAAAACAATTTTAAAAAAAGTTCTTTTCAGAACTACCTCCCCGTTATTAAAAAATTGGTACAATATTTGCAACTGTGCCAACCTCTATTTCTCTTAGTTCGCTTCCCAGTTCGCTCCCCGGTACGCGAACCGGAAGCGAACCAAAAACATTTTTTTTAAAAAAAAGAACAGTAAGTATAAGGGAAGGAAACAGACAGTTATGTTAAAAGAAAGACAGCTATAGGGGAGTAAACTAGAGATACTATTACCCGTAATCCACTGCTGATGATGTCACATATTACATCATTCATGACATGCTCAGTGACATCATCAGCAGAGGATTGCGGGTAACAGTATCCCTAGTTTATTCCCTATAGCTGTGTTTCTTTTAACATAACTGTCTGTTTCCTTCCCTTATACTTACTGTTCTTTTTAAAATTTTTAGATCAGTCAGAAACAGTGAAAGTAATGAAATATAAAAGACTACGTAGAATATGAGCACTGTATGCAACAACTTTGACACTTACAGAAGCCTCACCTTCTCCATGCCTCCTACACAGTTCTACATGTACATCATAAATGCAAACAGAACAGAATTAATTATACATGTTAAATGGTTTATTTTTGCTGTTCTCAGAATGTATCAAATTTCACTAAAACAGTGACTTGAAGGTATTCATCATATAACAGCGGGGAAAAAAAAACACAATCAAAATGATTGTGTTTAAAAAACCCATACAACATTACAAATCAGAATTCAGAACTCCTTAAAGTTAACTTACTTTCCATGACGGCCAAGGATGTCCTATGAACAGCTTACACTCTGTTGTGCTGTTATTACTTTCAACCCGCCACTTTCTGAAAGAAAACCTCCATCGTTTTCAAAAACATGTTACATACAATAAATGACTTCTTGCTCTCTACCACAAGATTCCACAAGGCCAAATCTTGTCAGAGCCATGTATAACTCTTGGAATTCTTGTTAGCCAATCCCGTCTTTTCGCATTTCCGCAACTTTCAGAATTAAAATGTTGAAGATCATTTACACAATCCTGGACTAGTAATATCTTCCCCTTCTTGCTCAATCATGTTCTACATTTCCTATCACACTGATACTGCTTACTATGAAGCAGACTTACACTACCTTTATGACTAGTATAATTATTTAATTCTCTACATCACTTTTAATCACAAAGCAATGTAAAACAGTAGACAGCATTGCAGACTTACATTCCCTCTACTCCATGTTTTGATTCGCTGCTTCAATTAGCTTATAAAAAGAAATCGTTTTTCTGAACTCATTCAAAGTGCACGTATTTCTCAATAACGTCCAGTGTTATGGTAAAAAGTTATGTCTCTGTACTACACTTATCTTCAAGGCCAAATAGTGTAGGAGCCATGAGAACTTCTTGAAATTCCTCAGAGCACATCCCGAGATTCTTTCCCTAAAATTTTGGTTTTAAAAACACCAGGTAACAGTTTTTAAGGTCATATGGCAATTTTTTTTTGAAAATTAAAACAGAATCATTGCAGAATGACCAGCCATTTCTACACTTTAAATAAGCTGTATAATGTCCTGATGTTATTGAAGAACCATCATGATATATAATTGCTACAGTTACAAAAGTCCTTCCTGATATTGACAACTGTGAAGCCACAAAATTTTTAATTAAAGTTGTCAATTTTGTTCCATCAGGCCTACATCGTTGGAACATTAAAATGACATACTGGCCATATGTTCGTATAAATAATGTGGACATCATTTCAGATTTACATTGCCTACACTCCATATTGTGATCAGCTGCTTTTACTAGCTTATTAAAAGAGACTGATTTACTGTCTGGCAAAGTTAAATATATAAATCTTTCTGAGTCTACACTAGTACTACTTGATACCCTACAGTTCTCGCAGTCATGCTGCCATTGATAAGAAAGCCCAAACAGATGATCTACATCTACACCTTCAGCATACAATACATCAAGCATATACATTAAAAACTCCTGACAATCTTGCTGACTATTTTGAGAGAATTGTGTTTGGCCTGAACATCTGTCAAAATCAACAACATTACCCATTGATCCATTTACCAGACCTCTTTCAACATGTAAATTCCTTCTTAAAATTATACGGCAGTTCAAGCACACATTCAGAGTCTTTTCAAAACCCGCAGTTTTAGATATACTCTTCTCTAATGAATCCAATTTTGTTTTCAGATTCTCAGACAAAATAATTGTTGATCCCATATGCTCTACTCTGTCAATAGCTTCCAATTTCACAATCTCTTGCTTTTCTAAATGCAACATTTTGTTGTTGAATTTGGCACATTCTGCAAGAGTTGGCATCAAACATATTCCAGATTTTTTCTCAGTAACTTTCTGAAAAATATTCTCAGGCACAACATCTTCGTCTGGATATAAATTTGTCAGTAATCGTGCATGTAAAGCTTCTTTCCCATGCTCGGTCACTTTTCCAATTCTAACATCTTGTAGAATAGTCTTGTAAACTTCATCCTTTGCCTGACGCATATTTTCATGCAGTTCAGCATAATTGAAGTTTAACCATATATTGACGTTGCCAATACTCCCTAAGCACTTCCTGGTATCTTCATGCGTGAGCATTTTGAACACAGGTTGCCCTTTCACTGGTGTCAGCTGCAGAAGATCTCCGAAAACAATGATGTGTTTGCCACCAAATAACACATCATACTCTGTTTTGAGAACTTCTTGCATTCTCAAATGCACAAAGGCAAGCATGACATTGGAAACCATGCTTACTTCGTCAATGATAAGAAGTTTCATTTTCCTCAAGACTCTTGAAACTTCAAAACAAGCATCTCCAGATAGCTTGTGATATTCTAATTTGTTGTCATGCTCCACTGGCAGCATCAGTAAACGATGTAAAGTAATCCCTTTAATGTTATGTGCTGCCAGTCCAGTTGGAGCGGTGACAACACAAGACAGCGATGACTCTGTCCTTTCCTGCAAATAACATGAAATTGCTTTAATAAGGAAACTTTTTCCAGTTCCCGCTTCTCCACTCACGTACAGTCGGACAGGCTTCAACGACGTACATGAGCACTCTTTCTTGTCATGACTTAATCCATGATCAATTTGCATGGTAAGTTCGTCATATATTTTCCTCTGCTCAACGTTGAGTTGTCTTTCCAACTCTTCTAAGTTAACCACATCCTCCTGAGCATGTGCCATGGCTCTTTCCACTTCATTCATAGCAGTGGCAGCTTCATTTTCGATAAGAGGTCCTCCTAGTGGATCCTGACTCAATGAAGCAGAACTCTGACTGTCCTGAGAACTGTCTCTGGCAATCTCGGCTGCAATCGTTGCTTCCTGCTCAATTTCCACATTCAACATTTCTACATATTTGGGAAAAGCAGGACATTCTATGGTCTCCTTGGCAGCATTGAATGAGTCTTCGTAACAAAGGAAATCTCCAAGCAGTTCCTCTTCTGCACGCCAAGGCTTAAAAAGTTGCAAAAGTGCTAAATAGAAAAACTCCTTTTTTTCAGGAGATTCGCCACTCAATTTTCGATGGTTTATCAAGTGGCATTTTCTTTGCTTGACCAGACATCCCTCACTTCCTATTACAGCATACACTCCTTTCTCAGTATCTTCTTTGATGTTCCTCTTGAATATGTAATTTTGCAGAACCTCATACAGACAAACATTCTCGAGGTGACTGCTTCGATTTGGATAATATGTATCCAACATGTTGCTCTTCAAAATGTCGGTACTGTTTGGCTCCTTTTCCGCCAAATACTCAATTTCCCGCACAGGTTTCAGAACTCGATTACGCGTTGCAGCAAGACCAACACTCGCCCAAACGATACTCCTGGACTTGGCATAGAGACTTGCTGAAGACAACCGGTCAGAACATTCGTAAGCTCCGATTTCTCGATGCGACAACATCTTCAGACTGAAACTGTACAACTTCTTGCTGAGGCTCTTTTCATGGGAAATGTCCTCCCACATATCCTTCAATTCTGTCTTCTCTTTTTTGGTGATGTAAGATGTCACATACCGAGCCACAGCCATACAGTTATCAGCCACAAACTGTATATCCATGTTAGCATTCCACATGGACAAAATCACCGGGTTGTAGTCGTTGATGTACTTAGACTCTTCGTTCCTCTTCAAATTGTATGTGTTTTTAGGTGATTTCTTCATCACATTATGTCGCAGCGAAGACATCAAACTGTTCACTCTTCCTTTAGAAATCACCGATCGTGGAAAGCCGAAACGACATTTGGTGTAGAACTTGTCTTTGTTCCGGAATTTACGACGACAGTACTTTCCACATCGATGGCTTTGGAAACGTAGAACTTTTTCTCTTAGGCTTTTTTTCTCCTTTGCGTTTGGAACAGCACACGTAGAATACTGTTCTATGAAACTCATCACTGAGTCATCTGCATCCGTTCCAAATTTAGGTGCATCCTTGATCCACAGCAACATATGTATATGAGGAGCACCTCTTGCTTGGTACTCCTTCCTCCAGAAGAAATCCAACACCTCTCCAAGAGGTGGATTCTTCTTATTCATGATGAAAGACATCATACCTTCAAATCTATGATTGAAGTACCTACATACATTGACTGGATCCAAAGAGCACAGTTCTCCGGGTGTCTTGAATTCGATGTTTTCTACGTTAGCATTTGCCTCTCGTAGAAATTCAAGTAAGTCTTCCCAGCCATACTCAGCACAGCTCAAAGTGAGGAACCATGTGGGAGTTCCTAAGTTCCTCAGCATACATTTTAAATCACCATGACGACGGTACCAGTACTCATTAGTACCACGCTGACACGCCATGAGATTAATCAGGTGAGAATCCAAAATACTGTATTGGACATTGACTTTATCCATAAAGTCACTTGCCGAGATGTTTTGCATGTGTATACCACTTTTCAAGATGTGGTTCACTGCATATGACAGTCCAGACAGATCGCTTTCAAACAGGAGATGAAACAAATAAGGAATGCATTGTCGAAACCTAGGATCTCCTGCATACAATCGCAAAGTCCGGTATTCAGAAGCAGGAATTTGATGAGGTCGCTCATCATATCTTCCTCCCTGACCTGTTGGAAAAAGCTGTGGGAAACACCGAGCTTCCAAACTTTCCTCCCAAACACTAATGGGACTCCCTTTCGCTTGTTTCATTTGAAACAACTCAATAGCATTCCCCATGACTTCCTTGGAATGCAAAGGATGAACACTATAATGTTCATATATTTCTTCACTAGTACAGGGTTCTACTTTCTCAATTTGACCAGCACACAAATCGCTATCCTCTTCCTCACTTACTTCCTCTTCTGCAACATATACATTTTTATAGTATTTATTATATTTTTTCAAATACAATGTTGCCCTTTTGACTTTCCTAACATCTACTAAATCTTGCCATATTTTCTTATTCTTTGTCGGAACCCCATTAACTAAGATAACAAGAGGTTCCTCTTCCACTTTTTCTACTCCAATTGTGTTAATGTTTTTCTTCAAATCTAGAGGCAAATAAACAACTCTTCCCTTTAATCCTCTCTGTAAATCTGATGGAGGCAATTTCCCTGTCTTTGGCTCCATTCTTACAATAGCCTGAAAGGGATGGATACTTTGAATCAAAATAGATTCATAAGTATTTAAATCCTTCAATTCAGAAGGAATCTCAACCAATTCCAGATTATTATGAACTGCTCTAGCAGGCATCTGGTTTTGATTTAATTTGTTACAACAATAAGTACACACACGTTGATCCAATCCCAAATCAAAACAATTTTCTACCATCAAGTATGTTGTAAAATCCTTCCATTCACTATTATTTTCCCTTTCACTTTTTCCATATAAATCCACTAACTTAGTCTGATTCTTATAATAAGTGCGTCGACAACACACACAAGTGAAATTTGGCCTCTCACTTGATTTCACCTCAAACGTCGCAATTTCCCTCTGGAAATTATCTGTACTGGAAACCTGTACACTATCTTCCACATTACTCTCTTCTTCTTGGTCAATTTCAACATTCTCCTCTTTACTTCCAAAGTAACAAAACTCAATTTCTTCACATATATTCTTCACATCTATTTCAGAACCATGCAAAAGAGCAGCGCATAATTGTTTAAGCATAATTGCTGGACTCTTAGCATAATACAACATTCTAACTAATTTCCTCACTTTATTATGATGCACTGCTAGCATCCTGAAATGATGAAAAACACTCTGGCATACTCTCCTGGAAAGACAAGCCAGTGAATGACCATGCAAACCTATCACTTCTCTCACTCTGCAAGGATCTAATTCTTGCAACAACTTCATTTTCTGCTTCAAACTTTTCTTACTAAATGACCGTATAAAATCACAAAGCAAATTGATGGAATCCTGTCGTACACTGCAAATACTACTACACTTCCAGGTGTACACAGGACCCTTAGGACGTCTCCCAAAAACCTCATTACCTAACACCTCTTCTATCTCTGTTCTCACAAGTTTTTCTTTTTCAACTGGACAACCATCTTTCACTTCATAAGCTCGACCACTGGTGTCAACTGCATGCACCAAATCATTATCCTGGAAATAACTCTCCTCATTAAAAAATGCCTCAGAGCTTGAACTATGCATCCATTCTCCAGAAAAAACTTCACAAAAATTACTACGATTAACTATTCTCTTCCATCTACTATTTCTTTTGAAATCATAAATTACCTTGTTTAGCTTCCTAATTCTATTGATTGTCAAAATAAATAACTTACGTTTAATTTCAAATGCCTGATCAATAACTTTCTCAACTATTTTTTTTCTCTTATAAAAAACCACTTTCTGCTGACCTTTCTTAATATTTTTTAACAAATTCCCAATTATCCTGTTGCGGAACATTCGTTTACGAATATCCCTAAACTGTTGTTTCCTTCTACTTTCATGCATAGAGTTATCTCTTACTCTAGCAGTAACATTTCTCATTGGCCTTTCCTTACCATTTGAATTCTTTCTCCTTTTCTGGACTGAAACATTTTCTGTAGTAATATTTTTTTTACTACACATATTTCTTATGACTGTTTTTCGACTCTTACCCGGTGCTTTCTTGGTGACTTGACAAATCTTTTTGTTAGAGGACTGCTGCATTATTCCATGGTCCTGCTGTCTTTGACGTTTTGCAGCCTTTCTTACTCTTTCTTTGCTAGGCATCCTAAAATCTTGAAATAATCTGCAGTTGAATCTGTGGTAAAATATAATAAAAAATGTTATTAACCACTATTACCCAACAGTAAATTAATAACAGTCATCAAAAACTTAACACACTACTTAAGTATATAATATACTGAAGCCTATCTCCAATTTTTCACTGAACAGGACTCATCTCTTCTTAACCTTGGATAAACCTCACCTACTCTGTGTCCCCTGCACATAATTAAATGTAAAGGGGCAGATTTATATTAACTAGCACATCCCCAGGGATGCACCAGTTAACGTGCACCGCTGCTCTGCCACCCACGGTGTGCCGCATTTACAATCAGATAGGACAAAGCTACATCAAAACCCTGCGCCTGCTTGAAGCAGGCATAGATCTTGACGCAGTTAGGCTGAAAGCTAAAGCAACAACTAAGTGTCGTGTGCAGAAGTTACAAAAAAGGAAAAATGGCGTTTAAACCAGTAATGAGACCATGCTAACGTAATACAGAGTAAAAATATCCAGGATCTACATCAGTTTGGGGTTCACGAACCTGGCAGGTACAAGGCACTGAGGCTTTCCACCGTGCATGTCTCATCCCAAAACATATGTGGTTTGTGAATGAAACAATTTCCCAGACCAAATGCTTTGGATTGGCTACTTCTAAAAAATTAAACACCCCTACTATCCCGGAGTTAGAGGAATATGATGGTTGGAGTAATTTTACTCGTTGTCTATTAAAGATTTACAGGCCCTACTCCGTAATTCTTCCTTTAACATTTCCAGTATAAATCCAAAAGGTTGACTGCTTTGGCAACGTGCCTTATCCACGGTTTAATAACGCTGCCTTTTGCTTTATATAAGTTTTCAAATTGTATGAAATATATACCAATAGGTCGTTATTAACCTTTAGGTAGTGGTTTTCTTCATGAAGTCTGGTCGCTTCCATACACATACAGATTTTCAAAGATGATCAAGAACTTTATCTGAATGGAGAGGAATGCACTGAGACGCCAGATCATTCACTAATGTGTAGGCACATACAGTTACACGGTTCATGCAACAAACACCGACCAAATATGGCTTGCGTGTTGCAAGGCACACCAGTTCCTGCTATCATCCCCACGTTCAAGTTCTTGGAAAATGGTAGTTATTTGATGCTCAATAATGAAGATTGTTCTGGGTTAATTAAAAGTATTCATTTTATCGTAACAGTAAATGAACGGGTTATTTGCTGCAGAAATGTTCTATTTCCTCCCACATATGAACATAGGGAGTTTTCAATCTGGCCACAAATACCAACCTTGGCAGCACATTTCAACGGCATGGCAAGAATAAGAGCTATTTTGTCTCAGAGAGAGGTGGCCTTGAGTTCGGCCCGTGAAACTTTCGTGCTTCACACAGCGAACACCCGTACAGAGGTGCAGACCCTTTTAAATACAGATTCGCCTTTCCATTTCAGCAAGATGGTTCGGACTATCTCTAACGCGTCCTCCACAAAGGGCCTGGCGCACTTTTTTAAAATTGTTACCAGTGGTCTCGTGACTTCATTTGAGAAAATCTTTGGAGTCATCCCTGCTTTCTTACATTCTATTTTTTCCACTCTGCTTCGTGGATTCCCATTTTTACTTGCATTACCAGCGGACGCTCTTGTGCTTTTTTACATTTTTAAATATGGATGTCCCTCCTGTGCAAGCTCCCGCCCTGCAGCTGCTGACACTGTTCCGCAATCGCATGCTAGAATATTATGGCACAATGCCGTTGGCGATATTAAGCACGGCATATGGATTATCTTTTCTATGCTGATGTGATTCCTTCAAATCTAAGACACTAAAGTATCGGCACGCCCTAAACCAACACAAAGAGACCTTCTTAGCAAATAATATATTATGTGTATTAGGGAGGGTGAGATATAAGCAGCCGCGGGCCGTGGAGGGAGTTACGGTGGGGCAGGGATGCGGGGTGGGGGAGGGGCAGGGTGGAGCCCTCTCCACCCTGCCCCTCCCCCTCCCCGCCTCCCTGCCCACCGTAACTCCCTCCACGGCCCGCGGCTGCTTATAAGTGTTGCTAACTCTTATTCATTTACAGCATGTTAACATACTGTCACCATTCGCTTTTTATGTACTATTGACTATGCTGGTAATTTTGCTACTGATAATATGTGTACTTGTATAATCTAAGATACTACGCCTGAGAAGACGGCATTAGTAAATAAACATTTCAAATACACATGTGTTCTTCTTAACTCCATGTTCTCGTTTCTAAGAAATATATAACGACCGACTGTTCATGAGTTCCACGTATCCTGAGGTACTATAAGTTCATATTCTGGATTGTCTAAACATTGAGAGTTTGTTATATCCAATGTGACACTGTACCTAGCTTGCTAAGGGGTTTTGATTACTAAGGTGAGTTTTGGGACACCCTAATTCGCCGAGGTTCCAATCCTCTGTCCACAGTTCTGTGTCAGAACAGAAACCCTGCGACAGGGGCACCCCTCAACCTTACTGGAGCTTCATCACACTTGCGATACAACTCCAGCAATGCGCCAACTTTACGGCACAAATACGTCACGCATCTGTGCTGTTTTTGCCCCATGATGCGCCGCATTGTAAATGCAGCACACCATAGGTGACGGAACAGCGGCACAGAATGACTAACACATCCCTGGTGATGCGCCAGTCATCATAAATCTATCCCTATGCTTCTTATCTTGTTAGAGATAAACCGCCATATGTATCATCAAAGTTTTTTGCATTTCCTAAATAGCGAACTTTAAGGAATAAATAGCGATTCTTTACCATTCCTAGTTTGCGATGAGCTATTTGCTAATTACAAATTACCCATTCATTTCCATGCAGCAGGAGGCCCATAGGAATGAAGGTGCAATTTGCGATTAGCAATTACCTCATCGCAAATTACGAATTTTTCCGACGGTGCAGGGGTGTCTCAAGAACACCCTGCTGCACCCCTGAAAAAGAAATTTGGGGTCATATGGCGCACATAAATTTTGAAAACATTCCTTTACCTCAAAAACGATTTTCAACTCATAATTTGAAAACACTGCACATGGGGAAATGACTTAAAATGTCCTTAAGACACATAAAAGCATTTTTTGATTGCCTTTGCAGCATGTTTCAGTCACCTTTAACATGCCTATGTAACGGAAACATTCAAAATCTAAATTTGCCATGCACAGGTGGGAGCATATTTACAAGCAATTTGCTCCACAGACAAACTTCTTACATTGAAATGGGGAAAATAACATCAGAGACTCTCAATTACCTTATAAAGAAGCAGACACCATTATGTCCTTCTCATCAATATTAAAACCATTGCTTTTTCTCAAAAACGATTTACAAGTCATAATTTGAAAACACTCCACAGCTCCTATGCACATAAAAGCCCTGTCAGTACTAATACTTCACATTTTCTCCAATTACAATTTCTCAAAGAAACAAAATCTATTTGTGAAACACTTGAGACAAAGCAACATTTGAAAAACACAACTTTCTTCATAATTTTCTCCTTAAAGCACACTATTTTCTATCTGAATTAAAGAAATCTTTTCTCACCTTAGCAAATACTTTGAGTTTCAAAACAGTCTCAGAAACACACCAATTTGTCTTCAGCAGAGCAAAAGGTATGCACTCCAGAGTCTGCAGCTATCAAAAGCACAGAAATGCTGTAATTCCTCACACATATCTCTCATGTCACCCAATCAAAACTCTTCCCTCACTTTTTTCAAAGCAAAACCCTTCCCCCCTCTGCCCCCTCTCTGCTTTTTCTGCATAGCAACCACCTCTTGCAAGACCTCTCACACAACAATGTTGCAATTGAACTCTGAACTCTCAGTGCACCTGCATATCCAGAGCATTCTTTCATTTAATGATTTTTTCTTCGCCACTCAAAATACATCTTTCAACGAACTCATCCATGCACACTAACTTTCTATTTTCAGCAATCAAAATCCACCAATCACTCTTACTGCTTCATTAACACAGAAACTCCTCATTTTCATTTTACACTCTCATTTTTTCAACTGCCATTTCATTGCCACACTTCATCTGACTGCAGCAAAACCTTCTCTCACCATGTTTTCTGTCTGGATTGTTGGACATAGTTACATATATTGGGCTCAAAGGTACGCTGAAAACAGGAATTTACCTAACCTCAATTTACAAGATGTGGAAATTAAGTGGTTTGGCCACAGAGGATTAAAATGTCACCAATTGATACGATTGGTGAAAACCTTTATGCATTTGCCAAAACCTGACCTGTTAATTGTGCACTGTGGAGGTAATGATTTGGGCACTTTGACTGGGGTAGGTCTGGAAATGCTTTTAAAGGACACCTTTGAGCAATTGATGGCACTTTTTCCTCAGACTGCCTTGGTATATTCAAATATATGCCAAAGACAGAAATGGAGGTGGTCGAACCAATTTTGTCCACAAATTGAGAAGTCGAGGAAGCATGTAAACAAATCTGTTTCAGCTTACATGAGAGACCATGGAATGGGCTCCCTGTACAACAATAACTTGCGTTACTACATGCAAGATATCTACAGAGGAGATGGAGTTCACTTCTCAGATGAGGGCAACAGAGTTTTCACTCTGAATTTAAGAATGTGCATTGGTACCTACTTATAAGTACCTAAATGTACCATAAACCCAAAAGCTCTTCTCAGAGCTACCCTACATCTGATCACTCACAATTATTATTTTACTCTAACTTTTTTCACTAATTTTCAAGAAAGTACGCTCCCCAGAACGCTTCCCGGTTCGCGAACCGGGCGCACTCCACGCAAAAAAACTAAAAAAACAGTATATTTTTTTTTGCCCTGCGAGACCCCTTCAAAGCCTCCACATCAAACCTAGGGGGTCAGGGACGATCTACTATGCCCCCTTATGGTCATTTGCCCCTTCGCTTTGGCCTCCTCTTGTCTCTCGATCCTACCGAGAGACAAGATGGCGGCCGCTACGGACTGTTTGGAATGTTTACAGACGCCGAAAAACCAATCCGCTTCGCAAACCTCCGTAACGCGAAAAGTACGCGAAGCGGAGCGCTGTTACAGATATATATCTTTTTTTGAACGTTAATTTCTCAAAATCCACTGGAGCACATATATTGAGACCTAGCAAAGGCACATCGGGCTACCAGTCCCTACAATTTTGCCAAGTTTCGTGCAAATCCATTCAGCCGTTCGATTATTATTATTTTATTTTTTTTTGCCCCGCGGGGCCCTTTTAAAACCTCCACATCAAACCTAGGGGGTCAGCGAGGATCTACTATTCCCCCTTATGGTCATTTGCCCCTTCGCTTTCGCCTCCTCTTGTCTCTCGATCCTACCGAGAGACAAGATGGCGGCCGCTACGGACTGTTTGGAATGTTGACAGACGCCGGAGAACCAATCAGCTTCGCTTCACAAAGCTCCGTTGCGCGAAAAGTACGCGTCCTGGGACGCTGCCAGGTCCGCTGTTACAGATATATATCTTTTTTTAAACGTTAATTTCTCAAAATCCACTGGAGCACATATATTGAGACCTACAAAAGGCACATCGGGCTACCAGTCCCTACAATTTTGCCAAGTTTCGTACAAATCCATTCAGCCGTTCGGGCTAAAAGTGAGGCCAACCGCCCTATGGAAATTAACATGGGAAAAACGCGTTTTGGGACCCCCCTTTTTTCTCGGCCCCCCCTTGACGAACCCCCCCAAAATTTTCAGGGGCTGCTCAGAAACAAAATGTGCCATTTTCCTGAAAATTTCAGCCAATTCCGTCCACAAACGCCAAAGTTATTAGACATAGAATTTTCAAAAATCCCATAGAGAAAAAATCCTAACTATATATACCTACTGGCGACCGCCAGTAGGTAATATATATATATATAAAATATGTGTAGTTATTCTAAACACAACCCCTCTAGTCTCTTTATGAGGCTGGAGGCCAAAGCACAATACAAGGAACTTAATTAGCATACAATAAATTGCACAGTACACGTTTTGCCCTAGGGGCCTCACAAACCATATACTAAAATAGTGGTATAAGAACCACGTAGATCATAGAGACAAGGCCTAGGGCCTGTAGAACCGCTGGGGCAACCAGGAGACCCACGGGGGACACTCACACTAAAACTGCTGCATATTTATCCGAGGACATTGCAACACACTTCTAAACAGATGCCAAGTGCAGTGTCTAAACACAGCCGCGAATCACCATTGACTTCTATGGAGGAAATCAGAGTTACAAATTTAAAGAATAAGGCCACTTAGGGGTGAACTACGATGGAACCCTTTTAGACTTAGACACTTTGAGAGTCAAGACCCACGGGAGCACCGGAGTACTCGTGTTACCTCACCCAGGGAAGCCGGGTGCTTAGGTGTCTTTTGGTGTCGGGTCTCGCCGTCGATTCCAATGGAGAGCTGCGAAGAAGTGCTGCAGGCGACCAGAGGAAAAGTGTCCTGTTGGATCCAAGGGTGGATCGGAAATCTGAAAAACCTGAAAGCAGAGGGGACAGAGCCTGGGTCACTTGCCAGTGACCAGGATTGCGACAGGAAAATGCCAGCCGATGTCGAGTGATTTCAGGTGAAGGAGGTGAAGCTTGACTCTTCAGCCACGAGGTCCAGGAGGTGTCGACGACAACCAGGAGTTGGATTCGAGCAGTCCCATGAAGGATGTTGAGTGCTGCAGCATCGGTAGCTGGATTGGACCCAACAAGCCTTGGCAACAGCAACCCATGCAAGATGACAAGATTGGCTTCGATGCAGACCAGCAAGGTCTGAGGGACTCACCCATTGGAGGGGAGTCAGAGCAATTCTGGAGCAACCAGGAAAGCTCAAGAAACGAAGGATTGTCCTTCGTGGGGACCCACTAGCCAACGGACTAGCGATCACGAAGGAGCCTCGAGTGGAAATGCAAGAAGCAGGCCCACGGAACACTCGTGGAGTGTAGGCCTCTGATCTTCGGTGCAAAAGGTGCTCGGGCAGGGGCTTCAAATACCCCAATGAACAACTTCGGGAAACTTCGGGAAGTAGGTGCACTTGCAAAATTGCAGGATGTCCAGGAGTTCCAGTCCCACATCTGTCGTGATAGCTACAGGTCTCAGCTTTGCTGGGGACTCGTGTCAGCCTCGGAGATGTCTGGAAGTCCATGTCCTGTGTCACAGATTCTTCGGAATCGAAAATGCAGACCGGCAAGATGCTTCTTTGGTGCCTGTTTGAACAGGGGGGTCACTCCTTGACCTCAAGGGAGATTTCTTCCGTCTTTCAGTCGAAATGGAATGTTGAAGGTCCAAGATTTATGTATCAGAGTTTCGTCCAGGGTAATCTAAAGTCCTAGTGACTGGGTTCCTATACTTATACTAAATTTAAGGGTTGGACTAACTCTAGGGTCCCACCTATGGGAGGACCCGAGAAGGGGGTGGTTACACCCCTTCCCCTTTGTCCAGTTTCGCGCCAGAGCGGGGGCTGAGTGCCCCAGCAACCGGTTGGAACTGGGAAATGCATGGAGCACCTTGTTTGCCCCAGGCAGTGTCTGAAAAGCATTCACTATCCACTCAGATATTTACGAAAGCTGCAGAGGGGCTCAGCTCATGCTAGGGCTCCCTCTCACACAAAACCAAGCACTCTGCGGTCAGGATTGTCAAGGCCTGCCATTGGAGGGATGTATGACGTTACAACACATACTGTTGCAGGGTTTCTGTACTCACACAGAACTGTGCACAGAGGAGTGGAACCTCGGCAAATTAGGGTGTCCCAAAACTTACCTTAGCAACCAACTCACCCCTTACCGAGCTAGCTACAGTGTCTCATTGGACATATCAAACTCCCAATGTTTAGACAAACCAGAACATGAACTTACAGTACCTCAGGGTACGTGGGACTCATGAACACTCTTTCGTTATATTATCATTACAAACCAGAACATGGAGTAAAGAAGACACATGTGCATTTGAAATGTTTATTTACTAATGCCGTCTTCTCAGGCGCAGTATCTTAGATAATACAAGTATACTTATTATCAGTATCAAAATTATCAGCATAGTTACTAAGACATAAAAAGCGAATGGTGACAGCATGTTAACATGCTGTAATGAATAAGAGTTAACAACACTTATATCTCACCCTCCCTAACACATATATTATATTATTAGCTAAGAAGGTCTCTTTGGGTTGTTTTAGGGCGGGCCCATACCTTAGTGTCCTAGCATGAAGGAATCACATCAGCATACACCAGCTCTCTCTGCATGTGCACCGCATCAAGTGTGTTAACAATTCTCGTGCAAAGCAATATCAATCCCGCCTCAAGCCCAAGTTGGCAAAGGCTGCACTTGTGTTATGACTATGAAGGCGTGGAGATCAGACCTCATAACAATTCCATATCGTGTTGCTCCTGAAACTTCAGCACTCTCCGTGCAGACATGGTTTATTAAACAAAACTGATATCAGAGCAATAACATATTATTCTCACATACACCACGGCAAACCACTAGGTTGAAAGCTAAGTCAACAATTAAGGGTCGTGTGCAGAAGTTGCAAGAAAGGAAAAATGGCGTTTAAATCTCAAATGCACCTATGCTAACTTAACACGATATAAGGATATATAGGAGCTATACAACACCCCCCCATGATCCGAGAACGGACTAAATAAGATAACAGAAGTGCCATCACATGAGAGCAGAATCCAATTATAAACGAGCATGAATAAAAATTCAATTATAAAAACTAATGCTAAAAAATAGCCCACAAGTATAAGTGGCTCAAGCCAATAGGCAAGAAAAAAAATGTCTTGACTAAAAGTCAATAAAATCAAGGAAATGCTATCAATCAGCATGTCAATTTGAGGCAGTGTCTATGATAAGACTGTATATGAAAAGTAAGCTGCAACAGCCTCCAGGAGGAAGTCACTGTCCTCATCCGAAAACAGTTCAGCCATCCAATTTAAAAGATGAAAGGAACATACGTGATCTTCCAGCACCGGATCCTCTATAACCATCAGAGGACAGCTCGGTGGGTTTTCAAGAAAACTTCGTTCCAAGAAATTTTGCGCTGCCGACAACACATCCCAGGGACCCATTAGTCCATGTGCCACCGCCAAGGCCATAATCCTTTCGTCAGAACAAACCAACTCGTGAGCAATGATAGGACTCATCAGTTGATCAAAATCGACGTCAGAAGATATTGGTCCGCAGAGACACAAATCAATGGCCCAAAGGAAATCACAGGTCAGGCAGCGAAATACAGGCTGGACACAGGTGAAATAGGAGAACCGAAAAGATAATCCAAACGCCGTGCTTAGAGTCGCCAACGGCAGTGTGCCATAATAATCAAGCATGCGGTTGCGAAACCGCGTCAGTAGCAGCCGAGCGTGGTCTTGCACAGGAAGGGCATCCATATTTAAAAAGGCAGAAAACCACCAATGCGCCAGCCGCTAATGCAAGTAAAAACGGGAACCCTCCAAATAAGGATGAAAAAATAGAATGGAAGAAGGCAGGGATGACTCCAAAAATCTTCTCAAAGGAAGTCACGAGACCACCGCTAACAACTTTAAAAAAATGTGCTAGGCCCGTTGTGGAGGATGCGTTAAAGATAGAACGGACCATGGCTCCGAAATGCAAAGGCAAATCAGTATTTAAAAGAGCCTGAACCTCCGTACGGGTGTTAGCAATGTGAAGCACGAAAGTTTCACGGGCCGAGCTCAAGGCCACCTCTTTCTGGGACAATAGAGCTCTTATTCTAGCCATGCCGCTGAATTCTGCTCCCAAGGTCGGTATCTGTGGCCAAATGGAAGACTCCCTACGTTCACGTGTGGGAGGATAAAGAACATTTCTGCAGCAAATAACTCGCTCACTAACTGTTACTATGAAAGCTATACCTTTAATTAAACCACAACAGTTTTCATTATTGAGCATTAAATAACTACCATTCTCTAACAATTTAAACGTGGGGATGATAGCAGGAACTGGCGTGCCCTGTAAAACGCAAGCCATATTCGGTCGGTCCTTGTTACATGAACCGTGTAACTGTATGTGTCTGCACATTAAAGAATGATCTGGCGTCTCAGTACACTCATCCCCTGTTAGATAAACTTCTTGTTCATCCTTGAAACATCTGTATGTGTATGGGAGTGACCAGACCTCATGAAGAAAACCGCTACCTAAGGGTTCAAAACGACCTATTGGCACATATTTCATACAATTTGAAAACGTATATAAAGCAAAAGGCAGTGTTATTAAACCGTGGATAAGCCACGTAGCAGTAGTGGCTTCTGCCACAGAAAAAGGTAAAGATTCCAACCTTTCAATATGGAGCATAGAAAAGGAAGCATCACGCATTGAAAGCAAGCGTTGTTTGTCTGTCAAATTAAACGGTGAAAATAAAGAGGAAACGTTCATGTATCCCCAGGGAACTTTACCCATTTTCAGAGTCTGAAGTGTCCATGCAAACTGCATGATTGACCGTAATTGATTTTGACCATGGTATAATACTGACACTTCATCATGCACAATATCAACAACAGACGACACAATATTATCTAATGTGTAAATTCTAGAGGAAAGCACGTTAATGCTATTGTCAACAACTGCAAGCACCTTCTCAAGATTCGCCTGATCAATAGCCCTAAGGCGTGAAGCGGCCTCAATCTGTGAGAGTTTCCAAATTTCATTGTAAACCCCATATAACCACCTTTTCGACCTGCCACTAGCTGGGCCTTTAATGAAATCATTCAAATCCACGTCTGCATTCAGTTTGGAAAGGTGATACTTAACCGCAGGTAAAGTTGAATGTTTCAGCCAAGCTTGACACAACTTGCCCACAGAGTAAGAGGTGACAGTATGACTCAAGTCAAACCGGGGATCAGATCTAACAGTCTTAAAACCGTCAGATTTATTCAAAAATCTTTTTTGGCAAGAATCAGCACTACGGTGCCAAAGCAGCCAACCCCTGGGATTCATACTGGAAATGTTAAAGGAGGAATTAAGAAGCAGAGCCTGTATATCTTTAATGGACAATTGAGTAAAATTACTCCAATTCTCATATTCCTCCAACTCCGGGAAAGACGGGGTGTTTAACCTTTTTTCAGATGTAGCCAATCCAAAGCATGTGGTCTGGGAAATGGTTTCATTTAAAAACAACATATGATTTGGGATGAGACATGCACGGTGCAAAGCCTCAGTGCCTCGTACCTGCCAGGCCCTTGAACCCCAAACTGATTTAAGGTCTATTGTTTCCTTCCATAACTCATAGCCCCCAGTAACTAATTGATCTAGGAAGGCCTTCGAGTACAACAATTTTGTATCGGTAAGTCTAACCTTGGACAGTGGCTGTTTGTGAAATTTAAAATAAAAGGACTCGGGATTGGACTGGTTAAAGTCAGTGAAATAAGTATACTTTTTAAGAAACGTTTCTGAACTCCCTTGTGTAGGAGCTGGGCAATGTTCCCACTGAGTAAAATTAACAGCATCCCTTCGGGAAGATGTTTTGTGTAAGAAGTGATTGCCATAATGTTGGTAACAGAACAATTCACCATAATTAGCAGATTCTAAATATAAATCCTCAGCATCAAAAGCAGCATAGTATTTCAAATCAGAAAACAAACTTTCCACAGCATTAACATCCCAATCATCAGAACGAATGTTTTGTTTCACCACATCCCCCATATTAACTCTTAGTACATTAGGAACATTAACGACTTCCGTTGGGCCATGAATCTGAAAACGAACTGCATCCCACGCGATTCCATCCAGAACAGGCCATGCTGTGATGTTAACCAAAGTCAAGTCTCTTTTTAATCTGTGTGTAAAATGTGAAGAGGAAAGTGGGGCCAATGTTCCATTTAAATGAGTAATGCAAGTTCTCTCCTCGACATAGTGTCCATTCATAATCCGAAAAAAATAAAACACAAAACCAATTGACATAAAAAGGTAAACCGAAAAAAGGACCAGCCAAATGTATATCCAAGGAGGAATCAAAAAATGTTTTTTAAACAGGCTAGCATATACCGCAATTTGAGAGGGTTTTTTCGAGGCAAGGGAAGCAGAGTCAAATGAAAATCTGGATTCCGTGGCTAAACGAGCTTGCAGGTCAGGCATGGACAAATCAGTGGGGTATGTATAGTCTGTCTCATCAAGATTAGTTCCGGGCATATTATTTAATAATGGACTGGAAACAGCAGGTAATTCGATGGCCACTTCAGGTTCAATATTAGAGGCAGTGGGCATAATTGAATTTCTCACAATGGAAGGACAGGAAACAGCCGGTGTCATGCTAAGAAGAATCGGCCACTCTGTGTATCTTGACATTGTCAATAGAAATAAACCTGTTTTCCTTACGACCTGGAAGTGGTGGTAAAATGACTGTTCTTGTGCCCTTCACTCCAAGCACTGGGACTGGAGCTCGATAGGAGGGACCAAACTCTTTCTTGTTGTCGATCTTCTCTCGAACCAGTTCTCCAACTTGGGGTAGCCAGCCAACTACCGGGATCTGCAACGCATCATCCGAAGTGGAGGGCAAATGTTCCTTTGCAAGACTGTCTCTGGTCTTTTGTAGATTCTGTAAAACATTGCAATGTTCATCTGCGTCAAAGGAAGTGGCGCGAACCACAGAGTCTAGACCGTCAAGGTCAGGGACGTACATCTTGATGCCAAAGAGCATTTCGTATGGGGTCCGCCCACCCAGAGACCTTCTAGGGAGATTATTAAGAGCACGCTGCACGCCATAAAGGTGAGCCAGCCAGTTTCTGCCAGTGCCTATAACTCGGGCTGTCAAAGATTGCTTTAAATCACGGTTCATTCGTTCAACTACACTATTACCCTCAGGTCTGTAGGGTGACGAAAACTTGACTTGGACCCCCATCGAAATCATGGCATCCTTATACGCCTTAGAGGCGAAAGCCGGACCCCGATCCGAACGGAAGGTACCACAGGCAAAAATCCCTATAAAGATACGCAAATCTCTAATGACAGTCCGTGAATCAGCGCTGCGATGTGGCCATACCCACACAAAGCGTGTGCATGAGTCAACTGCTACTAAGATGTATTTATACGCAGTATCAGATGAAAAAGGACCGCAGTGATCTAAATAAACACAGCCTAGTGGTTTATTAGAAATGTACAACTGAGTCTGTGGCGGACGCGTAGCAGTTGAAGGTTTAATCTGCTGGCATATGTCACAAAGAAGGACATAATCACGCGTCTGTTTGTACAGTCCCCGCCACCAGAAACGTTGTTGTAGTTGCGTTACAGTGGCTGAGACGCCCGCATGCGCAGACGCCACACCTTCATGAGCCGCTGTAATCAAGTCTGTTCTGCGATCCGAGTTGGGAATCAGCCGTTCCCCAACATCAGGAATTGTCACAAAAGGAACCTTTTCGGGACTTAAGTGGTATTTATACTTCGAAGGGAATCCCGCAGGATGTTTACTTCCCTTCTCAGAGGCAGCAATCGCTGCCAAGATGTCGCTATCAATCTTGGTATTAGACCTAGTAACCGCTGCAACTAAGTATGTAGATACTGCTGATTTCGCCGCTTCATCAGCAAGCGAGTTGCCAACAGCGTGAACTCCTACGCGCTGATGACCGAGAGTATGAATCACATAAACGAGTGGCAACATAGCCTTAAGCTCTGCCACTCGAACCCAGATCATTTTATGTTTTATTGTGCTACCCTTGGAATCATGAAAACCATTTTGAATCCAAAAGAACAAGTTTTCATTGTAAGATTGGACACAGTAGTAAGAATCACTTACAATTAGAGTAGTAACACTTGGATCTGCGTACTCCAAAGCTAGTAAGAGAGCACGAAGCTCTGCCAATTGTGCGGTGCAATCGCCCAGGGGCAACGTGTGCACTTCCCTGGAAACGAACTCATCATCCAACATAGCACCGACCACAATGGCGCATGCGGAAACGTAGGCATGTTTAGAGCCATGCGCAACCTGCGCCGACCCATCAGTGCAAATGATGCAATGGAAGTCCTCTAAAGGTCGCATCGCCAGAGGAGCAGGATGAACGAATTCATACTGCAAGTACTCCTGCGACCGTAAGGAAGCGTCAAAAATAAACATGACATCCGTGGATGACAATGACGCAGCCCACTGAATCCACCGAGGGTGCAAAGCCTTTGAATTTGGTACACTGGCTTTCGTGACTGCCTCCAAATGAGGACAGGGTGTTACCACTAGCATGCGTTTCCCCTGAGATAGTGCTCGTTCCTTTAGAATAGCCACCTGTACAGCAGTTAAAACCTTTTCCACTGTGGGAAACCGCATCTCAGCCGAAGTGTACAAGTGTGACTTGTAAGCGATAGGTACTGTGTCACCTTCATTAAAAGTGAGGTATGTGAAACCCACCGTCCCGGGAATTATTCTTATTACCAGGTTGGTGTGGTTATCACGAGTCAGTAAATATTTAGAAGCGAGCAGATCAGCCTGCAAGGATTGCAAAATGGCTGAATGCTCAGGCAGCCAGCATGATTTTGAGAAAGTTGGTTGTATCAAAACATACAAAGGCTTGATACGCTGGGCATATTCCGGAATGTAAGTCCTGCCGAAATTCAAAAAGCCCAGTAAAGACTGTAATTTTTTCAGTGTTGTTGGAGCGCGCAATTGTGCGCACTTCTCTAAGAAGTGAGGAGCCAAACCTCTACCTTCATTGTTGAGCTCATAGCCCAAAAACAACACTGTGTGTTCAGCAATGTGCGATTTTGCAAAGTTAAATTTGTAACCCATGTCTGCGAAGTTGCAAACAACAGAATTTACACGACACAGATGCTCCCAAATATCGTCGTCTGTGAGATATATGTCATCCACATACGAAAAAGCATCAGGGTCGAGTGCCTCCAGAATAGAGACAATTCGAGCGGTAAATATAGCAGGACTATTCTTGTAGCCCATTGGAAGACGCCGGAATTGCTTTTGGACTCCAGCGCTCGTAAAACTGGTCCATTGGGAGCTAAAGCTGTCCAATCTGTGGGCATAAAAACCATTGGATATGTCAAGCGTTGTCTTAAAACGCTTACGCACGAGACTATCCACTAGGGCAGAGCCGTGGGTATTCTGTACAGCACAGTTACGGCAATGCGAGTTTAAATGCCGGTAATCCAAAACCAAACGATATGATCCGTCAGGTTTGTTCACAGTAAAAAGGGGATTATTCATCGGTGACACACACGTTTCAATAACTCCCTGATATTCCAATTGTTCAAGGATTTCCGCGACGGAAGATTTTGCTTCACGCCGAATGGGATATTGAGGTTGAGGCTGCGGCTGAGACCGCAACGGAATTTCGTGGCAAGGCGACAATCTATCCCAACCACATTGGTTACGGTACAGAGCCGGCGCGAGAGCCCGAGCCCACTCTTCTGCAAAATGCTGCGCATGCTCTTTCGAGACAGTGTTCGCGAAACTGGGTAGGATCACCTCCTCCCCTCGCGGCGCCGCGAGCACAAAAGGCGGGGGCCAGTCAGCCTCCGAAAGTAAAATATCATATGTAGAAGACAGATTCTCCCAAAATACACCTTTAACGGTACGCTGTATGTCACCTTCAATTAACAGGACAATTTCATATAGTCTTTCAGGGGGAGCAAGTCTCGTATCCGCTGTTTCTATCACAACGTAGACATCAGTCGCTGTCACCCTCAGTAGTGGACGCAGCGCCTCTCTGACTATGGTTATCTCCGCCGCGCTGTCCAGCAAGGTCAGAGCCCACGTCAGATTCCGAAGCCGCGTTCTCACTATCTGTGGCATATCGATGCGCTGTTAAGGCTGCGACTTTCTTTTTCGCAAACTGCGGACGCCTAGGCGTAGAATCCTCCTGCTTCACTGCGCCGTCCGTCTGGCGGGACTGACCACGTCCTTGTTGGCCACCACGTCCACGTCCACCCCCTCCTCCTCCACCGGTCTTCGGGGCCGATGTGTCCTGAAAGGAACGAGGAGAGCGTTGATCAGAACCCTGAAAACGATCAGGCGATTTAATCATCGCGCGGTCGCGCAAATCATAAACTTTTTCGGGTGGCGCAGGAGCTTGTATTGCAGGAAAAGTACCCTGAGTCTGCGTTGTCTGCTTCCTCTGTGTCTGTTTTTTAGGCCAATTCTGTTTTTTGGACTTGGGCTGGACATCTGTCACTGCAGATTGTCCCTGAGGTTGTTTTTTATCCTTCACTGGAAAATATTTTAGACCTCTACTTGTGCGGCCAATTGTCTTATAAGCGGCCACCACAATCTTTGCTAACTGGCGGGGTTTGTCGGCATCGGGCAGAGCAGCCAAAGCATTCGACACCTGAAAGTTAACTGCATCTCCTTTAACATTGGAGAGAATGAGATCACTTACAATCTCAAATGAACCACACAGGCGCATACCCAATTCAACCGCTGCCTCTGGACCGTGATCATTCTGAACACGTCTAATGATTTCAGGCAGAGCATTCATAGACGGGGTGCCGAAGCACCTCGTATAAACTGCCGCAAAAGTTTTTCCCCAGCTTTCACAGTCAGCAAGTTCAGGAGTAATATCCTTCGGTAGAGTAATCGTCAACATTCTATGTTTATCAGCAGGAGTAGAATTCGGAAAAACCGCCTCCAGTTGATCAAACTTCTCTGCTAGCCAGAATGGGAAGTCATCGTTGTCAACAGGACGCGCACCAAAAACCGAATTTACCATCACTGGATTGAGACGCATTCCGCCTCGTTCCATGGGAGCGGCCGCACCCCCCTGGGGACCACCAGGAAGATGTCGACCGATGTATTGCACTAAAGCACGAATCACGGAAATGGAAACTACATGTAGCCTGCGAATTTCTGCCAGGGTACAAGCCCCGTGATTCGGGTGCGGGGTAAAGCCACCCAACGCAGGCCAATTAGTACCTGGAATTGAGAGTGGACCTAACCTCGCAGGGGACAAAGAGTGGGGGAGGGCGCCATCAAACCAAACTCGATGCTGCCAATGATCAATAGGTATTTCCAATGCCCTGTACGGCGTATATTCAGCCGGGACATCCGAGGCGGTGTAGGAGTGGAACAAACCAGAATTAGCGTCCACAGCCGGAAACGTAACCCAAGAGTAAAACAACTCGTAAGGAAACGCCGGATCTGCACATACCACGAAAATCACAGCCATCCCATCTACTGGGACCTGGTACGTCTGAAGATGGTTGCGTACCGCTACGCGACTATGCTGTGCAATAGCCACTGCTGCCGCCATTACAGAATTGGAAACAAGAAAAAACAAAGAATACTTTGTAGCACAACTGGGTAGGAATTCAAAGAAACCGTTTAGGTAAGAATCAAGCTTGAATAAAGACCTATTTCAAAAAATAGGTAGGTTTCACCAACACCCCGTTTTCCGGAAACGGACGTGAAGGGGTTAAGGCATGAACGATAAACTACTCGAGTGTCATGATATAAGACCACCGAAAACGTTGGGCGCCATGTTGCAGGGTTTCTGTACTCACACAGAACTGTGCACAGAGGAGTGGAACCTCGGCAAATTAGGGTGTCCCAAAACTTACCTTAGCAACCAACTCACCCCTTACCGAGCTAGCTACAGTGTCTCATTGGACATATCAAACTCCCAATGTTTAGACAAACCAGAACATGAACTTACAGTACCTCAGGGTACGTGGGACTCATGAACACTCTTTCGTTATATTATCATTACAAACCAGAACATGGAGTAAAGAAGACACATGTGCATTTGAAATGTTTATTTACTAATGCCGTCTTCTCAGGCGCAGTATCTTAGATAATACAAGTATACTTATTATCAGTATCAAAATTATCAGCATAGTTACTAAGACATAAAAAGCGAATGGTGACAGCATGTTAACATGCTGTAATGAATAAGAGTTAACAACACTTATATCTCACCCTCCCTAACACATATATTATATTATTAGCTAAGAAGGTCTCTTTGGGTTGTTTTAGGGCGGGCCCATACCTTAGTGTCCTAGCATGAAGGAATCACATCAGCATACACCAGCTCTCTCTGCATGTGCACCGCATCAAGTGTGTTAACAATTCTCGTGCAAAGCAATATCAATCCCGCCTCAAGCCCAAGTTGGCAAAGGCTGCACTTGTGTTATGACTATGAAGGCGTGGAGATCAGACCTCATAACAATTCCATATCGTGTTGCTCCTGAAACTTCAGCACTCTCCGTGCAGACATGGTTTATTAAACAAAACTGATATCAGAGCAATAACATATTATTCTCACATACACCACGGCAAACCACTAGGTTGAAAGCTAAGTCAACAATTAAGGGTCGTGTGCAGAAGTTGCAAGAAAGGAAAAATGGCGTTTAAATCTCAAATGCACCTATGCTAACTTAACACGATATAAGGATATATAGGAGCTATACAACAATACATTCACAACGCATACCATTACAACGAAACTTTTACAACGCAAGATCCATTATAACGAATGCCATTACAACGCATGCCATTACAACGCATGCCATTACAACGCAGCTGCTATTACAACGCATGCCCTTAAAACGTAAGTATGGGTAAGCATTTTTTTTTAAATTTAATTATTGGGAATGTAATAGTAGTGTAAGTGTTGGATAGTGTAGGGGTTAAAATTACTATTCTAACTCCAGGGGGATGTAATAGTAGGGTAAGTGTTGGATAGTGTAGGGGTTAACATTACTATTCTAACTCCAGGGGGGTGTAATAGTATGGTAAGTGTTTTGGTGGTGTAGGTGTTAAAATTGAATTAAATACTTACCCATACTTGCGTTGTAATGGCAATCGTTACCCAAGCTGCAAGTGAAGACCTGTGGTGCCATTTTGGAAGGCTTCCCAGGGGTGGCATAACACATGCTGCAGCCCCTGGATGGCCTCTGGGGTACCTATGCCCTTGGTACCTAAGGTGCCATATACAGGGACTCATAAGGGTGACCCAGTAACCAATCTTGTATGTACCTAATGTACATGGTATCAATTTAGAGAGAGAACAGCTAGGCTGTGGTCCTGATTAGCAGGGCCACAGCCAGACTAAAGTCGAAAAACCAGTGAAACACTAGCAAAAAGTGGGGCTAACCATAGGAAGCAGATCCCACTCTCCTACACACCAAGCAACTCAAAAGGATGGCAAACCATCCAGAACTCAGTAGCCAGACATCCTCAACCTCCTACACAACTCACTTGACACCACACCTCAGGCTCCCAAAACACAAATGTGCTCAGTTCAAACTCCTCACACATACATTGAAGGCACTACACAATGTAGGCGGCACCTACCTGAAGAGATGCATCTCCTCCCATCACCCACCCAGGCACCTCAACTCCGCAGGACTCCTACTTGCACACATCAGACACATGAACAGAACTGAAGCAGGAGGACAGGAGCTCTCTTACATCGCTCCCAACGCATGAGCGGCCTCCCACAGTCGATCAGAGCTTCCTCCCTCTCCTTGAATCCCAAGAAGGACCTGAATTTTGAATTAACCAACGAAGCACTGCAGTGCTTAATTTCTGCCGGTGCTTTCCGGTGCTCAGCACCAGCAGTTATTTGCCAGCACCAGGTCTTATGACTGTCTGCCACATGGTAGTGGTGTCTGCCAATTTAGGTACGAGCACAACAACTTCTGTTTATTATTTTAATTTCTAATTGTTAGTGTTTCCCGTTAAAGCCATTCTTATATCTTTGGTGGCCTATAATAGTATGAATTGTTACACTTCTAAGAGTGTGAAGATTAGTAGTGTGCTGGTGCTGTCACTGGCAGTGCTGCTGCCAGGGGCAACGCATGGTGCAAGCTTTAGTGTCCTCCTGTCGAGAGCCCTGGCACAACGCTTTTTTTTTTTTTTTACAAATTAAGCCCTGAAGCACTGGCAGGGTTATGAACATACCAGCTGAGTGCCAGAATACTCGTGCGGGTCATCGTGTGCTTTTGAAATACACACAATGCCACAAGCCCTGCAATAGATTAAAAAGCAGGCAGCTGCGGGTGGCAACTGGGGAGGACTGGCGCAGCGCTGGCATGGGAGGGCAGACGTCGATGGGCACATGGCCCAGGCTGACCCCTACTCTCAGGACGCTTTGTTGTTCTTTTAATGCTGTGCTTACGTCTTCGTTCGCAGCCGTGCTCTGCTAATATTTACAGCGACAGTCTTGACATGTATTTTAGAAAATCTGCAGAGTTAGGCACAAAAGAACGTCTCAAATGAATGAGCCCAATAAAAATAGCATCAGAGACGTACGGTGGCCGCATGTTCTACCAGAATTATGTCATTTGCAAGTATTTCTATTCGGACCATCCGGCCCTCTCGGGCTTCAGGGTGTTCTCCAGGGCACCTCAGACCGGATCCCGTCACTTCTGTGACCGGACGCAGCTGCGCAGGGCTCCTGGCCACTGGATTCCGAACCCAGGGCTCCTTCGTTTATATCTCACCGGTGAATTTACCATATTTTTTGATTGTAGAAAACTTCATGCCTCTGCAGACTGGCTGAGAAAAGTTAAACTTGCAAAAGAACGTGCCGTGAAGTTCATTGTCGAGGCACAAACAGCAGGAGTGAACCAACTCATGGCATAGTGCCGATATCGGCCCGCACACCATCCCCCAAACGACAAGATCCCCATCATAAATAAGTGGACAAGACAACTTGTTGTTGGGAAAAAGTAGTCGCAGGTTTATTAGCATAACATTGCTAAAACATGGTGGGTTAACTTACAGATGATCCAAAGGCAAGCCACCCCTCGCAGCTTGCCACCTGATAGGCCAAGTAGCCCGCGGCCTTGGCCATGCGGTGCTTAGCGGTTGTGGTGAGAGGGTAGCCCCTCACCTGTCCGGTGAACCATTGGTCCACCCTCTAGCTCACACCCCCCCCTACGAGGGGCGGAGCGTTCAAGCAACCCCCGGTTGTCCAGGTAACCAACCACCCGTAGGATAACGGGGCGCCGTCACACCCCCAGGGTCCACCGCACGGATCTCCCAGGGATAATAGGCCTCAGCACCCTTTATGCTTCTGCATAGGGTACTCCTAAGTACTTTTCGCCTCTGGATCATCATGTAACTCCTCCTGCAACACAAATAACAAATATTAAAAGCATAGCACCCCCCCGCCACTTGAGATGTAGGGTAAGCGGCAGGGAGGGCAACATCGAGGGCAGCAAGGCACAAAAGAGACTGGTCGGAGGCGGGGGGAAACATAAATACCTCGTCCCCCCCCACCCCCCAAGGAAGCGTGCTGACGTCATGGCAGCGGCCACCGGCCGCTGGACACCAGAAGGCTGGTGCGCCTGCCATCCTGTGGCACTACGGTGCCCGCCCTCTTATGAGGGTCACCTGCGGCGACGTGTCGGGCGGCCTGCATAGTGCCGATATCGGCCCGCACACCATCCCCCAAACGACAAGATCCCCATCATAAATAAGTGGACAAGACAACGTGTTGTTGGGAAAAAGTAGTCGCAGGTTTATTAGCATAACATTGCTAAAACATGGTGAGTTAACTTACAGATGATCCAAAGGCAAGCCGCCCCTCGCAGCTTGCCACCTGATAGGCCAAGTAGCCCGCGGCCTTGGCCATACGGTGCTTAGCGGTTGTGGTAAGAGGGTAGCCCCTCACCTGTCCGGTGAACCATTGGTCCACCCTCTAGCTCACACCCCCCCCCCCCCTACGAGGGGCGGAGCGTTCAAGCAACCCCCGGTTGTCCAGGTAACCAACCGCCCGTAGGATAACGGGGCGCCGTCGCACCCCCAGGGTCCACCGCACGGATCTCCCAGGGATAATAGGCCTCAGCACCCTTTGTGCTTCTGCATAGGGTACTCCTAAGTACTTTTCGCCTCTGGATCATCATGTAACTCCTCCACAGCCCTGGATGTGGCGACCGTCACAGACAGGGCCCCCCACCAGAGCTACCTCCTAGACGCAGCCTGCAGAGATAAGCGCTTCCTGAATGTCCAAAAGAAATAAATCCATGCCTACGTTGGACAGGTGGACTCCTTCTCCGTCAAGGCAACCCGAGGCTTTGGCGTGAAGCTCCCCATGGCGAAGACAACCGAAGCCCATCAGCTCCGCGAACTTACGCATAGTGCAGTTAACTTTCCTTCTCGCCGCTTCTATTGCTTGCCCAGAGCGAGCACCTAGCCAAAACCGGCGTGGTGTGATCTCAGACCACCAAAGATCGCAAGGACCCAATAAATTGCTGATTTTGATAATGTTCACTTTCATGTCCCTTAAGAGAAACCTTTTCCCCAGGAAAGGCAGGTCGTTCCCTCCCACATGCAGAATGAGCACGTCTGGAGGGTGGGCGTTCCCTTGTAATTCTCGTGTTAGCAAACCAAGCACCCCGCTCCATCGCAAGCCAGTGACTCCGTGCAAGACAACGTGAGTTTCGCTAAACCCATGATTCCCCTTTCTGCTTTCTGCCCACCGGGCCAACCTGGAAACCCCCTTGTGTCCCAGCACCCAGACCGTTGTTCCTGGTAAATAAAGAGAATTTTTGTATGAAACTATTTATTACACACACAAAATTCACACTGGTAGAAATACCACACTGCACACAAAAAAACAGCAAAACATTGTACTTGTTACATAGTCCCGGGTGCCCAATATACACAGATTCTGCTTCAAGCCCCAGGACAACACATCAAACATCTCGTGTGCTCTCAGAGCACTACCTGTTACTGTCTGGTCTAATGTACCTTTTGTAACAGTCAGATGACCATCTCCCCAGCTGCTTGATCCCTTCTACCTGTACCCCTTCTGAGGATGCAGTTGTGGCTGCGCCTATGCGGAAGGAGTGGGAACTGTACTTTTTGCCCACAGATGGGACACCTGCCGCAAACAAGCATGTGTGCATTACATGTTATACTTGGAATTTAGGCAAAGGCGTGCCATCTGAATATAAGAGTAGATAACCCATGCCGGGAGGACGGATGGCAAGGTAAGCCGTCAGTAGGCTCACGACGCAAAACTTGGGCGCGCCAAGGCTCTGAAGCCAAAGTTCAATCCCCCTGCCTCTCTGATCAGTCTTGGATTGTCGCAGGGTAATCTTCAGCGTGTCTCCCAAAACCAGAACGTCTTGCAGAGATAACGCTACGCCTGACAAATCGTGTTTAGATTTGGCAACCAGTTCTGAGATCCTGAACGCGCCGAAGAAGGCTAGACTAAAAGCAGATGCAAACAAGGCAGACTCGTGAGCGGACGAAGTGACCTGAGGCAAGCATAGGATCATACTCTGTAAAGTAGCAAAATCAATAGGCGATCTGTTGTCGGGCACCTTGTGCTCGCCTTTAGCCCAACTTTTTAATGCTGCCCTGGTAACAAATGCCCTGGTAGGGTCCGCCTGTCCCAACAACTTAGCCTTGTGACTGATGGCTGCTATGTGTCCAGAGATCCAAGAGTGGCTCTTATTGTTGTCTTTGGCCCACAGAATGAAGGCCTGGACTTTCAATTCTGCCGCATCCCCTTCAACTTCCCAATGTCCGACAGTTGCACAATTTTTTTTAACACAAGCCTTGTATCTATTGATAGTGTTCTGAGCCAGGGACATCTCCCCCAGAGCCCTCATCCTGTTCACCACTTCAGCAGGTACCAGAGGTGTGCAGGGAAAGGGGTGGCTTCCTCTCTCGCTCTCGGCCAGGCTTCTCGGAACCGTTGCCACTGAAAACGAGACAGAGCGTCAGCAGCGATGTTCTTGATGCCCTGAATGTGACGCGCCCTGCATTCAACATTGTTATACAAGCAAGTACGCACCAGCTCGCGCAGCAGACAGAGAACCAGGGGGCAAGAGGCAGAGTGGGAGTTGATGGCTTGAACCACTGCTAGATTATCTGACCACAGCAGAACCCTTTTGGCAGACAAAGGTGGAAGGCCACCACGATGGGGAAGAGCTCCAGTACTGTGATCTTAGCAGTCACCTTCTTCTTGATCCATGCATTGGGCCACTTCTCTGCGCACCATTCCCTGTCTAAAATGGCCCCAAAACCGTGCCTGCCTGAAGAGTCCGTGAACAGAGCAAGGTCAGGGCTGCCCGCCCAGGGAGCCCTCCAAATCACTGCCCCATTGAAATTGCGCAGGAACTCCGCCCACATGGCCAAATCATGCTGAATACCTTTGCTTAGCTTCACCATGTGGTGTTTTTTGAAGATGTTAGCAGTGGCCCTAGCAAGTCTCCTGGCAAAGACCCTGCCTACTGGAATTATTCTCGCAGCAAAGTTGAGCAGGCCTAGGATGCCCTGGATACAGCCCAGGGAAGCTTTGTCAAGTCCTACCAGCGCATGAATCTTGCTAGACAGGTCGCGCACCTTCTCCTCAGGTAATCTGGATTCCCCTGCAACAGTGTCAATCTCTATACCCAGAAAGGTCAGGATTTGAGCCGGCCCCACTGTCTTACCCGGGCAAGGGGGACCCCCAGGTGATCTGTAAGACAGACAAAATCTGCCAGGGCCTGTGAGCACCGCTGTGTCCCGTCGCTCCCAATAAACAAAAAGTCATCCAAGTAATGAGTCACCCCTTCTACACCGAATGTGTCTTGGAGTGCCCATTGCAAGAAACAACTGAAAGCTTCGAAGTACGCACAGGACACAGCACAACCCATGGGCATGCATTTGTCAAAGTAGAACATGCCGTCGAGCTTGAAACCTAGCAGGTGATATCTGCTCGGGTGAACTGGTAGTAACCTGAAGGCTGATTCAATGTCAGCCTTGGCTAACCAGGCCCCTCTGCCCGCTCTCCTGACCAGATCCAATGCTACATCCAGCGTGGCATAAGACACAGAGCATGCATCCTCATCTAGCCCATCGTTGACCGAAGCCCCTTTAGGGTAGGAAAGGTGGTGAATCAGTCTAAAGGCACCTGGTTCCTTTTTGGGCACGACCCCCAAGGGAGATACAACAAAGTTCTCTAAAGGTGGGTGCAAGAAAGGACCTCCTACCCTGTCCATCGCTCTCTCTTTCTCCACCTTCGCCCTAACCACCTCTGGCTGATCCTTGGCAGATTTAAGGTTCTCAGCATCCCGGTTTCCCAGAGTACCAGAGTAAGGGATCCTAAAACCTTCGTGGAAACCCGCTAACAGCAAGCGTCTGTCTGCCTCTAAGGGGTACCGCTTTAGTAAAGGGGTAATGTTGTCAATGATCACAGGGGACCCTCCCAGTGGCACCGGCCGGTGTGTACTTAGAGGGGGAGAGGCAGAGGCTGTGGAAAGAGGGCGCCCAGAAAGCTCGCTGAAAAGCAAAGAGGGAGAAAAAGAGGGCGTAAGAGGAGAAATCAACACCGGAGACCTGTAACCTGAATCCAACTTACTGTCCACTCTTGCTAGCTGGCTGGGAGCTCTGCTTGGATTGGCAAGAGGCTGAGGTTGCGGGGTGGGGCCCCCCGCAGGTGTTACAGGCGTGGACAAACTTACATGTCTTCCCCCAGGAACAAGATCCATTATTGAACAAACGGCAGGTGCCGGGGGGAGAACGCTTGAAGCCACCTCTGGCACTACCTCCTCTGCGGCCCCCCCGAAAGGAATGCTTACCCTTGCCCCGAAAAAAGGAAGTTCCCCCTGAGGAAGCCTGCCCACTGGTAATGCTGCTAGCTGGACCCACTGGAAGCTGGCCCCGTGCTCCCATGTGCTCCATCCAGAGCTGCACCTCCTTCTGATCCCAGTTCAACTCTGGGCACTGAGACATTTTTCTACGAAACTCCCTATCATAGTTGATCCACCTATTACCACCCTATTTCGAGGCCTCATTATGGATGATCCCGGAGTATTGAACAAGGCCTGGGCCCTGCTCCGGAAAACGTTCCATAGTGACAGACGCTAGGATAGAGAAAGCTTCTAGCCAATTACCAATGTTCTTCTCAGGCCATGGCTGGTACTTGACCTTTTTCTCCTCTTCCTTAAACCCAAGCTTTATAGCATCCATGCCTTCCTGCCCTAACATGAGAAGGGTGAAAATGTCGATGAACTCCCGTCTCCAGATGGCCTCTTTGGCGGCCTGGGGTACCTGCCAAGCCAGAGAGCATCGCCCCGAGAGGAGCGGAGCAGTGGAGATTGCGGGGACAGGAGTAGGCACGGGAACAGGCAAAGGGCTGCTGGCTGGAGGCACCCCCGAGGGTGCGCTAGAAGAAGCCGGAGGAGAGCTAGAAACCAAGGGGGTGGGCGCAGGAGGAGCGGCGGGGGAGCTCACCGGCGGTGCCGCACTGGACGCCCCATTCGAGATCGTGGGAGCCACAGGAGGTGCGGCAACAATTACTGAATCCCCCTGCTTTGCAGCTTGTACAGATGACCAAACAGTGGAGGCTGCCAGAACAGAACTCCTGTCAACCATGCCACTACCCCCAGCAGGCGTGGCGCTAGAAACAGGTAACCCCCCTTGAAAACGTTCCATGAAATTGTTCAACGAGTCCAAAACTTTGGTCAGATCGTGTTTGGTAGCAAAATTACCTTGTGTCGCCTGAGTGTCCTTGGGGAGGGCAGGAGGCGGTGGCGTAGCACTTGCCCCCGGAGACGGGACCTCCTTGGGGGTAGCCACAGACTTGCTACGAGTCAGCGGCAAAGATTCCATGGGGAAATCCCTAACAGTGGGCTTTCTGATCCGCTTGGGCCTGGAAGGAGCGGCATCGGTATTGTTCGAGTTGTCGGACGAAGGGGATTCAGCAGGGCAACCAGAATCCTCTGGCTCTGGCGTATTCAACAGGTTCTGAGTCCAAGCCAGGCCCTTCAGCTTTGCCAGCTCCAAAAAGTCAGCCCACACTGCGTCTTGGGAGGTGCCCGGCAACGAGTCCTCCACCTGGGTAATTTCTTGGAAGAGGGGAGGGGAACTCTGGCTGTCCATTCTGACTTCACAACGGTTGCACGGAATCTGGGTGTAGGAGAGTGGGGTCTGCAATCCCATGGCCACCCCAGATTTTTGCTTTTTGCTTCACTGATTTACGACTTTCCCTGGCTGTGGGCCAGCTAATCAGACCCACAGCCTAGCTGTTCTCTCTCTAAATTACAACCATGTACCTTAGGTGCATTTTACCAATTGGTACTGGGCCACCTTATCAGTCCCTGTACAGCATACCTTAGGTATCCAGGGCATAGGTGTACCCAGGGCCTACCAGGGGCTGAAGCATGTATTATGCCACCCCTGGCTGGCCACCCAAACAGACACAACTGGCTGCACGACAGCTGGGGCAAGGTGGTGTAATCACCCTTTGCTTTAGATATAGTATACCTATATCTAACCCTAAAAATGGACACATATGTTCGAGGCATGTGGGCTGCTAAATTCATATCTTAGCATTAGATCGCCGCCTAGTGTTGGGCTCGGATGATTGCACATTGTTGTCCTGGAAGAGTCTTCGAAGTATCCTGAGATAGGTGGCTCCTCCCCTGGACTACAGTGCGCATGGGCATCGGCTCCATCCCCAGATTGTTTTTTTCCGCCATTGGGTTCGGATGTGGTCTCGACGTCTTACTGTCGGAACCAAGAAAAACTAACTTTTAGCGGCCAAAAGGCCTCGATTTTCTTGCGTCGGTATTGTCTGCGCACGGTCTCGAGTCTTCCGTCTCTTGGAGCCGGAATAAGCGGAGTTTTCTTCGCTCTCGGAACTTTGAGGCCTTCTCATCGCGACACGACTGCAAACCTTTTCGGACATGGAGCGGAGCCCGTTTAAGTACTGCCCGCTCTGTGGGTCCAAGTACCCACACATCGATCTACACCCCGTGTGTAACAAATGCCTTTCGCCTGACCACGACGACGGCAAGTGCAAGTTGTGTGCACAGTTCCGCTCAAAGAAGACTCTCAAGCTTCGGCGCGCGATGCGCATGGAAGCTAAACAAGCGGCCCCGGATCCGGAGAACATCTTCGGCGACCAAGACGAAGAGGACCAGGGTCATCATCTACAAATCTCCCCACCCGAGACGGAGGTCGAGGCGGATCCGGGAGACGACGACGGAGTCGCGGGTCAAGGCCTTGAATACGTCGACGAGGTAGGAGACGACGATGAGATTTATGGGGCCGCGGCGGATAGCTCTGGGGACGAGCTCTGCCCCGAAGGTTACGAGGATACCGACCGGGACACGGGATCGCCTGTCGGCCTTACCCAAGACCCGTTGCCGCAAGCCACAGCCCCGCCTTCGGGCCCGGCCACGGACTTACTTGCTGGGCAGACTGTTTCGAAACCGAAACCGAAACCATCGGGATCGACGACACCTAAAATGGCCGACCCGAAAACGAAACCGAAAGTTAAGGACTCGAGTGTCCCTAAGATGGCTACCGTGCCGGTGAAAACGACGGTGCCCGCTACCCCATCGACTCCGTCGACCTCCGGTCCGCAAAAGTCGAAGAAGTCCGTCGATTCCGATGCTGCGAAATCGAAACCGACGCCAGAGGAGGGGTCCTCCAAGAAAGATGGTCGGCACGGGTCAGCGGCTACGACGCCGTCAAAACCCGCCAAAGTCGGCTCCAAGGAGGCTACGCAGGCACACGGAAAGAAGTCTGTGCCCCGAACGCAGGAATCGGAGGCGGTAAAGACTGGATCCGCGCCCAAAGCGCACAAGGCCCACAAGGACGTCGGATCCGAGGGGAAAATCAGACCATCCTCGTCAGCACCGACACAAACTGTGAGTGAGGCGTCCCCCATAGCCGAATCACTGAAAAGAATCAGGGAGAAGGCCTTTGCCCCGTCGGCTCCGATACCATCAACGCAGCCGCGAAAAGACACTCCAGAGAAGCCGTCTGGGAAACTTCTCTTTATTTTGCCGCCGAAGGAGGCGCCAAAAGCATTTTCAACCAAATCGGCACCGAAACAGGTGATTTCTTCACCGACTGGCCCACTTCCACGTCAGGTACTCGAATCCGAGGACGATTCGGAGCATTTCATCGACGCTGACACAGGCAAACTGACCCTCTATAAGAGGAAAATCACTTCGGAGCCAGTGGACCCCTATGTCATCCCACTAAAGAAGAAGAGGGTGCCCCTTGACGCCTCAGGCCTCACGGAACCAATCCAGCCTCCTCCGAGACGGAGCCCTACTCCCTCCCCAGAACACTCTGCGGGTGAGGGGTATGATGAGGACGAGCAGTACAATTTCCCAATCAATGAACCTGATGTGCAACCGGATTCATATGATGACACTGGTGACCAGAACACCCAAGGTGCGGGGCAGGACCCGCAGCCTTTTAATGCACGGGCATCCCCGACTGAGGATTCAGCAGGTTTTCATGCACTACTCGAAAGGGCGGCAGCCAATCACGATGTGGACATGCATGCCGACCCGGTTGAGGAAGACTTCCTTTTCGACACTTTTTCAGTCTCTGAAAGGACAGTAAAGACACTGCCTATGCTTAAAGGAGTCCTCAAGCATGCTGGGGACATATTTAAGGAGCCTACGAGAGCAAGAGTGGTCAACCCTCGCATTGAAAAAAAGTACAGACCTGCACCTGCAGACCCCGCATACATTCGGGGAGAATTGCCACTGGACTCTCTTGTGGTCGCCAATGCCAGGAAACGTGCCAACTCCCAGACTACGGGTGAAGCTCCTCCCCCGGATAAGGAATCCAAAGTGCTAGAGGCAGGGGGCAAAAGAGTAGCTGCACAGGCATCAAACTTTTGGCGCATCGCCAATACACAGGCGCTCTTGGCGCGTTACGATAGGGCGCACTACGACACCCTAGAACAGATTGTACAACACCTGCCTCCACAGTTCCAAGAGGGCACCAAACTGCTTATTGAGGAAGGAAAGCTAATCTCAAACGCAGCCATCAAGTGTGCACTTGACGCTGCGGACACAGCTGCTAGAGCTATCAACACTAGCGTTATGCTGAGACGACAAGCGTGGCTCCGCATCTCAGGGTTTAAACCGGATATTCAGACAACAATTCTTAATCAGCCAGTCAATCCTGATAGTCTGTTTGGTCCGGATGTTGACACCACCCTAGAGAAAATAAAGAAAGACACAGAAACTGCTAAGTCTATGGGGGCCCTACAGTCACAACAGTTTCGTGGCAGCAATTTTCGTCGCTCAGGTGCACGTGGAGTCACCAGAGGACAAATGGGTCAACAATCCCAGTTCTCAAAAGGTGGGGCACAATCCTCGTTCACTAAACAGAACAAGGGAGGTTACAGGAATAACAGCAACAGAGGTCGCGGCAGAGGAAACAACAGCTCCCGCACCTCTACTCCAAGCAAACAGTGACTCTCTGTCACTGCCCCCCGACCACCTAACACCTGTCGGGGGGAGACTGCAGCAGTTCCTGCCCGTCTGGAGAAACATCACCACAGACAGGTGGGTGCGACAACTAGTCCAGTATGGTTATTGCCTAGAGTTGAAGTCCACTCCACCCAACATCCCGCCAAGGCAACGGCCTATGTCCGCAGAGCACTTGCTCTTATTGCAGCAGGAAGTAGTGGTGATGCTGCAAAAGGGAGCAATCGAGCTCGTGCCGGTGGGGGAGGAAGGCACGGGGGTATATTCCCTGTACTTCCTTATTCCAAAGAAGGACGGATCTCTCAGGCCCATTCTAGATCTACGTCCCCTCAACCTGTACATACTATCAGAACATTTCCACATGCTTACACTGCAACAGATTCTTCCCTTGCTAAACCAGGGAGACTTCTTAGCAACCTTAGATCTCAAGGATGCTTATTTCCACATTCCACTACACCCGTCACACAGGAAATACCTCAGGTTCACTATCCAAGGCAGGCACTACCAGTTCAAAGTCCTACCCTTCGGAGTCACAACAGCCCCGAGGGTGTTCACCAAGTGTCTGGCGACAGTAGCGGCGCACCTCAGGAGGCAGAACATCCATGTCTACCCCTACCTAGACGACTGGCTCGTGCAAGCCAAGTCAGAGCAACAGTGCGCCGCAGACATGTCGACTACAATTCACCTTCTTCACGATCTGGGTTTCTCCCTGAACTACCCAAAATCGCATCTTCAGCCGGCACATGTCCGGCAGTTCCTAGGTGCAACGATCAACACCCTGACGGCCATGGCTCAGCCAAACCAAGTCAGGATAGACAGCATGCAGGCTCTGATCCAAAAGTTCAGGCCACAACACTCGCTTCCAGCGAGAGTGTTCATGCAGTTGATAGGCATGATGGCCTCCTGCATCTTCATAGTCCCTCACGCACGGCTACATATGCGCCCGCTCCAGGAGTGCTTAGCGAATCAGTGGACACAGGCTCGTGGGCAATTGACAGACCTAGTGTTGGTTACCAGTCGGGCATACGACTCTCTGCATTGGTGGACTCCACACAACCTTTGCAAGGGCCGACTGTTCCAAGAGCCCGTGCCGCAGATTGTCCTGACAACGGACGCATCTCTCCAGGGATGGGGAGCTCATGTGCTCACTTACACAGTGCAGGGACTATGGACGACGCAGCAACAAAAGATGCACATCAACTATCTGGAACTGATGGCAATCTTCATGGCGCTCAAGTCCTTCATTGTACATCTGTGCAACAAAGTCGTGCTAGTCCGGACGGACAACATGACCGCGATGTACTACATTCAAAAGCAGGGAGGCACCCACTCGCCACAGCTGTCTCATCTGGCTCAGAGCATGTGGAAGTGGGCCATTCAGAGGAACATTTTCCTCATGGCAGAACACCTCCCAGGAAAGGACAATCAGATGGCGGATCTGCTCAGCAGATACAGCCATCAAATGCACGAGTGGGAGATACACCCATCTGTTCTCCACCCGTACTTCCAGCAGTGGGGTCATCCGGAGATAGACCTGTTTGCCACAAAAGAGAACGCAAAATGCCAACTCTTTGCCGCCAGGTTCCCTCACCCACAGTCGCAGGGGAATGCGATATGGATGAACTGGTCAGGCAAATTTGCGTACGCTTTTCCGCCAGCCCCTCTAATACCGCTGGTCGCAAGAAAGCTAAGGCAGCACGAGATGACTCTCATCCTAGTTGCTCCAACGTGGGCGCGCCAGGCTTGGTACACCACGTTCCTCGAACTCTCAGTGGTGCCGCATCAAAGACTGCGTCTCACGCCCAGTCTTTTGACGCAGAACCATGGAGACATTCAGCATCCAGATCCACAACAGCTCAACCTGGCGATCTGGCTCCTGTAGTCCTAGAGTTTGGATACCTTAACCTACCTCCGGAGTGCATGCACATCATCAAGGAGGCGAGGAAACCAACTACTAGAGCATGCTATGCTGCAAAGTGGAAGCGTTTTGTCATTTACTGTACAGCCAATGACATCAACCCGCTAGATGCATCTATCCCCAACATCATCTGCTATCTGTTGCATCTTTACAAGTGCAATCTAGCGTACACTTCCATTCGGATACATCTATCCGCCATAGCGGCTTATCTCCAGAACAGGCAGCACCTCTCTGTCTTCAGAGTGCCTGCCATTAAAGCCTTCCTTGAAGGTCTGAAACGAGTCATTCCCCCAAGAACACCGCCAGCTCCGGTGTGGAACCTCAATGTCGTTCTCACCAGACTGATGGGACCGCCATTTGAGCCACTGCACTCGTGTGAACTCCAGTTCCTTACGTGGAAAGTAGCTTTCCTTGTAGCTATTACGTCTCTGAGGCGTGTCAGTGAGCTGCAGGCGCTCACAATCCAAGAGCCATTCATTCAAATCCATCCAAATAGGGTAGTGCTACGCACTAACCCCAAATTCCTTCCGAAGGTGGTGTCACAGTTTCATCTAAACCAAACTATTGACTTACCAGCATTCTTTCAAAACCCACAAACGGTGGCGGAAAGAATGCTCCATACCTTAGATGTACGGAGGGCGTTGATGTACTACATAGACAGAACACAACCCTTTAGAAAAACAAAACAACTCTTTGTTGCCTTCGCACCACAACACAAAGGCAACCCGATTTCCAAAGCAGGGATAGCCAGATGGATTGTTAAATGCATCCAGATATGTTATCAAAAAGCCAAGCGCACTTTAACAATACCCCCCAGAGCGCACTCCACACGCAAACTGGGGGCATCCATGGCTTTCCTAGGGAACATTCCTTTAGAGGATATTTGCAGAGCAGCCACGTGGGTTACACCACACACCTTTACTAAACACTACTGTGTTGATGTGCATTCCAAGCAGCAAGCTGCTGTAGGACAGGCTGTTCTGAAGACACTTTTTCAGGTTTCTGCAGCTGGCACGGGCAACCGCCGCTGATGGAGGGACTGCTATGTATTCTATGCTAAGATATGAATTTAGCAGCCCACATGCCTCGAACTGAATATGCTACTTACCAGTATGCATCTGTTCTTGGCATGTAGGGCTGCTAACATTCATATCGCCCGCCCTCCTCCCCGGTGCCTGTCGCAGCTGCAGATATACTATTGTATTTATTCATTAGCATGGACATCCTTTACACTTTTCACTCCATCTTCTGCCACAATGGCGAAAAACAATCTGGGGATGGAGCCGATGCCCATGCGCACTGTAGTCCAGGGGAGGAGCCACCTATCTCAGGATACTTCGAAGACTCTTCCAGGACAACAATGTGCAATCATCCGAGCCGAACACTAGGCGGCGATCTAATGCTAAGATATGAATGTTAGCAGCCCTACATGCCAAGAACAGATGCATACTGGTAAGTAGCATATTCAATTCCTATCAGTCACTCCTATGGCAGGCCTTATCAATCCTGAAGGCAGAGTGCTTGGAATTATGTGAGATGGTGCTCTGGCATGAGCTGAGCCCGTTTGCAGCTTGCGGAACCAAGTCCAAATAGCTGTTCCATGATAACGCTATACCATATACTCTTAAGTGCATTATAATCCTCGCTGTTAAATGCTAACTTTGGTATAGCATTATCAAAACATGTCGAGTAAGGTGTCATACGAATTGGAATACTAACCCCTCGCCAATTCTGGCGACGGGGTTAGCATTCCACCCTTCTAGAGGGACACGACATGTATGTAACTGTGAACCCGGTTAAAGTCAGACACAGCCTCAGCTCCACAAAATGGATGCTACCACCGAAACACAAGTCTGCCCTCCTGCTGCTGGGAGTCCTTCCAGCAACGGAGGCCTGGACAAAGGGTTTCCTGTCAGGGGCGGTGCTAGCACCATCCCAGACAGGATTTTGTGTATCCCAGGTAGGCAGGGCTGAAAGGAAGGTGACTGCAAGTGGCACCCCGGTGCTCACTGTGCATATGCCGGCTCAAACCAGTTCTTGGGGCACCCCAGCCCCTGAGCTGGGGAGAGACCGGACAAAGGAGAGGGGTGTAACCACCCCCCTCCTGGTCCCACCCATAGGGCAGGACCTAGTCGCGTGCCAGCCCCTTTTCTTTGGATAAAGGTAGGAGCAGGCCCCCTTCCCAAATTAGATAATCTTGAATCTTGAACTACTTTCCATGAAAGGAACTCTTGACTTTCTCTGAAGACTCTCCCTTGTGGCTAAGGAGTAGCCACCCTGCACCAGCAGGCACCATCGAAGCTCTTGCGGTTTGCTGCACGTCCATCCTCCGGATCAAGACTGCCCAGCTCGACGAGACCCGGATTCCCTGCCATCTCTGACCTCTACCTACATCATACAGCCCAGCTGAGATTCGTGGGTGTGACGAGACCCGTGGGACCGGCCATCTTCAAGACCTGCACGACGCTTCACCAGCACGACCCCCGAGAGACCCTCGAGTAAGTGCACTGGGGTTTGAGAAGCCCTAACCCTAAGCAGCTCCAGCACCGAAGTCCAGCCCCCCAGCATCCACGAGGTCTGCGTGGGGCCCTTCTGCTTCTTTGCTGCTTGCCCCGTTGTCCGGTCACTTGCCTGTTGGCTAGTGACCCTTTTGACGATGTACCACGACGTTTTCACCGCTGGTCTAGGTCCCCTAGACTGGCCCTTGCTTCTTGTCCAACGAGAAGTACCCTGGACCCTCCTGGTCCACTCCAGACGCCATTTTGACTCCACCGCGTGGGCTTGCATTTGCCAAGGTTTGTTGCTCAAATCTTGAGTCCAGCATCGCCGACAGCCTCGTGGGACAGCTCGCACCTCCAGCCTGGACGCCGACAACGCCTCCTGGCCCGTGTGACTGCAGAGTCCAGCGTCGCCCACTCACCTGGTCGAGGTGACTTCATCCGGTGCCATCCTGGTGCCCACATAATCACTGGCTAGTGATTAAGAACTGAGTCCCCTCTGCTTTCAGGTCATCTCCATCATCGATCCAGGCTTGGATCCCTCCGAACATCTTCACTGGTCGCCTGCCAGCAACTTCTTCTTTCAGGCTCCATAGACTGTAACGAGGATTCCCGACGTCTTTTGAACCTTATGCAGCCGCAGCCCCTGGGCTAGGTAACCCGAGCATCTCGGTGCTCCAACGTAGGTTCACTATCTAAGTGTCCAGATCCTTTTTCGTTTTCAGTCTACCTAGTCGGATTCGTCCGGAAACAGTAACTTTAGAAACGCTAGCATCCATAGACTTCTTCCCGCATCCCGAGTGAGAGTGCACACTCTGCACCCGATCTCCCTAGGCCTCCTGCTCGTAATCTTAAGGTTCAGTAGTGTAGTCCTAGCGATCCTGAAGCCTCTGGATCCTGTTACTTACCTGCTAGTATTTCGCATTCCACTTTTAAAGTATATGGTTTTTCGTGCCCCTCGGGCATTTGTGTAAATTGTGCAACTTGAAGTATTTTCATAAGAGTTTTGTATTGTGCTTAGCTCCCTGACTCATAAAGAGTTCAGGGTAGACTTGTTATTAATAAATATCCTATATTTTTATAACAACTTGTGTGGTGTCCTTTCACTTGGTGTTCAAGGGGTATATGTGATGGTAAAACAGCTGGCTTAACACGCCCTCTAGAGTTTAGCCTAAAGACTGCTCTTGTCCACGCTACTAGGATAGCTGGTCTGATACGGTTGACTTACAACCAATCATCAATAAGGGTTGTTTGGTATGATACAAAGTGATCACTAGAATAGTGAGCACTATATATCAGGCCAACTTCTCACACTGGGGATAAAAATTTTGGATCAGCCACAGTACACAAATGGAGAAAGAACCTGGCCTTCGTGAACATCAACAGGTGCGTGTCCCACACCCCTCCATACTTACATCCCAGTGATGCGACAAGCGGAACGAAAGTTTCGAGCGATATGGAGGACTCCGAGAGTGCGAGTGAGAAGGGGCTATGGAGGGAAAAGGCAGACGTTAGTTGGAGTGCTTGTAGGAGACAATTTCTATAGACCAAAACCGACTTGATCTCTTTCCCCTACTGCGTGCATAAGTTCTCTCTCCATGTCAACCCCAAGGGGCTGGTTCTACCAGTATACCTGTCTCTGGACCACTAGAATCCACCTGTCCCGCTTCGTTGATCTTCCGCTGATGAATTTTACTTTGCAATCTGAAAAATAAAGAACAGTGTCACAACGTTTCTTCCCATTCATTGAAATGTTCTCCTTTGTCTGTTGTGCTCCTTCTGCTTTTAGGCGCCTTGCCGCTGTATTTCTGCTCCTTCGCCTCCAGGCTTCACTAGCCGTATACATTCAATCCTGTAAGATATAGATGTTAGTGCCACCTTAAATGAACTAAATATCAGCCCTTGTAAGTTCCCCTGTATTCCTTAAAAGATATACCCAAACATAGATACTGCATGGCTGAGTGACTCTGGAGAAACCTGTTCACAGTGCATGATGGTACAGAAGCCGAAGCTGACGAGAGAGGCACCCTCTCGGCCCGTTGAAACCCCCGCAAGGTTACTTAAGTGCCGGTGAGATGGAATGAAACGTGGGGAAAAGACTGTGTCTCACTGAATGACCAGGTAGGTTACAGACGCTAATCACATGCGCGATCCCCTAGATCAGCACGGGTGATGTAAACTGCTCCGTTCAGTATCCGACCCGGGACGATAACGCTTGGCAGCAAATGCCGCCGCGCAAATCACCTTAGCCTACGTAACGCTGTATATGTGCCTGAGAGACAGCACCGAAAGCAGTAATATACCTCAAAATACTTTGATATCACTTGAAACTGCCCACTTGTCACAATTTCCTCTCGTGCACCTTTTAGTACCTCATGTATTACGGTTGCTCACAATAGTCACTATTACCGAATGCAACGAAACAAGTGCATAGAATCTGATCTCGTGTACGGTTTCTCAAAATGCTACAAATCCGGTGCTATTGTGAAGCGCTCTGACGCCAACAGGCAGAGTCCGCGATACATGGAAGGGCCTAAGCCCGCAGAGGAACCAAAAAGGGGGGGGGGGGACCTGCCCTGGAGCCGCGAGGGCCAGAGCAGGAGATGTCCCGTGGGTCCCACGGCCGGAGGGCCGAGGCAGCTGCCACCTGAACCTATGACCCCCAGACCCGACGGGCGAAGCCGTGAAACAGTCAGGCAGGGAAAAACAGGGGCAAGATGCAGCGGAACGCGTGCAAGGGCCAGCCGAGGCAGGCGCAAGAACGACTCCCTCTGGCGACGAGGAGATGGGCCCCCGAACCCCCAGCAGGCAAAGCCGGCACAGGAGTCGCGTGTGAGAGAACGAAAAGGGGGGCAGTCGTGAGACGCAGGACCAGGGGGAAAGTGAAAACACCGTGGCGGGACCTGCTAGCCTGCGACACCAAGCCCGGCGTGCCAGCTGATCCGCGTTACCCCACACTGCGAATAGACACTCCATAAGGAAGCCACGAGTGCCAAGCCCAGGGAGCAGCCACAACATTTTCCCAAACCAACCGGCCCCTGCACTACTGTCAAGGCCTGAGGCAGAAGTGACCAAGATGGCCGCCCCCCCCCCCCCTGGGCCGAGACCCTACAAAATGGCCGCACGGGCAATAGACCCACGTGGCCAGCAATGGCGGCCCCCAAGAAGGCCACTGCCCGACGTCGGAGGACCTGGCGCACCCCAAGCAGGAGCTCCCGTGCAAGAACACCGGAGAGGCGCAAGGTCCCCGAGGAAGGAAAGGCGGGCGGCATATGGGCTAAAATGTGACCTTTCCCAGGAAAAAGGAGATAGGGAAGCAAGGGCACCCCCCGGATCGGGTGGGCCGCCCGCCCTGATCAAGGGAGCAGGCCTGAACCTAACTGGAAGGAGAGAAAGGAGGTGGCGGCCGAGTACCCTCAGGGAGGAGACAGGGCAGGCCAAGGGGAGCTGCAACTGCGCGAGCAGTCTTCTGGCCCGGGCGTGAGCGAGGGTGACCCAACAAGATGTAAAAGTCAAATCCCTGACACCGAGGGCCGGGCCGGCTGCCAGCAGCCCCCCCCCCCACCCTAACGAAAACCCCGGGTGGCCTACCGCTAAAAGAGGGCTAAACGGGACTACAGCAGTTGATGCTCGAGAAAGCCCCAGGCCCTCCGGCCCGGAGGCAGGCGCGAATCTAGAGCGCCACTGGAAAACAAACCACGTGAAATCCCTCAAAACCCCCACCCCGCAATAGTGAAGAAAAATGAACACATAAAATTAACAACCAATACATCCCCCGAGAAAACGCAAAAAATGATACTCCCCAAAACACCCGCCCCGCAATGTTAAAGTAAGTCACACCACATGAAAATTGTACTCGAAGCTACCCCCGGGCAAATGGCCCCGCTGCATGCGTAACCCTTGAAATATATGCCCCGCAATATCGATGCCCAAGAGGGACAATAAACAACATAAGAAACAACTTTAAATCCCATAACTGTACTGTGTGTCCCAAGGAAACGAGACGAAACAAGGCCACCTCGATACAAAACGGACAGAGGAAACTCAAATAAATACTACCCCCCAACCCTGTGCCCAGCCCCCACCCTGAGAAACGGAGAAGGAAAAAGCAAGAGTTAAACACAGAATCCCCAAAACAAGTCCCACAAAGAAGTCAAAAACAAACCGCCGGCCTCCCAGCCCGACAAAACCACCCGGGCGGGAAGCGAGCACGAAAGGGTGGGGGGGGGGGGGGGGGTCACTCGCCTTATGTCCTGGGCACCAACAACATCGAGGGCAGCAAGGCACAAAAGAGACTGCTCGGAGGCAGGGGGAGACATAAATACCTCGTCCCCACCCCCCAAGGAAGCGTGCTGACGTCATGGCAGCGGCCACCGGCCGCTGGACACCAGAAGGCTGGTGCGCCTGCCGTCATGTGGCACTACAGTGCCCGCCCTCTTATGAGGGTCACCTGTGGCGACGTGTCGGGCGGCCTGCATTCACCTCATCAGGGGAGAATGCACAGAGTAGGCGTGATGTGACCTCCGACCTTCAGATGAAAGACAAACCTCTGCAGTGAATGCATGAGCCCACTGAAATGCCTCCGAGACCATCTCCCCAGCCCATGCACTGTCCAACCACAATTGCGGATTTGCTGACATTTCACTCTTCTCCTAGTTAGTGGTGTCTGTGCCACCTTCCCCAAGTTTGCTTACCACTGAACAGAGTGGGTTAGAGACTAGAAACTAATAACCAAGGCTTTTGAGGTTAAAGGGCAGACTAAGAGGACACATCTGACAAGATCTAGTGTGCATGGATACACTGACTCCGGCAGCCCCCCCTCCGCCCCCCCCTTTGTGCCAACTCCATTCCAAGAACCTAAAAGAAGTTTCCAGGAACAAACAAAATGCCCTAAAATCTAATCAGACGTGCATTGTCCGTGTGCCTGTGCACTTTCTAGGAGTGTCACATCCCCTTATCTTACAACCAATTTGCAATTACAAAAAGGCCGTGCCACAGAGGACTAGGCCTGGGCGTAGTTCGTAGAGTTTTGCTACACGGAACTCCGCGAAGTTACAAAAAAACTGCGAAGTTCCACGAGTGGCAGAGTGCAGTTTGTGCTGGTATTTCTGCTGCTCGGGTAGAAATTCTACCCGAGCGGCAGCTCAAGTTCGCAAACTTACCGTTCACAATCGCAAGCAGGGAAAAAACTCCGCTGCACATCGCAAAGCAGAGTTTTCTGCACTCCGCGGAGTACAGAAAACTCCGCAAACGGAGCGAATTTCACCGCCCAGGCCTACAGAGGACGAGCAACCATGAGGTGAAATGATCATTTAAACATAAGCCTGCAGAGATGATTCATACATTTCAAGGTGTGTAGGTGACACTAAGGGAATCTCAATAACTGACGCATCCAAAACAAATCTGGTTATTCAAAATCAGAAATGGAAAAGGTTGGAATCAAATTACCCGAGACTACAGAAAACCATCAGACTGCTGGAGCAAAATAAATCGAACACAACCAGCAAAGCCTATAGACCTGGCCTCTATTTTTAAAGTCCTGAACAAAATAATAAAAAGAAACAGTTGCAGTGAAAAGCAGTCAAACCCCCTCCTCCCCCCCCCCAAAAAAACACGATGTATACATTGTACTTTTGATATATTAAAAAAAAGGTCCCTCATGCATTGCAAAGTAAGCACTCCATAAAGTATGGAATGGTTCAGACAGCCAATAGCATTCAGCGCGAGAGCATACTCCTCTGGGTGAAGTCAAAGACCCCCCTGTATATATTTTAGATAACTGGAAACAATAGGTCTTGAGGGCAGCTGTGCTGTCACTGAGACCCAAATGTGCTAAGAGCAGACCTAAACTGAAGCAGGGGAAGCTTAGCCAGCATAGTTGTAGCATCTTGCACAGCTCTGCTTACTTCTTACCCAGCCCACTATTCTAAACTCATCCCCATGATTCCTTGCGGAGAATGCCTGACTAATAGGATTTGACTGTACCGAAATTTGCAACAATGCCCGGAGCTGAAGTACTATGTCTTCTTAACATGTCTTTATCGTATTGTACCCATGCTTTATTCATATGTACATCATTTCATTATGTCTAGGACATCCAAATCCAACGTAAGGCCCATCATTAGGAAGACATTGTCAAATTATTAATCTCAGTTGTAGCCCTGTTAGTGCACGTTTCTGATAGAGAGAGGTACATGTTACCATGTTGTAGGCGTGTTGCCCCATCACTGCCACTTTTAAAGAGCACCTTCTGGCATTGATGCCACCCTGGTGCTTTCATCAGTCTCTGGACTTTACAAACGATCCTGAGCCAACCACTGCAGGCCGGCCAGGGCGGAGAATGGTCAGTAAGGTTTCACGGGGGAGTGGGGCGCTTCAGACTGTCCAACAATCAAGCTTTCATATAATGTTAAAATACATTATAGGTAAGGCTCCCTGTTTTCTGTTTTTACTGATGTTTACAGATTAATACAGTCAGAAAACATTTTTTTCCTTGTCTGTATGTATTTTGAAATGTGGATAAAAACGGAAATTGTTTTTTTTTGTTGTAATTCGAAATATTGTCTGCCATGACTGCCAGGCCAATAGCGGATTGATAGATAAGGGGTGTTAAAAAAAGAGGCTTTAACAGCAGTAGATATGCACAAGGTTGATGCATATAATTTCATATAAGTGCATGGATTTATCTACTACGGGTGTTTACAGTATTGAAACCTAGTGGGCATTCAAACATGAGTGAATAATTACTGGTTAAATAAATGTGGAAATATACTAATTTCAGCTTCATTTTTTCATACAACCCAAAAATAAATATGGATAAATGCAGATAAAATTAGCAAAAAATAAATATGGATAAATACTGACGAAAATTTCAAAAAAATAAATACCATGAAACCGGGAGCCCTAATTATAGGACAAGCAGGCTGCATGAGAGGGCCTAAAGGACAGTGAAAGCGGAGAGGAATGCTAATTGGTATTTTAGTGCGAGAAAACACACTATGGTAAGATAACAGACATTTTTGAGGACTTTCAAAACGGAGAGAGGGTGTGTGCACGTTTCTGTCTGTGTGTATGTAAACATTCCTGGTGAAATGCAACAGACACTTCATCATACCCGACTAAAGCACCTCACCCAACTGTTTATCAGAAACGCACGGGGGAGGGGGAGGGCGGGGTTAATACCCCAAACAGCCCCCCTGAGTGAAGTTACGCCCCAGCAGACCGTAGTCTGATTCAGGTTGCGGCAGTTGCATGCATTTTCAGCCGCGTTTGTTAGTTTATCTTTATAGCGTACATTTTCATATGATAACTAAAAAAATACAATTGATATATAAACAATTAAGACAAACGACTTTAATCTCCAACAAGAGAACCCGTTGGATCATACCAGTGGCACGTTGAAAAAAAAACTTTTAAATGTCGAACACGTCACCAGTTCAATATTCGGCTCGAGTCGAAAATCCGAGATATAACCAGGGCCGGACTGGGAACCAAAACCGGCCTTGGCAAAGTGCTCGGCAGGCCCCTCTCCCCCCGGGGGTTGGGGTGCCGCCGAGCTCTTTGCCGGGGCCGGTTTTCAGCCGATTTTGTTACAGGGCCGATTTTGCAGCTATGCAAATCGGCCCCCAGGGGCCCAAAACCGGCCCCCACCTGTGCGGCGCACCGGGGGATTGCCCGGTGCCCGCTACGGCCAGTCCGGGCCTGGATGTAACCAGTTTGAATAATTTTACTGTCAGGGTTCCAAGCATGGGTTGCAACAAGCAGCATCGCCACGGCTCTAGAGGAGAGGGCTGCGAGGCGGGGGGTGGCGCCAGTGGAGGGATTACAGCCAAACAGATTCAGACAAACGACTCCAGCTGCCAATACCAAGCATTGTTCAACAGGTGCATAATGGGTGTAACACTATTTGTGGGAGGCGTTGCCTATCCCTTCCCATTACTAATGGCCAGTGAGGAATAATGTTCAAAACCTCATGGCATTTTGCTTTAGAAGCAACGCATTTAGGGTTACCAAAGTTTTTATTGTTTTTGTTTAGTGCATAGTTGCAAAAGTGCCACCCACGTCCTGTGGGACCAGGCCACTCCTGGTTATTTAGGCAGCAGCGCTCTGCATTCTGGGTCTTGCAGTTTTCACCTTTACATTAGAGGTAAAAAATAGCTAAACGTTATCGCGCATTGAAGATGCCATACATCAGGAAGCTCCATTAGGAACACCATTTGCAGTGTTTATTTATGGTGGTAATAAAAGAACAAGCATTGGCATAGCCAATAGGTCTCGCCTGTGGGACCTTATAAGTGGTTAGTCAAGCAGCACATTATCCTGGGTGCGGTCCCGCCATGGATTAAGCATTATCAGGCTTATCTGCACCACTTTTGCATCTTGTGCAGAAGGGAGGGAGAGTGAAGCCCGCCAGGGAGAGAAGGAGAGAGAGGGGACACAGTCGTTCCGCACACCGTGTGGCAAGTGAGCAGAGCTTCCGCCCCACTCATAAAGAAAGTGCTGGAAAATGCTACATACGACAGCCACACTGTCCGGAAAGATGTATGGCGGTGCGTGCTGAAATGATCTATTGCGAGTTGTTCCTTCGTGTTGTGAACATCTGTGTTGACAGACAGCAATTACACGCAATATGTTCAGGCTTTCTGGGCTGCAATAGCTCGAGGGAATTGTGCCCGAAAAAGCTTTTCGCACTTCTCGAGGTGTACGTTTCCAACATGAACAGATATGTTTGGAAAAATATGCATAACAATGTCATAAAGCACTTCTCAGGCCTCCACAATGCATTCCTACTCAGATCTGTAGTGCAACGTGCCTTTGTTTCATGTTTGTACATACAATAATGATGCTAGTGCAGGGAGCCCAAGTTACTCATTATCACCGACCGTGACGTTTTAGGGCATGGACAAAGTGCCGCGCGGCCAATGCTTGCTCCTGATCGCCGCCCTCCCGCCTCCTACCTCCCAGGACTACTGACCCGTGGTCTCTGCACCGCTTCCCCTTCTGCCCAGCTCCTGTGACTGCTGCCATGTGAAAAGCCCTCATGGCCGACAGTTTAGTCCCCAGTCCCACTGACAGCCAAGCGTACTTTTAAATGAGTGGTCATTTATTTGCCCTTTTTCCTCAGGTTAATTTAATTTTGCCCAAGTGCCCCCATCACCAAAACAGTCTCGACAGAGCTGCGCTGTCTGCTCCACAACTGCAGATCTGCAATGAAGCACAAACTCGAAATCTCTGATACCATCACCCTTCACAATATTGACCTGTTCTTCCTAACAGAGACCTGGTTCAATGATACCTCTCACTCTATGTTTGATCTCCTATTACCCACAGGCCTCTCTATCTTCAGGAATGACAGACCTATCAAAGTTGGGGGAGGTATTGCAGTCATCTTTAGAAACTCCCTTCAACTTAAGGCTTTTCCCATCAGCGCCTTCCGCACTTTTGAATGTCTATCTCTTGAGCTTCAACTACACCACCGCTCACCCCTCAGATTCAATGTCATATACCGCCCACCTGGCAGCGGCCCTTTGTTTATGGAGGAACTCACTGACTTCATCAGCGACCAATACTCGCAAAGTGACAATCAAACCTTCGTGGGTGACTTCAATCTCCACTGGGGCTCTCTGCAAGACTCGTCCGCGAACCTGCTGGCCACCTTCCTCTCTACAAACGATCTTATCCAACACTGCACAGAATCAACACACTCTTAGGGCTCAATCCTGGCCCTTGTTATTTCTAAAGCAGGCATTCTTTCTATCGCTACCCCTATTCACGTAGACTGGTCTGATCACCTCCTCATTCCATTCTCTCTTCACCTAGCACACTCTATAACTCTTGGCCAACCTAAGAGGGCTACCTCCTGGTTCCGTGACACTGAAAACATTGACACTGTTTCCCTCTGTGAATCAGCTTTGCTGTCACTTCCAAGGCTAGACCCGAGCCTAGATGTTGACGATCTCACCTCCCAATGCCTCTCAGTCCTTGCAGTCGAAATCAATAATGTCGCTCCTCTCCAAAGCAAAAAGATAAGGCCCATTCCCTCAGCACCTTGGTTCAACAAATCCCTCTATGAAGAAAGGAAGCACCTACGACTCCTGGAGAAACAATGGAGGCAAGCGCCCTCCACCGATAATTTGGCCACGCTTCGTTCAGCAAGATCCAAGTACCACAAACACATCTTCCTTGGGAAAGCATCACACTTCAAAACCCTCCTTGACTCAGCCAAAAATAGACCCAAAAAACTATTCGATCTCATCAAGAATATTAACTGCTCTCCCCCAACCGCCAAGTTGGAGGATTCTACAAAGAAAGCTGCTGATTTCGCTGTATTCTTTGACAAAAAAGTGAAATCACTTGTGGATCAGGTCGCTCATCCTACCCCTCCAGAGGAGCGCAAATCACTAGCCATTTGGCAGAACTTTGACCCCATTTCTGAAGATGTCCTCCTCAAGTGCATCCTCGAAACAAAGCCCTCCAACCATTCTCTTGACCCCATCCCAAGTGCCATTGCCATTGACTTCTATACCCATTCGCTTCCCTATTGGACTACTCTGGTCAACCTCTTCCTCTGTCAAGGCTCCTTTCCTGTCTCCTTCAAAACTGGGCAGGTCACCCCTCTGCTTAAAAAACCCACTGCGGATGCGAATGACCTCAACAACTTCTGCCCCATCACTAACCTACCCTTTCTTGCGAAGATCACAGAAAGATGTGTTGCGAAACAACTCTCTCGTCATATCAAGGACAATGATCTTCTTGACAATTTTCAGTCCGGCTTCATCCAAAACTGCAGCACTGAAACAGCCCTGCTGCAAGTGATTGATGACGCGCTGCGGATACTCGATTCAGGGGGGTCTTGTCTTCTAATTCTCCGTGACCTTTCTGCAGCCTTTGACACTGTCAATCACAACACCCTCCTCAACACTCTTCAAAGAGAATGGGCATGGAGGGCACTGTGCTCAAATGGTTTGCTTCCTTCCTCTCTGATAGATCCCAAATGATCAAAATAGCGGACAGTCTTTCATCTCCTTTGGCGGTGGGTCAAGGTGTTCCTCAAGGCTCTATACTTGCACCCACATTGTTCAATCTCTATTTGGAACCACTGGGAAATCTCCTAAGTAAATCTGGGGTACACTTTCATCTCTACGCAGACGACACTCAAATCTACCTCAAGGTTGCCTCCTCTCATGATCTCTCCGTCCTAAGCTCTACTTTGGACTCCATTCAAAACTGGATGTCTACACATCAACTGATTCTAAATCCCTCCAAAACTGAATTCCTCCTCCTCTCCTCCTCACTTTCTCCTCCCCCGGTTCAATCATGGATGGACCAGATGAATCTACTGAACAATAAACCCATCATTGTCGACAGCGCAAAATCCCTTGGTGTCATCCTCAACACAAAACTCAATCTACTCTCCCACATTAATTCAATTGCAAAGTCTGCTCTATACCAACTGCGCCTTCTTTGGGGGATTCATCGCTTCTTCCCGGAGCATGACCTTAAAAATCTGGTCCAATCACTGGTCCTCTCCAGGCTGGACTATTGCAATTCTCTTCTTACTGGCCTCCCCAAATCCCACCTGTCCCCCCTCAAGTCTGTTCTCCATTCAGCAGCTCGTTTTATTTATGGGGCCAAAAGAAGCGACCACATCACACCCATGTTATCCACCCTCCGCTGGCTTCCCATCGAGGCAAGATCTATCTACAAGACTGCCTGCATTATCCACAAAGCCTTGCACTCCTCTTCTCCTCGCTACCTGGCGAATAAACTGAAACTCTCGGGAGGCTCTAGACCATCACGAAATGCGAAAAATCTACCGCTTGAACCGCCCACTTTCAAGAAGGAAAGATCGATGGCCCAATCCTTTTCAGGCAGCGCAGTGAGAATCTGGAACTCACTTCGGCCTCAGCCCTGGTCAAAAAGGAAGCTCATCCTGAATTTATTCTGAAGTCATCTGATGACCTCAGCTGAGCTATTCCTGTAATTATCTGGGGACGTCATCCCAAACCATCCTGAAGTATGCTTACAGGGGAAAATATTTAAATGGGATGACTTACTGTAATCACAAAAACTACTCTAGGATGGTGTTCTGATGACTCCCACTGGCAGGGTGTGATTACCTTTTACAACTCCACGAATACTAATTGACTACTTTGGGATGAGTGTGAATTACTCCAGGATGGGCTCCAATTTAAGAATGATTGTGGAGTATTCTTGGATGATCCTATTACCGCTTTATGATGGAAATTGATTTCTCTGGAATGATCCCATGATAATTTCAGGGTGAGTGTGGATTACTCCAGGATGATTTAATGATAACTCAAAAATGAGCATAGATTATTTAGGAATATATTAGGACAACTACAGAATGAGCGTGGATTACTAGACAATGACTACATAAGGTCTTTAAGATGGTTATGAAATACTCTTGCAGGATTTTTTGCCAACGGCAGGCCAAGTGTAGATAGCTCCCAGGTGATTTAATGAATACATTAAAGTGGCTGTGGATCACTAATAAATCATTACGGGCTGGATTACACCTTTAAAAGTCCATGTTACAAGCACATTAGCCGACTGCTGGTATTCCCTTGCAGGGTCCCACTATTAGTTTAGGAATATGGATTTGTTGGTTGGGAAATATTTAGAGGATCACCTCCTCAATGAACCTACCTGTGAAAAACAGGCCTCTTGGATGCAATATGCCTTCTTTATACAATACCATGAATTATTTGCAATGCCATGAGTTCTAAAGTAAGACCTAGATTTACAAAAGTGTCAATTAATGCAGCGCAACACCCAAATTTGCTGCGTTGCATCACAGGGAGCGAGCAGGAAAGTGCCATGTCTACCCCTCTCCCTTGCACCACTGCACCATTAGGCAGTCGAGCACCATGCACACACATTTGCACTCGGTTTTATACTGGAAGGGCCCCCTTGCTGTACAACAAATACTATGCCTAGAAAAACCTGAAAACTTTTCCCATTGTGTATGAGTGTTGTAACAAATACCAATTTGCTCTGGTTTATAAATCCAGAAAAGATTTTGCATCAAGTCCGCATTATAAAACTTAACCCCTTCGATGCTCCTGGCGGAACGGTTCCGTCATGAACGTCGGTTGGCCTGTGCTCATGACGGAACCGTTCCGTCATGAGCCCGTTGGCTCATTAGAACCTTCAGCGCAGCGCGAAAATTCGCGCCGCGCTGAAGCGGTTAAGCCAACCAAAAACAAAAGTTCCATAAATATGGTCCCAATTATAAGATCAACATTCTCCTACTCTGGAAAGATTCGTTTTTAAACTCTACCGTGAGATGCGGGCACTGTACAAAAGAAATCTCAGAAACATTCTTTTACGCTAGCTTTGTGCTGTAGAAATACCAGATGCATACAAAAGTAGTGGCTTCAACAATGTTATACTTTTCATTCAGATAAGATGAACAACTTATGCAGCTACTCCCATACTCCTGACTCACTGGGACTTGCCTTAATTTGAGGTACAGAGCATTATCTGAAGCTGTTTAATATGGTGACCAGTGGCAAACGAGTGAAAAAAGTAATGGTTAAATGAAAAAGCATCAAAGGGGGTATGTTAACTTGTAATTTTATTGATCTAAAACACACCATTGGCCCCATAGAAGCCAGGATACTAAACAAGAGAACATAAAGAAAGTCCAGGACACTGTTCAAGAGGATAAACAATGCCAGAATACTACAAAAAGAACCAAAAGGCTTAATGAAATCCAGCAACTTCAATGTTTGCTTTTAGATTCAAAGTTTTCTTTAGTACTGTAATGCAAATCTTTATAGCCAGCTTCCTTCTCATAGTTATGTTGTTCAGTGATGGCCAGCCTTCATCCCTGCACATAGACTTCATAGAGTCTGGAGGAAAAAGAAATTAACATACATCAGTATCATGTTAACACCACTATTTTAGGTTTTTAATAGGACTGTGCTGCCATTAAAACGTTCCAATCCTTTTATTTCATATAGTGTGCCCGATGAGATATGGTTTCAAGGGTTCCTAAGTTTAACATTAAGGTTACTTGGTCAAAGAGGTAATGGTTAGAGCAAGGCATCGATGAAGAGGTGGGAAGGAGGTAAACAAAGAAGACTCACCTGTCCAAGTGAAGAAACCGCCGCTGTTCACCAGACGCTGTCACGCTTGCTCTGCAAACAGAAAGCAATCAATACAAGATTTAATTTACAAAATCATCATGGAGGCAGCCATGTGGAGCCAGAACTCTACTTATTACAGTATTCTTATTTGGAAAACAGTCTAAAAAATTACCCTACTGACCAGAAATCCAAATAGGAGCTTACAACCAAATGCTAGGAACAGGGCAACTGATCAAATTATTGGGAGAGCTGAAATTAAATCCCAACTCAAGGCTATGCGCCAGATTTGCATGTAATTTGTAGCGCAAATTCTCAATGAGTTACAACCCCTCCCCCATTGCTCTTTTGTAGACGGCTGTTTGTTAAGTGTGAAGGAGCCCGTGTACAATAATATGAACCAGGACCGCATATGCAAACATACATTGTAACACTGTATGTATATTCATGCATTTTCATAGTCCTAAATCAATCAGAGTGGAAATCGTGCCAGTAATGGTTGGGTGTGGTTCTGCTTGGGCAACAGAATCCCCCAATACCAGTTGACAAGTGCAAACAGAGCCATGAGGCCATGCTTAGTAAGAGCAAAACAAGGCAAGTTTGCCCCATGGCACTGTTCACCACCATGCGGAAAGGGGCACTGACCACATAACTTAATGGACTCATGATTATGAACAGGGCACAACTCTGTGTTCCAGCCCATGGACAATGGATATATAATGTCAGGTCACCAGTTGCCATTTCTTTTTTTAGGTTGTAAGTTGCTTAGTCTTACTGGCTGAGAAAAACTTGGAAAAACTAGGGGTTCACTATATATTAGCACATGGACATACTTTAATATTTTTGCTAAGGTAGCATGAAAAAGGTAATATCGCTACAAGGGTTCAAACATTTTCCTAAGACTGAATCTCAATGCACAGCCACGGTTGCAGTGGCTTTCACATGGCCAAGTGATGGTTCAAGTCAGAAATAGACGTCTAGGACATCCAGAGACAGGAGAGAGATATCCTGTGTGTTCTTTTCCAGCTTGGGGATTTGACAAGTTTGGCATTTAACAGTTGACTGATTCAATGTTGTCCCTTTACAGTTGCATGACTGTGGCACCAAGCCCCTTCACCACTCATTCAAACAAATATGCCTCTGGAAATACCATCAGGGCAGAGTGATAGCTTTTCCAGGATACCTGTGATCTATCTGTTCCATAACGATCAAAGCATTTCAAATTTGTTGAACAAGGATCCGTTCTACATCCTCCTTTCAACATCTAAAACAGGTAATACTGAAGATGGCCATAATCTATGACACAAAAGCTGATTCACAAAAAACAAGGTCCTAAACACCAAGCATTAGACAGAACAAGGCTCAAGGAGAGCAGGGTGCGGGCATTGTCTGTCAAGCCCGCTCCTATTCCAAACAGGGAGCTAGGTGGAGTCAAGTGTGGATAAATTGGTCAGTCCAAGACAAGAACGTGGTTCGCATTCAGTCACAGATCTGCTTAGCATTTCCCGCACTCCCTTTGTGTTGTCAACTTACCTGCTCGGGTCCTGTTGTCCCGCAGTCGGGAATTTTTGGTACCTTGATTGGACGTCTCTGACATGTTACGGCTCCTTCACGCAGGTCTTCCTCTTACAGGTCGTTGATCTCTTCTTCCGGGTTCCTGTCTGCATCCATCTTCGCTCGCCGGCGGTACCTGCTTGTGTAGCGCTGTTTCTTCGCGCTAGAGTTTCTATAGCCTCTCGTCCTGTACAGAATACAATGAGAGAAGAAAGATATATTTAACCAAAGAATCCTCGTCTATCAGGTATATGGTAGGATGATGATGTTATAGATGGTTAGAAGGACATAGTTACTTATCTGATTTATCTGATCCACGGAGAATGGAAAAACTGTTATTCTTTTGTTTCCCTTATTTAACACGGGCTGGATATAAAGAAGAAAGGAAGTGAGGCATTGGCTGTGAACACAAGACAGGAGGCGGCAAAGAAGTTAAACGCTGGAATAAACCAATTGTAGGCAGGAATAAAGCAGTTGTATCGATTACAGAAAGTCTTGCTTGCAGCAACGCTTGCGCGCTGCCAAAGCCCAACCAAAAATGCATATTTATTAACCATACGAATTAAAAACATATACAAATGATTTACATTATGTGGAAAAATATTGCAGGATTTCCCAAAACCATCGAATATAACCATTGTGTCTATTTTGCTGGGGTTTGTCACAGCAGTTAAGTAGATGATGACGCAAAACGGGGAGATGAACGGTAAGGGTATGTGAGGCACAGAAAGGGAGAAGAGGTGAGGCTGAAGAAGACTGGATGTATTAACAAGCATTTGCAATGCAATAGGTCTCATATTTACGAGAGTTTGAGCTATTGGCATTGTAAATGAAAATGCCTTTTATTCATGTGTTGTTTTTAAAAACAGATCAATTAAAGGCATTGTCCTTTACAATGCCAATAGCTTAAACTGCCGCAAATGCGAGACCTATTGCATTCCAATGCCCGAGCCCATGCTGTAAAAAAAGAAAAAAAGTTAGGAGAGAGCATGTCGAAAATAGTGTTCGGAAACTGTAATTAAAGCCTACAGAGTAACAACACAACAGGGAAGATCGGGAGGGACTACGATGCCTATTGACCAATGAACAGCCACATTTTACAGTAAACAATGAAACAAACCAATTTAAAAATGTGTGGAGCTTCCAGTCCCTGAATACAGCATGCCTCACAGAGCAGCGCACGCACTGCCCAGGCTCGACCCATAAATTACGAAATAATCAAGTAATACTGTTACAAAACGTGCCCCATGAAGCTTCAGTTTGCCTTTTCTTTCTGCATAAGTTACTCAACCCTGCCACATAATTCCAGTGGCCCTGGATACAGTCCAGGTATTGTGGACAGGGGGTTTGTGCGCGAGGCTAGTGAGGGGTCATGGTAGTGACATGTCACTGGGTGGGGAGACGTGTTTATCGGTGTTGCTGAGCACATATGTTTCGGGGTGCAGACTGCAGCACATATGTTTAAGGGGTTGAGGCTGCAGTACAGATGTTTCCCTGGTGCAGGCTGCAGTACAGGTGTTTCTGGGGTGCAGGTTGTTTCGCAGATGTTTATTGGGTCAGGCTGCATCACAGGTGTTTTCGGGGTGCTGGCTGCAGTCCAGATGTGCTTGATGTCTTACCGGGGTGGATGTGCTTGATGTCTTTTCGGGGTGCTGGCTGCAGTCCAGATGTGCTTGATGTCTTTCCGGGGTGGATGTGCTTGATGTCTTTTCGGGGTGCTGGCTGCAGTCCAGATGTGCTTGATGTCTTTCCGGGGTGGATGTGCTTCATGTCTTTTCGGGGTGCTGGCTGCAGTCCAGATGTGCTTGATGTCTTTCCGGGGTGGATGTGCTTGATGTCTTTCCGGGGTACTAGCTGCAGTCCGGATTTGTTTTGGGGGGTGCTGGCTGCAGCCGAGGTGTTCGGGAGGAGTCAGTAACAGTCCCCCCCGAGTCCGCCTCTGGAGTAAAGCATGCAGGGGTGAGAGCCGGAGCTGCCTGGCCAGTAATACCTGCTCTCCCAGCGGCTGAGCCCTTGCTCTGCTGTCACTGGGGTAGGGTATCCGTGCTCGCTTCCCGGGCTCCGCTCTCGCACCAGGGCTGGGGCGTTCCTCCGCCCGCACTCCCCCTCCAGGCTCTGCTCTCACACCAGGGCTAAAGCTTCCCTCTGCCCTCCAGCAACCCCTCTCTCACCAAGACTGAGGCTCCCCTCCCTATGTACAGGGCCGGCCTTAGGCATGTGCAAGCTGTGCACCTGCACAGGGCCACCAAACCCCAGGGGCCGCCACACCAATATATATCCTTAAGATAATAACCCTCTGAGGAAGGATGCATATTTGCGTGGCGGCCCCTGGCAGGGATTTGGCGGCCACCAGCTCTGTTCCACTTCCAAACACCCTGACCCCCCCTCTTCACTGGCCTCCGCGCCTGCGTTCCTCCGGGGGCCCCATACCTGTTCCTCCGGGCCCCCCCTATCTACTCTCCCTGCCCAGAGCCGCCATGAGCCTAGAGCTGCCCCTGCTATGTACTTCCCCCACCAGTCCCTGCTCTCTCACCAGGGCTGGGGTTTACTTATCTCATCTCTCTCTCCCTCCCTCCCTCTGTGGCCTTGGTGCGCTGTGAGTGAGTTGCTTCCCAGCCTCCACCCTCGCACCAGGCTGAGCCTTATCTCTCTCCCTGGCTTTAGTGCGCTGTGACCTCACGCTCCACTCTCACCTCGGGCGTCCTCCCTCACTCTTCTCGCTCTGGGTGGGAGCATGTACAGTTTTTCCCGAAGTGCAGGCGGTGAAATTTAGAATTACACTACTGAACAAGTGAAATGTTCGGTCAATACGGCAGTTGCAAAGAATTGCATTGTAGAGAGCAACAAGACATGCACTAATGTGCACCTGTGCCCCGCTTAGGACCAGTATTGCACAGTTGTTCCCTTCTGATATTGGGGTGGGGTAGAGTGAATGGAGCAGGTTGATTTAGAGTAGCGTGGAGTGGATTGGGGTAGCATAGAGTAGGGTAGATTGGTTTAGAGTGGAGTGGGATACAGTTGATTAGATTGTAGTCTGGTAGCAGGAATTAGAAGGGAGTGGGGTAAACAGTAGTGGTGTAGAGTGGGCTAGATGGAGGAAAAGGTGGAACATTGGGGTGGAGTAGGGTAGATGGGAGTTGCGTGAAGTGAGATATACTGGGACAGATTTGGGTGAGGTGGGGCAGACTGAAGTGAAGTGGGTGGATTAGAGTAGGGTAGAATGCAATGGAGTAGTGTAGGTTGGAGTGGAGTAGGGTAGATTGAAGTGGAGGAGGATACTTGGAGTGGAGTAGATTAAGGTAACAGATTAGAGCAGATTGGTTTAGAGTAGGAAAGGGTAGATTGGGGTAGATTGGTTAAAAGTGGGGTAGATTGTAGTGGGGAATATGGAGGTAGAGAGGTAGACTGGAGTGGGGTAGGCTGTAGTGGTGTTGAGTGGGCTAACTTGGGTGAACAGTGGGGTACATTTAGTGAGCTAGATTTGAGTAGAGTGGTGTTCAGTGGAGTGAGGTAGATCTGGGAGGATTGGGGTAGATCGGAGTGGATAGAGTGGAGTGCAGTATATCGGGGGTAGAATGGAATGGGGTACATTAGGGATGAGTGGGGTACTTGGAGTGAGGTAAATTGGGTGGATTAGAGTAGGGTAGATTGGAGTGGAGAGGGGTAGAGTGGAGCAGGATACTTTGAGTGGAGCAGATAGGGTGGATTAGAGTAGGGTAGATTGGAGTGGAGAGGGGTAGAGTGGAGCAGGATACTTTGAGTGGAGCAGATAGGGTGGATTAGAGTAGGGTAGATTGGAGTGGAGAGGGGTAGAGTGGAGCAGGATACTTTGAGTGGAGCAGATAGGGTGGATTAGAGTAGGGTAGATTGGAATGGAGGGGGTAGAGTGGAGTAGGATAGACTGGGGTAGAGGAGATGGAGTGGAGTAAAGAGGAGTGGGTTAGATTAGGCTAGATTGAAGGGGGTAGATTTGAGTGGGATATATAGAAGTGGAGTGGGGCAGATTAAGGTAGAGTGGAGTGGGGTATATTTGGGATGGGTGGGGTGAGCTAGAGTGAAGTGAGGTAGGCTGGGTGGATTGGAGTAGGATAGAGTGGAGTGTGGGGGATTGGGGTAGAGTGGAGTATGGTAGAGTGGAGGAGAGTGGAGGTAGATTGGGGTGGAGTGGGATACATTGAAGTGGAGTAGATTGGGTGCATTAGAGCATGGTAGATTGTAGTGGAGTAGATGTGGGTCAACTGGGGTAGATAGGAGTGTAGTAAATCAGGGTAGGGTCGAGTGAGGTATATTGGGGTAGACTGGAATTGGGTAGATGGGGTGGAGTGGAATAGGGTGGGGAGGAGTATGGCAGATAGAGTGGGGTAGATTGGGTGGATTTGAGATGGGTAGAATGGAGTGGGGTAGGGTGAGGTAGAGTGGGTAGACTGGGAAAGATTGGAGTGGAGTAGTTTGAAGCGGGGTAGACAGGAGTGTTGTGGGGTAGGGTGGATTCGATTGAAGTCACACTGTTGTAGTGGGGTAGATTGGGGAGGAGCTGGTTTGATTGCAGTGTGGTAGAGAGATTGGAGAGGGGTAGATGGAATGGATTGAAGTAAAGTAGAGTGGAGTGGAGTGTGGTAGATTGGGTGGATTAGAGGAGGGGAGTGGGGAGATTTGGAGACTGGGGTAGTTTAGGTTGGAGTGGGATACATTGGAGTGGAGTGGGATGTCCTCAACCTAAATTATTTCCAGGAAGCTTGAAAACGAACTTCCGCAATGGACCCCCACCTTAAGCTGTTGCAAACCCAGTGGGAGAGATCAGGCGTGCACCTCCTGGCAAACCCTCTTTATCGATGAATTACTCTGCCACATAACCGTGTGCCTCCTGGCAACCCCTCACATTTGGTGATGCAGTGCGCGCAATGAAATTCGTTTTATTTATTTAAATGTTTACTTACCTGTAAAACTCCGTAATCCATACATTACTACCCCCCACCCTGCCCCTCCCCCTGCCCACGTCCCCGCCCTGCAGTAACTCCTACTGCCGACCGGTACTGCCGGTCCCCTCTCTCCAAAACTACGTGCAGGCAGGCGATGTGCACGTGTACGGCGTCTCTTTTACTGAGGAGATGTGCACGCGTACAGACAGTTTCACTTCTTAACCTCTTCCATGCCACGGGTGGGCTGTGCTGGTGACGGAACGGTTCCGTCACGGCCCTGCCGCCGTGCCTGCGCGGCGCGAATTCCGCGCCTGCGCTAACGTTCTGAAGAACGGGCGGGGCCGTGACGGAACCGTTCCGTCACAAGCACAGCTCACCCGCGAGCCGTGACGGAGCGGTTCCGTCACAAGCACGGAACCGCCGCGCGGCCGCCCCACCCCCTTAGCGCTGCGGCGGAATAGCCGCCGCAGCGAAGGGGTTAATGCTCAGGCGCGCTCAACTCGCTTTTTTTACTAGGATTAAAACCTGTGATCCCGCACTTGCTATTAACAGAATGACGCCCAGGCAGCTCCTCTCTGCCCCGAGTGCCCTGCGTCAAAGGCCCGCCCTGTTTCTTTTTCCCAGCGTCTGTTCTTCCCCCTTGCCACCGCCTCCTCCTCCTGCTGCCGGCCTGCCCCCTGCCTCCCGCCCTCGCGCTGTGCAAGCCGCCGCTCCAGTAGCGTGCCACTCGCCGAAAAAAGCGCTTTGACACCTCATGGGTAGTAAGCGCTATATAAATGCAATTACAATACAATACAGCCTCTGCTGACTTAATTACCTGTGCGCGCTGGTCCATGTACCATGGATGTGAGGCCTTACTGAAACACCCTTTGCTCACTTCTCTCTAGTGACTCACATTTCAGGATTAGCATATTCCTGTATTTTCATCCAGCCTGACAAAAGTATCTTAATTAAAAGTTCCAATTTGACTAGGATTGCATTATCAGACAGCGTGACAATACAGCGCGTCATGCCTCACTTTGAGTCTTTCTAAGCGCTGTAAATATAGTGTGGTAGCATTATCCAGTTTCATGATTCTCAAATTACAGGCATCTGAAAGACATAAGGATAAGTGAGCCTCACAAGGATTCAGGCTCATGAGATGAAGGTCACTGATGTACCATTGAGAACTTTATTTTATAAGTCGATTTAATAACACTTTGTTATAAAAATTTGATTCTTTTTTTATCTTGACTATTCCTTTGTTGTTGGGTTTTTTCCGTGGAATACATGTTCATTCAGTCATTGTATACTCAAGTCAACTATATGTTTTTTTCGTAAAAAAGAAAAAAAGTTTAAAAAATATATCTTACAAGCCTTAGGAATATAATAAAACAATAGATAATCTGCGTTTCTGAACTTTTAACATTTAGGCCTTGGTTTTGATTAAATTGTTATTTTGCATCGACCTCTGAAGAATGGACGGCTGGTTAGGCCCAGCAGGATGAGAAAACAGAATTCAGTATTCAAGAGGGCTTGCATTAAAGTATTTTGCCACCCGGAAGTCTGGTTCGCTGCCAGACAAAGAGGCCTAACCCTCCCGCAGTGATCCCTCCTCCCAAGAGATAGCGCTCCCAGCAGGCAAAACTGCATCAATGCAGGTACTAGAACCGCACATCAGGCGTCGATAACAGCTGGCCTAGCCTGCGCTACGGATGGAAATCCGGGCGAGGCACCTTCCTAATACTGCCGCACTGGGGGTCAGCTAGCTATAATTTGCCACGACGCAGCCAATAGGTGTGGGATCGAACCTGTGACACGTCTTTCAGGCTAGTTCGTGCAGCTTTTGCGTCACTTCCCACGGCTATCTCACTCTCCTCTGGAGAGCGGCTTTGGCTATCCCTGGTGCGAAAGGAGGGTGCTGACAGTCCTTCCGTGGAGCATTAATGAGGTGCTCCTCGATACAGGCGTGGGTGAGGACCTGTTCCATCAGGCCGCTCCCGCATGTGCCCTCCCAAGGAAAGTGCAGTACCAGGCCGGTTAGTGCAGGGGGCGGCTCAGTCAGGCAGTGAGAGTGGGAGCTCCGTCTCCCCCCAGGGAAGGACGAGCAGGGAGCAGGATCGCGCCCACCACTGCACATTCTTCTTGATCTAGAGGGACATGCCGCTAGCACTGGGCCCTTGGGTGGATGCAGAGCGCTCATCCTCAATGTGAGGGATAGCAGCCGGGGAGCAAAGGGTGCCAGCAGTCTGCAGCTCCAGGCCCCGGCGATGGTGCAAGGGAGCTGCGCGGTGCCCCTCTGGGACCTCGGGGTAGCGAGAATGCATGGCAAATACTGGTCAGTCGAGGGGGGGGGGGGGGGGGGGGCAAGACTGCGAATGGTGGGCTCGGTTTCACTGCCCTCGGCAGTCCGTAAGGCCTACCCATTGCACACAGCAACATTCGGCCACATGCATCATTGTTCCCGTTGGCGTTTTCTTAATTGCAAAAATGAAGGAATCGCAATTAAGAAATCGCAAATGGCTATGCATCAAGAAATTGCAATTTTTTTTGCGATTTCTTAAATTTCCTTCATTGTGATTCACAATTTGCGAATCGCAATTAAGGAATCCCCTCCCATTGTTTCCTATGGGCCTAGAGGCTCATAGGAATGAATGGGAAGCCATTCTCATTTTGCGATTCGCAATTAAGGAATCGCAAAATGAAAATGCTATTTCAAGGGTGCAGGGGGGGTAAGGGACCCCCCCCTGCACCCTTGAAATTTAACTTTAAGAACATTTTTCACACACGCATGCCCCAAGGGCATGTGTGTGTGTAAAATGCAACTTTGAAAAATTCACTTTTGTGCATTTTTCAAAGTTTTCGCAAATTACCATGAAGGTGAACTTCATGGTAATTTACCTCTCCCTATTTGCGAATTCGCAATTTCTAAAGTGTATTGCATTGCAGCAATCTCAATTTAAGAAATCGCAACATAATTGCGATTCCTTAAATTGCGAAAAAATAAAAAAATATGATGCCTCCCAAAAAAGGGTATAGTTGGGTTGACACACGCGTCGGAAACTCGAGACGCCACCAAGGAGGATTTACTGACCCCACGGGTAACTGCCATAAGGTGATACCATTTTTTGGGATTCGAAACACGAATAGAGGAGGGATCATCTCTAAACGGTGAAAGAGATTTCTTTCATACTGAAAAGGTTAATACCTTGTTCCACATCGAACAAATAAGTTCTCTCCAAGTTCGAAAACCACTTGATAAAACTCAACGGTATGGGTTAATCGTAGTGAGGTAAACCCGACATAAAAAGTATACATTTTGGATGAGGATTCCGGATTGGAAATACCCCACGTCTTGAAATTAATTGCGCCCTGAAGAAGTTCTGATAACAGAACGAAACGCGTTGGCTGGTGTTTATATGGACTATTAAAAGAACATTGAATGTCATTTTTTCATCATTTTCCATGATTCAGCGTCTGTATCTATGAGAACTGTTCAACGATTTATTTCTCTCCAACGAATTGTGGATATTTACTTTCGCAGCGGTGCTTTTTCATCTATAACAAAAAAAAAAAGCCTCCCAAAAAAGGATATTGCATTCGCAAACGGCAGAATTTTGCGATTCGCACTGTTTGCGAATGCAATTTACCTTGATGCATGTGCCCCATTGAGAGGTTTGTCAAGCAGGTAGAGCGAGGGCCTCAATCCTGCGGCACTAGACGATGGCATCCCAGATCAGCACAGGGGCTGCGGTATCCTGTGCTGGTGGAGAACATCCTACAGGAACAGGCCATGTCCCGCCATTGAAATGAAACTTGCTCTATTAGTTGTGCCTACCGGCCTGGGAGCAAAGTCTTTCCCGTTGTGGTTCTCCTACAGGCCAGGTTGCAGTGCCAGGGGAGATCTGATTGAGCCATGCCACCCGACCAGGCACTCATAGCAGCAAGGGGGAGGTGTTACGCTGTGCTGTGCCCATTGGAGGACAGCACCCCATCCGGTTGCCGCCAGCATAAGTATTGTATTGTAATTGCATTTATATAGCGCTTACTGCCCGTGACGAGGCGTCAAAGCGCTTTTTCGGCGGGTAGCATGCTACTCCGGGACCCATAGAGGATTAGTGTTGAATTAGTATAGTGAACATGCAAGTACATTTTAATTGGTGGATAGGTTAATCAGTTATTTGGAATGATAGCAGAAGGATAGAGGAGGAAAAGAGGTTTGTATTTATATAGCGCTTGTTACCCATGATGGGGTGTTGATATATGCTATTCAGGAAGCCCATAAAGGATCAATCAATCAATCAATCAATCACAAAATCTGTATAGCGCGCTACTCACCCGTAAGGGTCTCAAGGCGCTGAGGGGGGGGCTCGCTACTACTCGAACAGCCAGGTCTTGAGTTGTTTCCTGAAGGAGAGGTGATCCTGGGTCAGCCGTAGGTGAGTGGGGAGGGAGTTCCATGTCTTGGCCGCCAGGTAGGAGAAGGATCTTCCTCTACGGTGGATTTCCGAATTCTAGGGACGGAGGCAAGGGCGAGGCTGGGGGATCGGAGCTGGCGGGTGGGTGTGTAGAAAGTGAGGCGGCTGTTGAGGTACTGTGGAAAAGTAAATTTTGCCATGTTGTATGTGCCTACGTGTTCCCCATATTATGCTATATGTGCATGATCGATATGCATGTATCCCCCTGTGATCGATTAAAGACGCAATTACAGTTGTGTCCATCTCTAGTATGCCAGTTTCCAGTTCTCGTGAAAACAACGAGTATTAGGCCTATGTTGCCACATTTTACAGTGTGCACGTTAATTCATTGAATTGTCCCCGTTTTTAGGCCTCAAAATGGCCCGGACATCAGATTCAGCTCCAGTCTCCTGAACCCTCTCCGAGGAGCGATACAGCCCCCACCTGCATCCCTGACCCTTCACTTACATCCTGACTCACAGTGCCCGGCTCGGCCTGGCTCTGCCTGCCAGTCTGCCAAGAATATGTTATGCTTCTAGTTATCAGTCCAGCCCTCCTTCTCTGCATTCCTAAGCTACTGAATCGCATCAACAGTTTCAGCCATGGTCTAGCCTTTCTGTCTCCATGTAAGAGAAATACTGTATTAATATTCATAGAATATTCCTAGCACACGCAATACATGTAGAATTATGCACGCACCAGTCTTAGTGTCTAGTAGCCTTTGCCCTGATAACTTTTGGATTCTATCAACATGTACTCCAAACACCAGATACCAGATATGCTTTAGGTACATGTCGCTCTGACACTACAGACTGTAGTCTCCTCTTCTAGCGCAGAAGTCATAGCCCCCAGTTCCTCCCTGGTAACACGTCATTGCCCGTTTGCGCGCACCACTAGGTTAAAGGTCCCAGCTGCTCAGGTAGCCCCCTCCATGTTTCCGCCCCATTCATGACACTTCTGTTACGTTTGCATCAGATGTCTATGTATACGCCCTGTACACGCCTTCTTGTTACTCCCATCTTGTCCTTATCTTTCGCGACTGTTACGAGTTACGCCTACTGCTACGCCTACTGTATTGAATGTAATGTAATTGTTTTAGTATATATATACTGTGTACTGTTACTGAATGTTACCCATGTCCCCAGATCCTGCCCCCGGCAGCTGCCATCAGTCTATCCCCGTGCAGGCTATCCCGTTCCTGTTCCTGTCCCTTATGCCTGATTAAAGCCTGTAGACTCAAGATACCTCGAATCCTGTCTCTTATTTATTGAGCTATCTGTTTTATTCATTGTATTCAAAAATAGTACCGGTAATTAATTATTTATTTACCACATAATGGCGCCCGAATAGGAACTTGCCCTTTCCCCACGCGCCGGCGAAGCCACGCAGGCCCCCTGATCCTCTGCAGCCGTGACGGAACCATACCGTGCACGTGCAGATATTTCTGCTTCAAGTATCCCTCAGGCCCACGGAGGAGACGGAGGTTGCGGTCCAGCATCCAGACGAGGCGGTGAGGAACGCGGCGAGTCCCGACCAGAGCCCAAGCCGAGAGTCCGAGGTCCGAGGTATCCGGAGGCCCACCTGTAACTGAAGTCCGAAGCTCGTAGTCCGTCGTCGTAGCAGTCCAGTCCAGTCCGAGGCCTTCCGTTCTTGCTGCCCGGTGAGTACCGTTGCTGGGGTAGTATCTAGACAGGGTCAATTAATTTGTCTCTGGTCCGTGGGTTTGGGTACGCAGATCCAATCCGAAGTGTTCACCTAGGTGGACGCGGGTCCTGACGTGTCTCTTTATGGGACCGGTAAGTTTCGTACTGTTTAGCAGTGCATCTAGTCATTCTAGTAAGTTCCGTTCTCGAGAAATTCATGTCTCTGTTTTCAGTATACCAGGTAATATTTCTGTCCGAACTGTTATTTTAAATGTCGTTTAATGTGTTTTCAATGTCGTGGTATGAGTGATTTGTTGTTCCAGTCATTATTGTGTTTATCGTGTATTGTATTGTGTTTGGATTCCAGCCTAGAGAATGCCTCTATTATATCTAGACTTATGGGTGGATTACACCAAGGAGTTAGAAGAGAAATATAGATGGCCCGTATCAGGTACATGGGATGCCGAGTGCATCATGCGAGTAGAAGAAGCATTATGGAAAAAGAAAGCCAGACAGTCCCAGAAAGATGCCATCGAGTTATGGCGCAAAGAATCTCATAAAAGAACCGAAAAAGAAATCAGAAAAACAGAATTAAGTAGGGAATCCTCAGAGAGAGCCCAAGAAAGGGAATTAATCGAAGTAGGTGAACGAGTTAAAGCAGAACAGTCAGACAGACAGAGAAATGCCCTTATTAAGGGTATGTATCCTCTTCTTGCCGAGGGCTTGCCAAAAGCAACCCCGGAAGCACCATGTAATTTTCCGCCGCCATTAATTCCGATTAAACTACGTCACAAACCGACCGCAGCTGATATTTTTCTCTCGTCCTATTTGGACGACACAGTCCCAGAATATGCAAATTCTGTTCCGCCAGCTCCCGTAAATAATGTAATTCCTGTTCCTCCAGCCACCGGGGCACCCGTTGCAGCATCTGTTACGGTACCCCCGGTCCAGCCTACAGTACATGTACCCGCTACATCAGTCACTCTACCAGCTCGTACAGTACACACCGACGATTCTAGTTTAGGAGCCGCGGGGGGAAGTCCTCCTGGAACCCCGCCTCAACACAGACGTATGACGCTGCTTGAGCTACATGAACGAGCGTTACAGCGTACGCCAAAAATTCAAACATTTACAGATATCAAGCGAGCACTCACCGAATGTCGTTATGATCCAGTTTCAGGCGATGGTAATATGGTTATATATTCATTACGTTTAAGACGGGTGACCGAATATTTGGACACCCTGCCCAATATGAAAGAATATCTAGACAGAATATATTGTTTTATCCGTACAGGAGTAGACCCAGAAAGTGTTCGCGACGCCATGATTCAAAGAAAAGTCGAGATTCAGCTCATGCTTTTAAAGTTTTTAATTAATTGTTTAATAAGAGAACAAGATTATCCGGATAAAGATCCAGAAGAAATGAAAGTCCTGACCAGGTGGAGTGACCATATAAGCGAGGGAAGACACAAGACACAAAACTGTATAGAGAGTATGTACAAGAAAATTCGTAGGGAAATAATAAAGTTACACGAGAAACGAGAAGCAGCACAAGTAACCGAGAAAGAAGACGACTCTCCTACTGAAGAGGTAGACGACGAGAATCCCTCCAGAATAGCGTATGTAGGTAGAACTAGACTTCCCGACCGACATTCCCGCCTAGATCGCAAGAAAGTTTTCCCTCCTCCAGCACCAGAACAGGGTTCTCTTGAACAAGTATTCCAAGCTACCGATCACATTCTGAGATCACGAATAGGTTATAGTGAGCTTAGTACAATGCATGAACAAGAACTAGCCCGATCAGCAGTCCGGTGGACTACTGATTCTACCACTTTTCCAGACGAAATAGTGGCACAAATGTTTCTGAAACTGCCCCCAGCCGAGCAGCGACTGGTGGGTATGTATATGATCCAGCACCTCATTACACTGTATGAGGGACAGCATTCTGATCCAGGTCCACTACATGATGTTTTGAACGAGTTACTCCAGTACAGATGGAGAGGTCTAGGTACTGATTTAATTAGTATCATTCTAGAACAACGCCACAAATATCGAACGTTTCTGAATCCGCATTTTGTTCATGTCTCACCTCCAGAAAGTAAATCATTTTACATAGATAGACAGCATCCGTTACGAGAAGTACACCCAGTTAGGACAGCGGGTGGTGACCTAGAACGAGTATTTGTTTACACCCCTATCACAAAGATGGAACTCTTAGAGATGAAAAAGTTAATTCCCTGTCACGACAAAGATCCAGCAGGGTTCCACCGTGAATTAAAAGACATGCTCCGTATGGGAGAATACACTTATCCTGATATCATTAAAATGTTAAAGGTTCTGTTGCCCGCAGGGGTATATGAAAAACTCAAGGAAAAAGAATGGGAGGTGGGAGAGAAAAAGATTGATTGGACAGCTTTAGAAGCTGAAGATAATACACGAGTACCAGGTACCGGTCTTGGGGAGAAATGTAAAGATTTGCCCGAGTTATTGATACAAGTTTTGCCAAGATTACTAGCCACGAAAAAGGAAGATTGGGATGCAATCTCAGCTTGTAAACAGAAACAAGATGAAGACACTAGTGATTTTTATTCCAGATTTGAAAAATGTTTTATTATTAACAGTGGTCTGAAAACAAGTAGTGAATCGTTCCCTCATCTTTTTGTTACCAAACTAGTCGAGAATTCAAGTCCACAAGTTAAAAATCGAGTTTTGAAAGTCGAAAGTACCTGGCAAGCTAATACTCCGTCACAAATGTTACAAATGCTCCAGTATCACCAGAACAGAATCAGGGAAGAGCAAGAACACGAAAGGAGACGTATGAAAGACACGAAAATGAAAGTATTAGTTGCACAATCTGTTCCACAGGACAGTCAGAAGAGGGGTCCGAATCAAGCCAGTCATCCTGCAGCTCCCGTTAAAGGGACATGCAATTACTGTAAACAGCCAGGTCATTTTATAAACGAGTGTGCAGTTCTGAAACACAACATAGCTACTGGTAAAACTAAAGAAAGACCACGTCCGCCTAGACAAGAACAAGTTCCACAGACTTCTCAGCCACCTCAGAATGCACAACAGACAGTTCTAGCACCGCAGCTATCGCTGCAACACAGCATGTTACACAGCAGATGTACCAGTATGCCCAGACAGAGTATCCAGATTATCAGCCGTATTCATGAAACAGCCTAGAGAGGGAGGTAGGCCTGCCTCTCATCGAGATACCTGTAGATCAAGAGGGTCCCTATGTACACAGTCAAGTATTAGGGAAAGACAGAAAGTTTCTGATTGATACAGGGGCAAGTAGGACTACCATCAGTCATGACGAGGTTCCAGGGGCTCCGCTCTCAGGCTCTAAAAATGTTTCCCTTGGATTTTCAGGAAAGCCTATTGTTAATGATATTTCGAAACCAGTTACTCTAGAAGTTGGTCCATTGTCCCGAACTACTGATTTGTTACTCACGAAATCTTGTCCAGAAAATGTGTTAGGCATTAAGACATTGAAAGAATTAGGAGCAGTTATTTGCTGTTCCCCAGAGGGGGTCCGCTTGTTTTTGAGAGACTTCAAAGGTCATTATGTATTACGTGATTTTGATCCAAGATTGTCGAATGTACCACAGCATTTATGGGCGCAAGGTCCAACTGATGTAGGATGTATGCATATCACACCCCATCGTGTGACTCTAAAGCAAGGTGTAGTTTTGCCACGAATCAGACAGTACAAATTGCCACCTGAGGCTGTAGCAGCCTTATCTAAAATTATTGACAAACTTATTGCTCAAGGAGTGGTTGTAGAAACTGACTCCAATGTATGTAATTCTCCTATCATTCCAGTCCTGAAACGTACTGATCCAAAAGCACCTCCAGTATATCGATTAGTGATTGACCTTCGAGAGCTTAATAAATGTATCATACCCCAGTACCCAGTAGTCCCAGATATTTCATCACTCTTGACAGCCATTGATTCTGAAGCTACGTTCTTCACAGTTATTGATCTCAAGAACGCATTTTTCAGTGTCCCCATTCATCCAGACAGCCAGTACCTTTTCGGATTTTGTTTAAATGGAAGAAGCTATAAATTCACACGAGCTCCTCAAGGTTTTACAGAAAGCCCTAGTATTTACAGTCAAGCACTTAAGAGACAACTAGACAATATTCACATGCCAACTGACACTGCCCTGCTCCAGTATGTCGATGATCTACTGATCACAGCCCGTTCTGAACGTGACTGCGAGCGTGCGTCACTTACAGTTCTGTATTTTCTGGCCGGGCAGGGGCACAAGGTGTCCCCTTCCAAATTACAATTCTGTGTCCAGCAAGTGGTATACTTGGGACACTTACTGTCCAAGTGGGGTAGGCAGTTGACACCTGACCGTATCCAGTTAATAGCGAGTCTTCCACAGCCCAAGACACAGAAGGAGGTACGAGCTTTTATCGGCCTCACTTCTTACTGCAGACAATGGATTCCTCAGTATGCATTTCTAGCCAAGCCACTGATACAGTTAACGACACAGGAGGCAGCCGTATCGACTGTCCTCCCTTGGACCCAGGAACATACACTTGTTTTCAATGAGTTAAAGGAAGCCTTATGTCAAGCACCTGTTCTAGCAACACCGAACTACAGTAAGCCTTTTACACTTTTTGTCACAGAACGTGATGGTACTGCATTATCTGTTCTTACACAAGACCAAGCAGGACAATACAAGCCCTGTGCTTATTTCTCAAGCACATTAGATCCAGTGGCCCAGGCTCTGCCTGCGTGCCTCAAGTCAGTTGCAGCCACAGCTCTAGCTATCAGACAAAGTGATTCCATAGTGTTAGGACACTCCCTGACAGTACAACTTCCACACTCCGTGGAAGTTCTTTTAAATCGAACACAGACTCAGCACTTGACAATTGCACGTTTAACAGGTTATGAACTTACACTGTTTCAGCCACACATAGAAATCAGACGTTGCAACATTCTAAATCCTGCTACACTGTTACCGTCAGTTACTTCAAACCCTGCCACACATGACTGCGTGGAAGTTGTTAACACTATGACAAAGCCAAGACAAGATCTGACAGACATTGCATTACCTGATCCCGACCTGACACTTTATGTGGATGGTTCATGTATGAGAAAAAATACAGGAGAACTAGTAGCCGCGTATGCAGTGACTACTGACACCGAAGTTATAGAAACACATCGTATTGACACCCTGTCTGCTCAAGCAGCAGAGCTAGTCGCTCTGACCCAAGCCTGCATACGTGCCAAGAATCAGAAAGTAAACATATACACAGATTCACGTTATGCATTCGGAGCCGTACACGACTTTGGAGTGCTCTGGCAGGAACGAGGTTTTATGACTTCTCATGGAACCAAGATCCAGCATGGTCTCCTCATTCAAGCTCTGTTAGATGCAATACATTTACCGACAGCTATCGCTATCATGAAGTGCAAGGCACATACGAAAGTCACTGACATCATTTCCCAAGGTAACGATCTAGCAGACCGAACAGCCAAGCTTACAGCTCAGACTCCAGACATTCCAGTTAACACGACACAGACACTCACTCCAGATCAGACTACTTGTATGACTGTTAAGGACCCTACACAAGATGTCATAGACATACAGTTACATGCTACTCCTGAGGAAATCAAGAAATGGTCCGAACAAGGAGGGGTCCAGACAGATCAAGGATGGTTGACGAAGGGAAAAGCCACATGGTTTCTCCCCGACTCTATGGTTCAAGTCATTATTAATACCGCACATAGTCCAGCACATCTAGGAGAAAAGCTATGTTAGACAGTATTCAGAACCTTTGGTTCAACAAGCATTTACGAGCTGCAGCCAAGCAGAAAGTTCGTGCCTGTATGATATGTTGTCAGTTCAATCCAGGTAAAAGTGTCCCGGTGGAACAAGGTGGATTCCAACCTCCTGACCACCCTTTTGAGGTCCTCCAGATGGATTATATTCAGATGGAGCGATGTCGAGGTTTCAAGTATGTCCTCGTAGTTGTATGCGCTTTGTCCAGGTGGACAGAAGCATATCCAGTTCCAGATTACACAGCTGCGACCACTGCCAGGCAGTTGGTTCGTGAGTTCTTTCCCCGCTATGGACTACCTAGGGTCGTGTATTCAGATAACGGCCAGCCATTCTCATCCGAGCTCATGAAACATGTTTCCCTTCTGTTAGGGTACCAGTGGAAGTTCCATTGTGTGCGCCATCCTGAAGCAGCCGGTCTCGTAGAGAGACACAATCAGACTTTGAAAATCCGCATTGCTAAAGTATGTAGAGAAAAAGGTGTAGATTGGTTAGTTGCCCTGCCAGTTGCTCTATTCTACATGAGAATGGTTGCACATTCCAGATCAGGCCTGTCCCCGTATGAGGTCGTATTCGGCCGTCCTCCAAACATGTGGGGCACACCTAGACCCCGCAGTATTACAGATGTTTCCAGTAATATGCTGACAGATTACCTAGCTTCCTTGATGTCTGCCCTACACTCTTGTCGTTCACAGGTTGCCGCTGCATTTCCAGACAACACTGAGGTGAAACTGCATGAAGTCGTTCCGGGAGAATATGTCTTGGTCCGCAATTTTGATCGTTCAAGTCCGCTGGAGCCCCGCTGGAAGGAGCCTCGCATGGTGTTATTGACAACAAGGACCGCGGTGAAACTTGAAGGCAGGAAGGGGTGGGTCCACATCAGTCATATCAAGAAGTTCCATGGATTACGACAAGAGACATTTATTAAGGACTGCCTTATTCCTAAGGACTGCCCAAAAACAGACTCTGAATTCAAAATTCCCCTGTTAGAGAAAACTCCGCAGCAGGAGTATAAAGCAAAGTTGAGGTCTAGTAAAATAAGTCAGCCAGTTTAATTGTCTAAGTCCCTCTCGGGTGAAACGGTTAGACAGGTTCCTGACATGTATGAGACAGACCCACATAGTGAGAGAGTTAGTCAAAACTCTAAAAGATGTATTATCGTTCTATTTTTCTTGTTATTTTTGAGTCTTATGATTACCTGCACAAGTTATGCTTTACATTTATGTTTTCCGATTTCACATGTACATATGTTTTCTAATGCTACAGTAGAGCACACATTTAGTGATCTGCCTCCTCACGAGCTATCCTATCGTCTTGCTATGCGTAACAATACATTTATCAGAATGTTGCACTATTCACACCAGACCAGCAATGTCACTAATTGTTGGGTGTGTAGTCGACTTCCCCCTTTCCAGACACCGAAGGGAGTTCTGCCACTTTTTCCCTATCCATTTTCACATAATGGTTCGTGTGGAGCATGGTCCACGTTAACGTCATCCTCAATTGATATGTCCTTTCTGAATCGAACATGTTTCCCAGACAAGCAAGGTCTTTCCCATAGAACAGGGTTAGATCTAGAAAATGAAGTATATGATTTAGGTAATTATTCTTCGAATTTCATGGTCCTGAATGTTCAGTCCGATACTACTCCAGATTTGCCTGCTATTTCAGTACTACCAGTCAAAGGCGAGTTATGTATTAGAAAGAATGGTTCCGCACATGTAGGACATAGTGATTGTACTACTACTGTCAAGTATAGTGACAGTGGGAAATCTATTTTCAAAGCCTCACGTCATTCTTATTTTGTTTGTGGTCAGACCGCATATGTTCGTCTGCCCCTCGATTGGGATGGAACATGTTACATTGCTTTCCTACTGCCACCAGTTTTTCTAGCCCCATCTGATTATCACAGAAACACACATCTAGTACACGTCAGGCATAGAAGGGAGATCGAGTCCCCAATTGTCGATCAAACTGAAACTACTCTAGAACAGTACCTATCCAGAATAGTAAGTTAATACGTAGGTTAACCAGAACCCTTGAAGCAGTAGTGAATGAGACTACTTCCGCTCTAGGTAACTTAACCGAAGAGCAATCTGCTATGAGATTTGTTGTGCTCCAAAATCGTCTCGTTCTTGACGTCATACTGGCCGATAGAGGAGGAGCATGTAGAGTCATCGGATCTAGTTGCTGCATTTTCATTCCTAATAACGCGCCGTCTGTTTATTCAGCTATAACAAGACTTCATAAAATTGCCCATCAGTTACACCAGAATCCAGGCACCTGGACATGGTCCGGTTGGCTCTGGAGTATCATATCTGCCTGGGGATGGAAAGTATTGTCATTCCTGGGTATAGCAGTAATGATCATATTCAGTTGCTGCCTCTGTATACAATGTGGCCCTGCGATTTGCGGCATGTGTGCTACCTCTTGTATTCCTAGTCCTAAGTCCCGTTCCAAGACAATTCTAGACGAGCAAATGATGCTATATGAAATGATAGATGGTATCATGAATATTGATGTTTCCTGATGGAAACGTAGGGCACAAGGAGGGAATGTGGAAAAGTAAATTTTGCCATGTTGTATGTGCCTACGTGTTCCCCATATTATGCTATATGTGCATGATCGATATGCATGTATCCCCCTGTGATCGATTAAAGACGCAATTACAGTTGCGTCCATCTCTAGTATGCCAGTTTCCAGTTCTCGTGAAAACAACGAGTATTAGGCCTATGTTGCCACATTTTACAGTGTGCACGTTAATTCATTGAATTGTCCCCGTTTTTAGGCCTCAAAAGGGCCCGGACATCAGATTCAGCTCCAGTCTCCTGAACCCTCTCCGAGGAGCGATACAGCCCCCACCTGCATCCCTGACCCTTCACTTACATCCTGCCTCACAGTGCCCGGCTCGGCCTGGCTCTGCCTGCCAGTCTGCCAAGAATATGTTATGCTTCTAGTTATCAGTCCAGCCCTCCTTCTCTGCATTCCTAAGCTACTGAATCGCATCAACAGTTTCAGCCATGGTCTAGCCTTTCTGTCTCCATGTAAGAGAAATACTGTATTAATATTCATAGAATATTCCTAGCACACGCAATACATGTAGAATTATGCACGCACCAGTCTTAGTGTCTAGTAGCCTTTGCCCTGATAACTTTTGGATTCTATCAACATGTACTCCAAACACCAGATACCAGATATGCTTTAGGTACATGTCGCTCTGACACTACAGACTGTAGTCTCCTCTTCTAGCGCAGAAGTCATAGCCCCCAGTTCCTCCCTGGTAACACGTCATTGCCCGTTTGCGCGCACCACTAGGTTAAAGGTCCCAGCTGCTCAGGTAGCCCCCTCCATGTTTCCGCCCCATTCATGACACTTCTGTTACGTTTGCATCACATGTCTATGTATACGCCCTGTACACGCCTTCTTGTTACTCCCATCTTGTCCTTATCTTTCGCGACTGTTACGAGTTACGCCTACTGCTACGCCTACTGTATTGAATGTAATGTCATTGTTTTAGTATATATATACTGTGTACTGTTACTGAATGTTACCCATGTCCCCAGATCCTGCCCCCGGCAGCTGCCATCAGTCTATCCCCGTGCAGGCTATCCCGTTCCTGTTCCTGTCCCTTATGCCTGATTAAAGCCTGTAGACTCAAGATACCTCGAATCCTGTCTCTTATTTATTGAGCTATCTGTTTTATTCATTGTATTCAAAAATAGTACCGGTAATTAATTATTTATTTACCACAGTACTTCGGGCCCATGTCGTGGAGAGCCTTCTGTGCGTGGGAGAGGAGTCTGAACGTGATCCTCTTGTTGACGGGGAGCCAGTGCAGGTCATTCAGGTGGGCGGAGATGTGGCTGCGGCGCGGGATGTCCAGGATGAGTCGTGCTAAAGCGTTCTGGATGCGCTGGAGTCTTTTCTGGAGTTTGGCTGTGGTTCCAGCATAGAGGGTGTTCCCGTAGTCCAGACGTCTGGTGACGAGGGCCTGGGTGACCGTCTTCCTGGTTACGGTGGGGATCCATCAGAAAATCTTTTGGAGCATGCGCAGGGTGTTGAAGGAGGATGATGAGACTGCGTTCACTTGCTTGGTCATCGTGAGGGAGGAGTCCAGGATGACGCCCAGGTTGCGTGCGTGGTCCGTAGGTTTGGGTGCACTGCCCAGGGCAGGGGGCCACCAGGAGTCGTCCCAGGCGGAAGGGGATGGTCCGAGGATGAGGACTTCCGTCTTGTCTGAGTTCAGTTTCAGACGGCTGATCTTCATCCATTTCGCGACGTCTTTTATTCCTTCCCGGAGGTTGGAGGTTGGCTTTGGCGGTGGCGGGGTCGTTGGTGAGGGAGAGGATCAGCTGGGTGTCGTCGGCGTAGGAGATGATGTTGAGGTTGTGTTGTCGGGCGATGGCAGCGAGGGGGCTCATGTAGACGTTGAAGAGGGTGGGGCTGAGCGAGGATCCTTGCGGGACGCCGCAGATGACTTCGGTGGCCGCGGATCGGAACGGGGGGAGGCGGACTCTCTGGGTTCTTCCGGCGAGGAACGAGATGATCCACTTTAGGGCCGCTCCTTGGATTCCGGTGTTGCTGAGGCGCTGTATTAGGGTGCGGTGGCAGACGGTGTCGAGCAGGGACCTGATGCCGTCGGTGGCTGCGATGAGGGCGGTCTCGATGCTGTGGTTTGCTCGGAAGCCAGACTGTGAGGGGTCGAGGGATCCGTTGGTCTCGAGGAAGGCGGAGAGTTGTCTGTTGACGGTCTTCTCGATGACTTTGGCTGGAAAGGGGAGGAGCGAGATGGGGCGGTAGTTCTTCCGGTCCGTGGGGTCCGCGGTGGGTTTCTTGAGGAGGGCGCTCAGCTCGGCATGTTTCCAGCTCTCCGGGAAGGTGGCGGATGCAAAGGAGCTGTTGATGATGTTCCGGAGTTGGGGTGCGATGGTAGAGTCGGCTTTGTTGTAGATGTGGTGTGGGCAGGGGTCGGTGGGGGAGCCGGAGTGGATGGTGTTCATCGTGCGGGTGGTGTCTTCGGTTCGGCTGTTGGGTGCGTGGTTTGTGCGCCGAAGCTGTTGTGAATGTCGGCGATCTTGCGATGGAAGAACGAGGCGAGGGAGTCGCAGAGGTCTTGCGAGGGAGTGATGTCGGTGTTGCAGGCGCTGGGATTAGAGAGCTCTTTGACGATGTTGAAGAGCTCCTTGCTGTTGTGGGTGTTGTTGTCCAGTCTTTCTTTGAATGCTGTCTTCTTGGTGCTTCGGATCAGCTGGTGGTTTTTGCGGGTGGCGTTCTTGAGGGCGGTAATTTTCTCTGAAGTCTGGTCGTGGCGCCAGGGTTTCTCGAGGGTGCGGCAGGTTTTCTTGGAGTTTTTTAGGTCGATGGTAAACCACGAGGCTTTCCTGCTGCCGGGTCTGCTGGGAGGATTCTTGTGCTAAAGGATTAGTGGTGAATTAATATAGTGAAATATGAAAGTAATTTCAGTGGTGGATATTAGTCAGTAATTTGGAGTGAGCAGGATAGCGGAGGGATAAAGGGGAAGAAAGGATTGCATTCATATAGCACTTGTTACCCCCGATGGATGTTGAAGCGCTCTTCTGGCGAGTAGCACGCTACTCCAGAACTCAAAGGATTAGTGTTGAATATTAGTATAGTAAAATATGAAGTAATTTGAGTAGAGGATATATTATTCAGTTATTTGGGTAGAGAAGGGTAGGTGGCGGGATAGTGAAGGGAAAGAGGTTTGTATTTATATAGCGCTTGCTACCCCTGATGGGGTTTTGAAGTACAAGTAGCAAGCTACTCTGAAACCCATCAGGATTAGTGTTGAATTAGTATGGTGAAACATGAAAGTAATTTTAGTGGTGGATATGTTAGTCAGTTATTTGAATTGAGAAGGGTTGTGGAGGGGTAGAAGAGAGGGAAGAGTTTAGAAAGGCTTGTTTTGGGGGATCGGTATAGTAAAAGAGGTGTAAGATGATGCAAGGAGGGGTAGGGTGGGGTAGGAGAGAGTCTAGAAAGGGTTATTTTGGGGAACATAGTAGTGGTTTGGGGTTAAATGAGAGTGGATGTAGAGGATATATTGAGCGCAGTATAGGCTGAGAAATAGGGAAGTGCATTGGAAATGCTAAATTAGAAGAAAAAAGTGATAAATATAGAGATCCATAAGTACATTGAAAGTATATAGGTGCATAATGGTGGTATGTATATTGGGCAGCATTTCTGGCCCTGGCCAGTCTCGAACAGGCTCAAACAGGCAACTGCCCTTGTCCTCTCCGCCCCTAACAGGCAACTGCCCTTGTCCTCTCCGCCCTTGGCTGAGACGCCCTAACCCTGGCCTTTTATAGCCCTAGTAATCAAGTGACCCCGTCAGCCAAGGGGAACCCTAGCCCTAACACTATCCAATCACTATCCAATCACAAAACTAGCCCTAAAATCCTAGAACCAATAGGAGACCAGGACCTTACAGCTAATCTTACCCCTAGTCCAAGCACCCGATCAGTTCAAAAACCCTAACCTCTACGTACAATATTCAAGGTCCCACACATGTTGCAGGACACACCTTAGACTGCATTTTTTCTAATAATCCGTCTCTTCGCGTTATCCACACCCTCCCTTTAACATGGTCTGATCACCATGCCACTCTTTTTGGATATAAAACCCCTTTATGTGATGAAGAGAATAATGCTCCCATTAGGACCACTGGCAGACTTTGGCACCGAATCAACCCTGAGGTATTGATAGATCACTTGGCCCATACCCAGTCCGACCTGGAGCCAAATACTGACTCTGCAGCCATAAATTACACTTCATGGATGGATGCTAATTGCCGCACCCTTGTTCCTACTGTGACCATCAACAGAAATAGGAAGTTGCCCTCAGCCCCCTGGTTCTCTGAAGCACTAAGATTGGATAAACAGGCCTGCAGAGCTTGGAGACAACACTATAAAGCTCCGGAAAAAGCTAAATACAAGCCTTACTCACAGAATTAAAAAAAAAGTCATCTCTGAAAAAAGCCAGTATTTTACCTCTCGAATTGAAAAAGCTGGTCACTCCAGTAAGGAACTTTTTCAAACTCTTAACATCCAATAGTAATAATGACTCTGCTAATCACAATCAAGATTTTTGCGATGTCTTTGCTCACACTTTCAGAGCCAAGGTGGACCAAATCTTTAATCAATTTACTTCTTCTAATTCTAATGAGAAGATAGGGCAACATGATGCAGTCAAACCTCTTCTCCTTAATTTTACCCCCACCTCAGATTCCCAAATAGTCACCTCTATATATATGGCCAAATCAGGATCACCTGAAGACCCTTGCCCTCCTAGAGTCCTAAAGAGTATTGGCTACTTTATAGGACCTTATATGTCCAAACTGTTTAATCAAATGCTGGCACAAGGATGCTTCCCTTCGGTTTGGAAACGGACCTGCATCCTCCCTTTACTGAACAAAACCCAATCTTAATGTCACTGATCCTAACAATTATCGTCCTATTGCCAGAATCCCCTTACCAGTAAAAATAATAGAGAAAATTATTAACATAGAACTCCCTACCTTCATCTCCAATACCGAAGTCCTAGATCACAGCCAATTTGGCTTTAGGTCCAGTCATAGTACGGTAACGGCCCTGATAAAAACCACGGAAGAAATCCGTTTGTCTCTTGACAGCGGTGGGTCAGCAGCTCTCATACTGCTAGACCTATCCGCTGCATTTGACACGGTAGACCACAATCTCCTGTTGCAACGGTTAAAATCGATAGGAGTCGGAGGAGCAGCTCTCACTCTTCTTACCTCCTTTCTGAACGATAGAACACAATTGGTTCAGCTCGGCAATTTTAAATCAGCCCCTTTCTCCCTGCCGTGTGGAGTCCCTCAGGGCTCTTCACTGAGCCCCACCCTTTTTTTTTTTTAAACCTTTATTGGCATCAAAAGGATATACAAGTCTAGGCCTACAACCAAATCGGCCGGCCGCAATATGTAAAGCAATCAGAGGTTCCAAGGCAAACATTACAGAATCAATCAGCAAGAAGCAGAGGCAATACAATCGTAAAAAGGGAGAATAGACCTAGGAACCAGAGGGCCAAGACACAGGAGCAAAAAAGGTTAATTTTATAATATGGGGATAAGGCGTACGACAGGCTCACTTTCAATATAGAGACGTCCGAAGTCCCAGAACCAGCCTCAGCGTCAATAAGGGGGTAAGGGGCCGCAATACAGGAGAGACAACACAATTCACACAGGAAGATCAGGATAATTGAGACATAATCGACACTTGAGCATTATCATCGTTACATGCCCACCACCCAAACCACAGCTAAGCCAGAACAGAGGGATCGGAGAAACATCACCTCAAAACTAACCCGTCATAGTGACCTCTAGAAAAAAGGAGGGAGGGGGGCGGGGGCGAGGAAAAGAGGGGGAAGAGGGGGGGAAAGAGGGGGAGGGGAGAAGGACAAGGTGGAACAATGAGAAAAAGAAAAGGAAATGAAATACAAAAACGAAAGAAAGAAGACACGTCGACACAGGCGTCCCGTGGCGGGAGTACAGGAGAAAACAGGAGTATCAGCACCAGTGAGGGTACAACAATCGAGAAGAAAAGCAACTGAACCATAAAAGGAGGGTTAACGACGCCACACACCCCACCCCGAACACACCACGGGAGGCAGGGACAGACGCGGCATTACGAAAAAGAGATACAAAAGGGCCATAGAACCATAAAACAAACAACAAATAGAACCCAACCCACCCATCCCACCCTGCACCCCTGTAGAAGGCTATGGCCTACCCTTCAGACAGCGTGCCTGTCGCCCTAAACCAGAACCCGAAATATAGCGAGAAAGAAAGAGAGAAGAACGAGACAAAAAGAAACAGAAATAAGAAAACAGGAGGGAGGAGCATAAGAACAGAAATCAATATGGTCGGCCGCCGCCCTCCGCCCAACCAGACAATCGCAGCAAAAACAGACCAGGACGACACCCCATCAAGCGCCATAAAACGTACAGAGGAGGGGACCTCCCACCGCTCCATGGGTACAAACAACTGCGCCACTAAGTCGTATACCAAGAATCAACCAAGAGTCGTGCATATCACCCCCATCCCTTCCGAACCACAAATCCCACCCACCACATGACAGTGTAAAATGAGATACTAAATACAAGACCAGCACACAATCGAAAAAAATGTTGACTACCATGGAGACATGGGGGGTAAATCGGTCCGCAAGTGAGCAAAAGTCCGAGCAGAGAGTTTAAATGCATCAGCAATCGCAGCACGGATGATGAAAAACAGGAGTTCAGTTTCGCTGCTGGGGAAGGCGAGGGGGTCTCTGTGATAGACAAAGGCGAAGCCATCGGAGCAGGTGCAGGCGGCAGTCCACCAATAGTTCCAGGCATCCGAGCCGAACAGGGCCGCGGCACAATGTCCAAGTCCCCGGGGTCAGAACCTCGAAAAACAGGGAGCTCCAAAGTCACCGGCACACAAAATGATCTTCGATCAGCGGCAGCAACACTTGCAGCAATCGAGGGGGGCGAGGCAATGGAGTCACTGAAACAAGAGGGTGGCAAGAAGAAACGGCTGCTCAAAATGGCGGCAGATCGTGGCGGACCCACAGGGACATCGGGGGCCAGGGATGCGCGCAGGGATCTCAGAGCTTCCAGGATATCTCTGACCGTAAGCTCACGCTCACCAGACCGGACACCCGCGCAATTAGGCAACCCAAGCCCGCCGCCACAGGGCGATTCATGTTTCAGAGGGTCGGCCGCCATTTCGTGAAGTCAGCCCAGTCGCCGCCCTCCACGACCCCCGAAAAAACAGTTCAAAAATGTAGGACTTTACAGAGCTCCGGGGGGTTCCCAGCAATGGCAGCCTTGGTGCCGAAAGGATGTCCGACCATTGCGGGTCCCCGCCTACACCAGCACCGGCGCCCCCAACAAGCAGAGTCCGGGCGCAGAGGTCCAGGGCCGCCGGACAAAGCAGCGGCGGGGGGAGGACCCCTTCACAGAATCAATCCCCGGTGCATCTCACCCACATCAGCCGCGCGGTCACCAGGGCAGGCCCGGATCAGGATCGCCGGGATTTTCGCACAACGGCTCTCATCATTGGTTCACGCTCTCGGCCGGGGCCGACAGTCGTCGGATCCCACAGGCTAGGTCCCGGTCTAGGTTCCACGGAGGCCCCGATCTTGCGAAGGGCACAACTTCGGAGCCGCTGCACGTTGAAACCTCCGGGCCAAATGGTAGGTACAAACGAGGTGTTCCGTTTCCAATTCCCCGATAATGTGTCGTCTCCGGACAGGATATTATACAGGATACATGATCAGGCCGGAGGGCTGCGGGAGCCGAGCTAAAAGGCGACCATTACGCTCGCGAGCTTGGCTCCTCCCCGAGCCCCACCCTTTTTAACATTTATGTTGCAGAATTGGCCCCTCTCATCAGAAGTTTAAATCTTATTCCTACCTCCTATGCCGATGATACCCAATTGGTTATCTAAACAGTGGACAAGGGTATCAACTTCTCCACAAAGCTTCATGATTGTATGACTAAACTTAGCTTGTGGATGAGCGATCACTGCCTGAAATTAAATTCCTCTAAAACAGAAGTGATCATGTTTGGGAATCTTTTTCCTCCCTGGTCCCCTGACAGGTGGCCGAACAATCTTGGCCCACCCCCACCACGCCGGTGACCAAAGCTAAAAATTTGGGAGTTATTATTGACGATAAATTGACTCTCAAATCACAAGTCTCCAAAGTGGTGTCCTCTGCCTACTTTATGATAAAGATGCTAAGAAAAATCTGTCCGTTGATTCCGCCCAAATCTAGAAAGACGGTGGTGACTTCGCTGGTTCTACCCAAAATAGATTACTGCAACGGGCTCTACATCAATATTCAAGCTACCCTACTCAAAAAACTCCAAACTGTACAAAACGCTGCTGCAAGACTTATACTGGATTTGCCAAAATATCAATCAGTTAGAACTGGTATTCAGGACCTTCATTGGTTGCCAGTTGCCCAAAGGGTAAAATGTAAAGCCTTATGCATCGCCCACAAAGCTCTTCATAAGGAAGGCCCTATTTTTCTACGAGATCTTTTTAATTGATATACCCCGATTAGATCCTTGAGATCCTCCAATTTCCACCTGATACCTATGACCAGAATAAGAAAGAGGAATTGGGGAGGACGTAGCTTTAGTTACAACACCTCTAAAGAATGGAACTCCCTCCCCGTCACTTGAGGGAAATACCTACGCAACTTGAGTTTAGGAATAACTGAAGACGTGGCTATTTTAAGCTCCTGTAGCAGTCTGAAACTATGGGGCCGATTATGATGGCGGTTTTCCTGCATCCTCCGGGCCGGCAGTGGCTTCCGCCGGCCCGGAGGATGAGGGAAAACCGCTGCGGACTGAAAAAAGATTAGGATGGCTGGGGGATCTTTTTTCAGTCCGCAGCTTTTCCGCCGCGGTCGCCTCCCGTCCGCGGCGGAAAAGCACTAACATGGCTGGCGGTGTCTATCAGACACCGCCCGCCATATTAGGATGTCTGGAGGAACATGCCTTTACATGGCGGCATTTCTGCCGTGCAAAGGCATACGGATTTTTATTTGGGGGACCGTTGCGGGCCCCCTGGGGTGAAGGGGGGGTGGGGGGTGCACATGGGGGGTACCTATGGTACCCCCTGCATTTGCGTGCACAAAGCGGCAGGCACTGCGCGGTGCCTGCCGCTTTGTGCATGCAAATGCACAACTTTCATTTTTAATATTGCGGCGGGTGCTGCTTCAAGCAGCACCCGCCGCAATGTTAAAAATACAGGATGTGATTGCCAGGGTGGCGGTCACATCCTAATTTGCACGGAGGGACCGCCGCTGCCCCTGCGGACGGTCCCTCCTACTCTATGGTGGCGGACGGACTCAGGTCCGTCCGCCATCATAATCGGCCCCTTAGTAAGGAGATCTGGAAGCGCCAGGACACCTATGGGTATTCGCGCGCTATACAAATTGCATATAACATAACAATAGAGGCCCTAGCCCTACCAGTAGTCCCACCCCAAGTCCAAGCAACCAATGGCACAGGAAGCCCTTGTCCCTACTTTCAATAGAAAGCCTAACCCTACTCTTAGTCCGACAACCAGTCCAGCAACCAATCACACCAAAAGCCCTAATCGCTACTTCCAATTAAAAGTCTAACCCTAGCCCTAGTCCCACCCCAGTCCCAACAAACCAATAACACAGGAAACCCTAGTCCCTACTTTCAAAAGAATTGAGGCCCCCACAACATGGATAAGATTGTAACTATATATAGTCCCCATGTGCCATCTTCTGGTCCTCTGCATGTTACCACAGGGTGTGCTGGTTAATTCTGTTTATAGCTAACTCCACCAAACTGATTGATGAGCGTCTCACACTGACATGCAACGTCTGCTATGGTTCTTCATGATCCAGTACTGTACACAGCCAACGAAACTGGCATAGAGTAACTGGAAAGATGCACTACATATTGCTGGGTAATCATCGGAAACTAAATCTAGTCCACAACAGCAGGTCCCACCCGGCTTGATAATTGACAACATTTAACAATTAGATATGGGATGACAGTAACATTCTACCAGACCCATCCCCTTACAATTTATATCCAAACATGGCTGGTCAGAGACATAAACCTTTCAACAACGTATCTCAAATTGGACAAAGCAGGGCAGCAATAGGCACAGAAAGGGACCTGCAGAGCTGTTCAAAGCAGTCAGCCTACTGAAAGCAATCAACTGTGCTCTTACGTTTCACACTTAGGGGTCGATTCCGATCCGGTAAAAAGCGCTCCGAATCGTCGTACGGAGCGTTTTTTCCCCGTACGAATCGTACCTGTAAACGTCCCGTACGTACGACGAAGTACGATTCGTACCAGGAGCCGTACTCCGTACGAGTCGTACAAGACACCGTACGACTCTAATCTCCGTACGATTCTCCCTCGGAACCCGCTGTACGCGACATCTGTACTGTTCGCGGCTGGTTTTTACGACCCAGCAAGTACGATACGTGTCGGGTACGCACCGTACGACCCTTTTTCTACGGGAGCTGAAAACAGCCGTAAAAGCAGAGTTCGCACCGAAACAGGTATGGAACGGCCCCCCTGGGTACGGTGCGTACTCCCCATGATCGCAGGGGTACGCACCGTACCCCTGCGATCATGGGTTGTACGAGCCGTACCCCCATTGTACGATCGGTGTACGAGCCGTACCCCCATTGTACGATCGGTGTACGAGCCGTACCCCCATTGTACGATCGGTGTACGAGCCGTACCCCATGTACGATCGGTGTACGAGCCGAACCCCCATTGTACGATCGGCGTACGAGCCGTATCCCCATCGTACGATCGGTGTACGAGCCGTATCCCCATTGTACGATCGGTGTACGAGCCGTACCCCCATTGTACGATCGGTGTACGAGCCGTACCCCCATTGTACGATCGGTGTACGAGCCGTACCCCATGTACGATCGGTGTACGAGCCGTACCCCCATTGTACGATCGGCGTACGAGCCGTATCCCCATCGTACGATCGGTGTACGAGCCGTATCCCCATTGTACGATCGGTGTACGAGCCGTACCCCCATTGTGCGATGGGTGTACGACTCGTACACAGATCGTACATGGAGTACGGCTCGTACACCGATCGTACAGTGGGGGTACGGCTCGTACACCGATCATACAATGGGGGTATGGCTCGTACACCGATCGTACAATGGGGTACGGCTCGTACACCCCATGATCGCAGGGGTACAGTGCGTACCCCTGCGATTATGGGGGGTACGGACCGTACGGTGTGTATGTGTTTGTGTGCTTTTCCGTACGACTCGCCCTTACCTGACGTGGACCGTACGAATCGCGTCCTCATACCCCGTTCCGGATCGTACTCGTCGGATCGTACGGCATGTGTACGAGTCGTACGGTATGTGTACGAGTCGTACGGTTCACGGTTTCAGCCTTGCAATACGTACAGATCGCGACGATTCAGACGGATTCACGGAATACGGATCATACTTCGCAACTCAGGGGACACATACCACAGAGGAACACCGACTAAAACAAAACACCCTTAAAAATGACAAATGTTTCAACACAGTTAAAGCAGGAAAACAGAATACCAACACCCTTGCTGGAGGGTGGGAACTGTAAGGTTCAACCTTCCAATGTCTGGCATGGGGCGAGCGTTTTCACAGGACCGATTCACAAAGCTGTGGGTTATACCTAAACATACAGATTCAGTTCATAAAGCACTATCTGTGGGTAGTTTCTTTAGGCATAAGACACAAGTAGGTTTTACGCCCAAAGATTCAAGATGACGCTATTTAAACCTGGAGTAGTATGATGCCCAATCCCAAAAGGTTAGTGAATCGTACCCAATAAATTGGTCAATTCACAAAACTTTAAACCCCAAGAATTAAGCCTGCAGTCTAGACAGTATAGTCTAATTGACGGCCCACAAATATACTTCCCATCGAGAGAACGGCTTTCACCAGGGCCTGGTAGAAACCATATGATCTACATGGGATAGTACGAGCGATAACACGGCTGGTCTAAAATCTTGTTGGATAGTCGACACTCCGCCCCCCACATGCTTACAATAGTTAAGTTTGAGCACATGGAGTTTATCATTTGACAGAACACGTACATTTGTTTTAACAACAGTAAAGTGCGGCATCTCAATACCCAGAGCTTAACCCCCCCCCAATCGACAGTCCGAGAAAGAGCTTTAAAACCACGATTTACATTCTATGAACCGTCGGAAGGCCAGGTGCATTTCAAAATAAATGCCTGGTAATATTCCTAATATAGGTAGGCTGTTGCACTAATCTGGTGGGGATTCGACTACATGTCCACTATTAGCAATTAGCTTCATTCAGTACAAGAAAAATACTCATTCTCGGAAACCAAAAGTTTAAAGACATCAAATAGCAAAATCACTTTAAATATAAAGAGCATAATACCCACCCAAAAAAGGCAATTTCGAAGGATTTGAAAAAAGGCCTGTTATGAGTAGTAAGGCTAAGAGTCAGACGCTAAAGGCCATTACTCTGGGACTAAGAGAGGAAGTGACGCATGTGTCCCAGACTAGCGTAACAAACGCCGGTTAATGTTTCGAAACACTTGCTTGGTAAAAGACAACTTCGTAGTTTAGTGGGAGCATAGTCTGTGAATGTAAATGTTTGGCCGTGGCTGTTCGAGTTAATGGGTCTAATCTTTTGGGGTGACGGTGAATTTTATATTGTTTGCTCTAGAACCTGCGACTGAAGAGACAGTGAGAGGTGCTGCGGTTAGTAAGCGGTAGGAAGGTCAATACTCCTTCACCTTTCATGATATCGCATTCCAACACCCTGCCGTAGGTCTCAAAAAGGTTGAGCAGCTCGGTGACGGTGCACGAGGCGCTGACGTTGCCCACGAACACCTTCCAGGTGTTGAGAGGCCGCGTCTTCCTCAGTTCAACCACCATCTTTCGGCCATTCAGCTCGCGGACTTTGAGTGCCGCTATAGCGGCCAGGGCCCGGTCCTCTTCGCCACGTTCTTATAAAACTTGGCTGTTCAGACAGGCTTATTTTCAGTAAGTTGTTGTGTTAGGTTCCTACTTCAACAGCGCCATGAAGCCCACGGGCGTACGTGCGCTTTACAAAAAAACCCTAACATAACATAACATAACATAACATGACTGCACAGCTCACCACGGTGCTGTCGAGTATAAGCACACATGAATCTCCGACACAATTTTCACAAAACTGGTCCCGCACGCCCAAGCTTACCTGAGATGCTGGAATTAATGCAGTTATCCGTTGCCAGCAAATGTGCGCAAACCCCTGGAAAAAAGAGACCGAGTACGCGCCATCGTGCTCCATGCACCATTGCACCCTCACGGCATTCCTTTGGTGCTACAGTGCAATGACGTCACTTCCGGCGCTATCGGATGTGCGTTGGGTTTTTGAGAGTCTACCTATGATTTATTCAGGTATACCTCCTTAAAAGTGCGTGGGAAGCAGAGAATGGAATTTGGAAAATAAAACATTTAGGCTATTTCTACTTGTGTAGTGACGGGGCTAATTAGCTGAGCGGCAAGACCAGTGTACCGAGGAATAAATGCCGTTTGAATAGAAGTTCTTGTATTTAAATAAGACTTTAATTAAGTCTTTAAGTGTAGGCAAATAACGGACCCACAGCAAAGCGACTGAACAGTGTCAGAGAGAATGAATTTAAGGTGAATTCTAGAATAGAAAGGAGAGATAGAATAGAGATAGAAATAGAAATAGAAGAAATATAAAAGAACAGGAAATTACACATCTTCCCCTTTTAGGAGAAACAAAAATAAAACATTTCAAAATTAAATTAAATTACATGACATAATAAAATACAACATCATAAGAAGTAAATAGAATTAAGATAAAACAAAATCCTTAAAATGAACAGGTAACTTACAAATTCTTTTTGAAGGTAAATTGGAAGATAAATCAGAAACCATATAAGGAGTATCAACAACTTTTCCAGAAGATGTATTGGTAACAACATTTTCTTGTGATGTAGAAGATGTGGAAGTGACAACATTATTATGCAAAGGAGAGATAGAATAGAGACAGAAATAAACATTACAACCAGCTCTCTTAATTGCAAGGACCCGGGTTCGAGTCCCAGCGCCGCACTCTTGTTGTTTGTAATGCCAGAAACCGGCCTCGGAAGCTTGTTTCCGGTCCAGGGAAGGCATGGCTTGGCAGTTAGGGCTGGACTGTTCCCATGAGGCACCGGGTCAGACTGATTTGCATATAGCCATGTCTGAACTGGGGTGGCAGAGTGGGCTAAAGAACGGTGATGGATCAAACCCAGATCTTTTGACTGGGTGTGAGTGTTTGATTGGTTCAGATGCTCCGTCCATCACCACCTCCTTTTGTACCGCTTTGGCCGCCATAAGTGTGACAGGGTATGCTCAGACGTGAGTCCCTTGCTCACTTTGCCACTGGATTCAAGCAAGCCGGGCTGAAGACGGCTGGAATGCCAGAAACCGGTCCTCGGAAGCTTGTTTCCGGTCCAGGAAAGGCATGGCTTGGCAGTTCGGGCTAGACTGTTCCCATGAGGAACAGGGTCAGACTGATTAGCATATAGCCATGTCTGAACTGGGGTGACAGAGTGGGCTAAAGAACGGTGATGGATCAAACCCAGATCTTTTGACTGGGTGTGAGTGTTTGATTGGTTCAGATGCTCCGTCCATCACCACCCCCTTTTGTACTGCACTCTTGTTGTTTGTCGCTCAAAAAACAGATTGGACCGTTTCATTTTTTTTAAATACCTGTGACGTCATAGCTGCCAAGGTTTCAGATTGCCATGTGTGACATTTCAACAACTATGAGTGACACTTTCTCGCAACCAAAATCCAGCAATGAAAACCAGGAAAACATATAAATATCAGCAATTACACTCATTTGAGCATCAAGACATTCTAAGAAGAAGTTAAAACTGATGGAAAGCCCCAGAAACTGAAGCACCTTTGTTCTCTTCTAAGCTGATCGTACTGTTAAACAAAATGAAGACTCAGATCTGCACCACTCATTGACAGCGTGTGCCGCGCTACTACAAACAAAAGAATGTTTCTGTAAATTTTAGCTAAGTCCGTTATTATAATACGGTCAGATTATCTATTGCAAAAACCGTCGCAGTATGCTTGCCACTTGCTCATCTCGAGTACAAAGGATAACATAATGACTGTCATAGTGGGGGATAAAAAGAGAAAGAGGCGGCTGAGGACTGTTTTCCAGATTTATTTGGTCTCCTCATGTGAAAGCACACGTCATTCGCTGGGGTACGGGAAGTAGCCACGGTGCCGACTCCACGATCAAAATGTTCACCAGGAGCTCTTTCATTTCTTTTTTTGCTCTGACAAACGTAAAATAACAAACTTTACCTGCTCGCTTTCTTGACTGCTCGAGCGCTATAAATCTGGCCAATAAAATGAGCAAAGGACATCACTTTTATTTAAGAGCATAGTTTTAGGAGTTCACAGTTTATTAATTCACTTACTTGAATTTGAGGCAGGCGAAGAGAGCAACTGTACGTTCTATCCCCCGTTCAGTCCCACTAATGAAATCTTTCATTCTGAAAAACGGAGTCAACATGTTTCTCATGTAACGTAACTGGTGCTATGTAAAGCGCTCTGATACCCGATTCGGGTCATGTTCGCGCTATATAAACCTCTGCAAAAAAAACCTTGATAATGCTCTGGGCCCAGTACCTAGTGTTTGGAGTGCTCTGCTCACAGTTACCTACTCAATTTAATGTATTAGAATATAATGTTGATCTATCTAAAATAATCTGGGACATGTACAGGGTTCACATGACAACTGTTCACTTTTAAGAAGTACTTCTCAGTGCAACACAATAATGTGAATGGATCATTGTCCAAGCTTCCACATGTTAAGGAAATTAACTTTTTTGAATTTTGAAGGGACTTTATCATATTTTATGTGATTTTTTAGTTTGATTAAATGGCAAACAGTTGCTGGGCTTGGCGTGTACACGGGCATTAAGAGAAGACAAGCCCCTTGGCTCATCTCTGGGTCGGCTCGACCTGTTAATTTATTGACTTACCCATTTTTGTGAAAGAGAGAGTCCCTGCACATTCTTCCATCCTCCTACGCACACTCGTCCAACAAGCATCCTGGGACCGGTTTCTGGCTGATGACAGCTGATTAGCCAGAAACCTTTCCCACGATGCTTGTTTGCGGTCCAGGGAAGACATGGCTTGGCTGTTCGGCCTGGACTGTTCCCATGAGGCACAGGGTCAGACTGATTTGCATTTGGCCATGTCTGAACTGGGGTGGTGGAGTGAGCTAAAGAACGATTATGGATTAAACCCAGATCACTTAACTGGGGTGTGTGCTTGCAATATTCAACACTCCGTCCATCATCCCCTTTGGTTTTGCTTTGTTCGCCCTAAGTTGGCAAGGTATGCCCAGACGTGGGTCCCTTGCTCACTTTGCCACTGGATTCAAGCTAGCCTCACTGATGATGACTGATTAGGCAGAAACCGGTCCCAGGATGCTTGTTTCCGGTCCAGGGAAGACATGGCTTGGCAGTTCGGGCTGGACTGTTCCCATGAGGCACAGGGTCAGACTGATTTGCATTTGGCCATGTCTGAATTGGGGTGGTGGAGTGAGCTAAAGAATGATGATGGATTAAACCCAGATCAGTTGACTGGGGGTGAGTGCTTACAATGTTCAACACTCTGTCCATCATCGACTTTGGTTTTGCTATGTATCAGCATTCAACAGAATTGAGAATGTCAAGACAGTGTAAGTATAGTCCCACCATTTACCTTCCATCTCTTTAGTCTTATACTATCACCCAAAACCGGTTCTCTACCGTCCTCTCTTAAATTGTGTACAAATTGGGATCGTTAAATCTGTTTTACTGGTTGTGTAGCTTGTCCAGTCTTTTTTTTTTTTTTTTTTTTTTAGTATACATTTTTATTAGTATAGGTCAGATACAATAGTGGCACATCAGGTGCAATACAATTGGTCACAGACACGAATTCAAACTATTAAAGAGCAGGATAGTCATGATACAGTGGACAGGACCGGAAAACCACAACACCCAAGCGCAGTCAACGACACAAAACAATTGGACTCCACCGTGTATACGAATCGTGCGGCTCCCCAGTCCTGCCAACCACAAAATCAGGATATTAAATCTTGCTTCGCACCTCGATACTAAAAATCACGAGCAGGATAAATTACGAGCCTCTCTTCTATACAAAAGAATCAGATCAGGATAATAAAGTTCGAATCGCCCCTAATACGAAAAAGGAAAGAAAGGGAAAACAAAAGAAAACGCGCGCAACACCCAGTCCCCCACCCTGCACCCCTGCATGTAGCTTACGCCAAACCCCAACTAGCAGTGTGCCTGTCGCCCCATCTAATCTACAAGAACTATAAAATTAGTAAATGGAGGAGGGCCTTCGAACAGGCTCCCGGCCTCTCCCTCCCGCTAACTCAGAGCTACCCTGTGCTTACAAACCTACAAACAAGCAGTCAATCAGTCTAGAGACAGGGGGATTCATTATTTGCCTATAATACCTTCCGTTACCATCATTATAAAGTGTGTCCCGCATAGTCACCAGCCAAATAAATGTCATCAAATGATAAAACATCCTCAGCCTTGGCCCGTTCGAGCGAGCATACGAATGGGTTCCAGCGAAACAGCCGCCATGCTAGATGATGTAGAGGACCGGAATGACCAGGATAGGTTGTTCAGTTGCTCACCGAAGCCAGTTGGAAACAATAAAATACAGACAAAGCCATTGCTACAGAGTCCCATCCACGTCGATAAGAACCCAAAAAGTGACTTCCAGTCCAGTTGTGCAAGGTCCGGGAGGGGAAAGAGGGTCACATTGTCAAGCCGCATTTGAGTCATTGCATGGGTCATCAGGAGCACAGTATTGCGCAGATTGCCCACCTTCTGTGCTGGCATTAAGCACACCGATTCACCTGGGAGTCCCAATACTCGAATATCAGTCATTTTATAATCCGGAACCTCCAGTGTAGCCGGCGTCTCGGGGTCAACCGCATTGCTTTGTTTGGGTGCCAAATCAATAATTGTGTCGTGTGATTGAAGAAAGGCTGGCCTCGTCTGTTCCAGTGCAAACGTAATAGCGTCCAGTTTCTTCTCCAGGGCCTGGGCACAAACATCCAGGGAAGAATATAAGTCACCGATAGCCACCATGAGATCACCGACCATTGGTACTACCCTGGACTTTACCACTGTTTCACCCATCAGTCCGACATGCATTCCCACTTTCAAAGACCCCTTAGACAGGATATCGCGTCTCAAATATTCCGCTTGATCTTTTCCCATCACTTCAGAGGAGTGGGACCGAGTCATACACAAGTCAATACTGGGCGCCATGTCATTCCCTGCGGACACGATCTCTCTCTCTCGAGTTTGTGGAAGCGGATCCAGTAAAACCATGAAATGACGACTCACCTTTAAGCTCAGCGGTGTGCAAGGATATTCTGAGCGACGTACCTGGGGATGCCGCATTCATCGGGCCGCGTTGTAAACAACACCTGAGCCGCTCACATTCAAGGCTCCGACTAGCAAATGAACGACTCAGATCCGTAATGTCGTCAACGCGCTCCACTTACGCCGATAGGTGGTTCAGATGTTCACCGCAGGAAACGGGAAGCGCAAATTCACTTCCGTGCAGGTCGACCGACCCCTCCCGGACTCAAGTGGCCGATGTTGTTGGACTAGTGGCCGGCTGCTCTACCACTCGGGCCCCGGTTTCAAAGCTGAGACAGGCCACAGACTTAAAGACGATGTTTCTCGGGCATCGTAGCTGGTGGATCACTCGGGAGCACACGATTCAGCATCATTTCGTTTCATCTTTGCGAGAACGTTGCGCAGGCACAGGATGAATGACAGGATTTCATAACGGGATGAGGAGGTCTACGGAGCCGGGAGCCTAAGCGGCCATCTTGGTCGCCAGCTTGGCTCCTCCTCTCAGCTTGTACAGTCTTAGTCTGAGATCATCCCATCTTTTTCATCATAGCCCTATGGAATCTTTTCTAAGGGGACTGGGAAGAACAGGTGAGCCCAGTGAGTTGGTTATTTTGTACATAAAATTCTGTAATGAAGGCTTCCAATAGTACATAAATGTACTTGCGCTATTGAACACATGCACTGTAAACACCAGTTAATGAAACAAAGCAGGCAAAGTACATTATGCCAATATACACTTTTAAAAAAAATCTTCCAGGCAGCCCCCTTTCAAAGCACTGATGATCAGATTAATGGATACATTATAGGAATCCCGTGCCTACAACTGCCTTCTGCAGTATGCTCCTTCTGTGTCAAGTGATGCAAAAAATAATGCATGAGGCTGAACCTGAGGGGTTCTCTCATAAGACCTCCCACAACATACACACTATGCCCACCCCCATCCTCCTTTAACCATTTCAAAGGTTGTCTGTGAAAATCATCATAGTATGGGAGTACATGACCGCTGCCCCTTCTTGGGTTTTCCACATCTCCTTCATGAATAATGAGGACCAGGCTGTCACAAAAATGTCCTTTCAAGTCCCTTGCTGATCAGGCCCTTACCTCCAATTCCCATACCCTCCTTCCCTGTCTTCTTTCTACCAACCTACCGTGTTTTGTCACTTTGTCACTTCCTCTTAAACCCACTCACTATCTTCCTCTCCTTCAAGCTGTATCACACTCACTAATACTACTTACTTTTCTTTACAATATTCCTCTCGCATTTCTAGACCATATACCATTCTGTCTCCCGACCCCTACCAGCAGCAGCCTCTACTATCTTTTTCACGTCCCCTCAAATCCCTTACACAGCATGCGATCTCTCCAGCTCCTCATCATCATCTCTAACCATTTCCTTCCAGTTTCTTCTTACTGCCTTTCATTATCTATGTCTCCCTGTAATATCCATCACTTCTCGCCTTGTATTTTTACCAGTTCTTACCATCTACAGAAGAATTGTTTAACTGATTGGTGGAGAGGAATGTGTGTAGAAGGCTGGCTCAGGAGATTGTGTACACCAATTGGTGAGGCACTGTGCACTGAGTCCAGGCAACCCTTAATGATAGTAGTAGTGGTCCCTGGGGGCGTGGCTTAGACGAGCAGCGGAATGGTCGCTAGTTGAAGCGGCTCCGCCGGCCGAGCCCTGTAATCCGCCAAAAATCCAGTCATTTATTCACTGCACCTAGCCCCCTACCCAGGGAAACACCAGTGAGGCCCCCACAGCACCCGGGGTTGAACGTTGGAGGCCCGCGCACGCCGGAAAGCAGAACTTCAGCTGACCGCTGACCGTGGACTGACTGAGGCCTAGAGGCGCATGTGACGCCGGGGGCTGGCGTGGCGGCTGATCCGGAAGAGGCGCGCCGGAGATTGGCTCCTGGCTGCGGCCCCGGACGGCTGATAGGAGGGGTGGAGACGAAGATCACGGCGCGCTCTGGATATGTCAGGGGCGCCATGGGACTAAAAGAAATGCCTGAAGAGGACAAGCTGCCCTGCTCACTGTGAGTCGCGGGCTGATAGACGGTAAGCCCGGAGCGGGAGACGGCGGTTGTGGGCTGGTTACGCCGCTGCCGCGGAAAGGCCCTCATTGCTCGCCAGGAGGCTGACGGGACACGCAGCAACATTGCGGGCCGAACTCCGACGCCACATTGAGGAGCCTCGTTGCACTGGGGGTGGCTCTGTGGTGCATTGGACAGGCCCAGGGGGATACTAGCGCCAAGCGGAGAAAAGAAGCCGCACTGACACAGCGCTACATCTCGGAGCCCAGAAGACCAGCCACGAGAGGGGAGAGCGCCCTGAGCTTGCGGTGTGGGGGCGGGGATGGCCCCACTGCACAGATCGTCGGTCTAACACGGCAGGCGGCAGCTGAGAAGAGACCGCGTGTGTAGACCTGCACTGTGGGAGTAAAGGAACGGCATTGCGATAATTGGCGGCGCAGAAGGCCATTGCGCCGGGACATACACCCAGACCCCCTATTGAAGTGCTGCCACAACTCATCTCTCCCTGAAAATATTAACTACGTTCATTCCCACTGAGCATAAGCATCGTGTACAAAAATTGCTGGTAGGGGCACTGTGATGAGACGGCGGGCTGCGTGAACTCGGATACGTTGGATGGCGTGAGCCCTAACAGTCCACCCTTCCTGAGCCGAGAGGAACGATTGGCGCTTTTAGGGCAGCGTAAGAGTTGCGGAGCGGGGCGGATTGCGACACAGATACTGCTAGAGAAGGAACGCAGCTGCCACACCGGACCAATTTCTTTTGCGGGGAGTACAGTGCCTGGTGTCATGGGGAAACCGGATACGCGACAACCCCGCATCACCTTTGAGAAAAAAGGGAATAAAACCGCTGAGGCTGAAGATGGCGGACGAGACCAGGCCAAAGAGGGCGCTCCGAGCCAGCTCCCTGCAGACGACTTTCGGGCGATGTTCCAGGAGCTAAAGACTGGCCTAAAGGGCATAGACTCCAAAATAGACGCCCTAGCTGAGCGCATGGATAAAATCACCCAGCGCATGGACAAGCAGGAGGGACGGGTGAGTGTCCTTGAAACGCACGTGACAGAAACCGAGGAGGGGCAAACGGAGGAGGAAAAGAAACTTCGAGGTATGGACAAAGTTCTTGAGCTCATACACCAAAAAAATGAGGATTTGGAAGCACGCTCGAGGAGGAACAACGTGCGCATAACCGGAGTTGCGGAATCCACAGATTAATATGGAGCTCTTCGTGGAAGGCATGATGAAAGAGCTATTTGGCCCAAACTTGTCCCAGATGTTCCTCATAGAGCGAGCACACAGAATTCTAGGCCCAAGACCCAAGCCGGGGGCGCCCGCGAGACCCATATTGGCGAGAGTGCTAAACTACAGGGATCGCGATACCATACTCCGTCTTGCACGTGAAAAGGGTGCTATACAGTATAAAGGAAACAAGATTGCTTTATACCCAGATTTTACTCTACAGGTTCAGGCGGCGAGGAGGGAGTTCATTCCTGCCAAAAAGATCTTTCAGCAGATCGGAACTAAAGACGCCTTGATATACCCGGCTAAGCTGAGAGTACAAGGCCCTGGGAAGCCCGCCTTCTTCACCGACGCCAAGGCTGCATTGACATTTGTGAAGCAGATGGCAAAGGAACACAAAATGCAGAAGACGCAGGTTGATGGACAATCGCAAGATAGACTTAGCGATAATGACTGAGCGCCGGCTGGCATTCATGGGTGGCTGTGGAGCCTGGAGGAGATTGCGTTAGCTGGAGCTCCCTTGAACAGACACCCTGGGGTAAGGAGTACACTCTACTGCACTGGGGAGGAAGATGTGTTTATATTATTGGGGGCTAACTTGAATGCCTACGAAAGGACATAGACTATGGGAGGGGTAAGACGGTGCGTGTGAACCAGATGCGGCTCGGCCACCCTGCCAAAAGTGCAGGGGTGGAGGCCGGCAGACCCGATGCACCCCCTGGGATGATTCTCCTTGTCTGGTTGCAGTTTTCGATTATGGGACAGTTATGGGAGGGGGGAGGGGGAGATGCACAACCTGATTGGGGGGTTGGTGTGGGAGGGGGCAGGAGGGGGTGGGTTGTTCTTGTTATATGCAATGTCGTTCCAAGACCTGACACATAGATGGAGACGATATATAGATCACTGTCTGCGCTGCTGTTGGATATGGTAACTTGGAGCTAGCCTGATTGAGCACTGTACAATGCTAAGGGGAAATGTGACGATATGCTTAGAACTGCTGGTAGATTGTTACTCTTCTATACAAGATGTCTAGTCCAGGTAACATTGACACGCTGACCTGCACTACGTGGAATGTGCGCGGCCTAAATGACCGCAGAAAGACGAGACTCATACACTCCTATCTGACAAGACACAAGGTTGACATGTGTTTCTTGCAGGAGACGCACCTGACTGGCGCAGCGGCGGGGATACTTAGAAACAGAAGATGGGAGGTGGTGGTAGAGGCTGGATATTCCAGTTATCCTAGAAGAGTGGCAATACTTATGCGTAGGGGATTGCACTGGCGCACAACTAACACTGTCATTGACAGGGAGGGCAGATACATCTTTCTACAAGGGGAACTATGCAATTCACCTCTGACCTTAGTCAACACGTATGGCCCGAACACTGACAGCCCGGAGTTCTTCCATCATATCTGGCATGAATTACACAAATTGGGGCACACTGCTATATTGTGGGGGGGGACTTTAATGTAACACTTTCGACTACACTAGATAGACAGGGGTCCTCATGGGTGCACCACCCAAAAGCAGAAGAAGCACTTAATGCGATCATAGAGGACCAGTGCCTGATTGACTCCTGGAGATCCACTCACCCAACGACAAAGGAGGGAATGTGCCTTACACATCATAGTAATGCGTGGTCAAGGCTTGATTTCTGGTTGCTTTCCAGAGATATACACACATGGTTGATGGATGCCGAGCATCTTGCCCGTACCCTATCGGACCATGCACCCGCCCAGATACGGCTCCGCCTCCCTCCGGCGTACGCACAGCCCTTCTCTTGGAAATTTCCACCAGGCGCCTTAAGAGACCAGGTTTTCCGAGAAGAGCTTCTTAACAGAATAGAGGGGTACTTTGCTATAAACGAGGGATCGGTTGATTTGCCAGGTGTTCTATGGGAAGCCTTCAAGGTAGTAACGAGAGGAGACTACATAGCAATTAAAACCGGGGTACTTAGGGGTCTTCGCAATACGCTGGGCAGGTTGGAGCACGAAATTGGGGAACTGGAACGACTGCAGATGCGTAATACGTCACCGGACATTGCGGCTGGAATACGATCCAAGGTTAGAGAATTTCAGGAAGAGGCTGAGAGGGAGACGGCATATTTGCATAAATATGCACAGGCGAGACGCTATGGGGAGAGCGGGAGGCCGGGTAAATCATTGGCAGGACTTCTCCGTGCACCTAGGGGTGCCGCTTATATACCTGAAATTCACACAGAGGCTGGAGAGGTGCTTAGAACTCCGCCTGCTATGCTGGAGGAGTTCGCGCATTATTACTCTGACCTGTACACTTCCAAGACTTCCCCCTCGCAGGCAGATATTACGAACTATCTAGACGATATAGGGTTAGCATGGTTCAATGATGGGACTCGTAGATATATGGAGCTGCCGCTGACGGTAGAGGACGTGAAGCAAGTAATCAGTGGCATGCCAGGGGAGAAGGCCCCGGGGCAGATGGATTGACGGCGGCCTTTTATAAGGAATATGCAGACATTTTGGCCCCCCGATTACTGTCAATGTACCAGGAGGCCATGGAGACGGGGGTGCTGCCACCCACTCTGCGTGAAGCTACGATCATCACTATTTTAAAGCCGGACAAAGACCCTAACAAGACTGACTCATACCGCCCTTTATTGCTGATAAACTTAGATGCGAAGATTTATGCCAAGCTAATAGCGAACAGGCTCCAGCCCATGCTACCGCAAATTGTTCTGCCAGATCAATCCTTTTTCATACCGGACCGCTCATAATTTGCGCACATAGGGCCCGATTATGATTGCGGTGAATCGGCATCCTCCGGGCCGGTGGAAGCCACCGCCGGCCCGGAGGATGCGGATTCACCGCTGCGGTGATTCCAAAGACCCCCCGCCAGATTAGGATGGCAGGGGGGTCGGGAAGACCGTCCGCAGCTTTTCCACCGTGGTCCCGTGGCGGAAAAGCTCTAATATGGTGGCGGTGTCTATCAGACACCGCCAGCCATATTAGGATGCATGTGTAAACATGCTTTGCCACGGCGGCTTTTCCGCCGTGGAAAAGCATGTGGTCTTTTAAGTTTGGGGGCCCGTTGCGGGCCCCCAGGGTGTCAGGGGGTGGGGGGTGCACATGGGAGGTACCTCTGGTACCCCCCTGCTTTTACATGAACAAAGCGGCAGGCACCGCGCGGTGCCTGGCGCTTTGTGCATGTAAATGCTATACATGCATTTTTAACATTGCGGCGGGTGCTGCTTCAAGCAGCACCCACCGCAATGTTAAAAATAGAGGATGTGACCGCCAGGGTGACGGTCACATCCTAATTTGCACGGAGGGACCGCCGCTGCCCCTGCGGACTGTCCCTCCACCTCTGGGGTGGCAGACCGACGCAGGTCCATCTGCCATCCTAATAGGCCCCTATATTTGGCATATTACACTATTTGGCGCCACAGGTGCAGGCCACGGCTGCTCTACTAGACGCCACGAAGGCGTTCGACTCTTTAGAGTGGACGTTTTTATTTACCCTACTTGCACGACTCGGCCTAAGCCCCGTTTTTATTAGACAGTTCCAGGTCCTTTACACGAGCCCGATGGCACGAGTTCGGATAAATGGTCAAACCTCCCAACCTTTTAGTATAACTAGGGGCACAAGAAAGGGGTGCCCGCTATCCCCCTTGCTATTTGCAGTCGCCACGGAGCCGCTTGCAGCGAAACTCCGTCAACACCACACTGATAAAAGCATAGGGTTCCACACGAGGGGAATCCTTGTGTCAATGTATGCGGATGACGTGATGATCTATCTGACCAACCCCCGAGATAACTTTGATGTGTTAATGAGGGAATTTATAAGGTATGGGGCTTAACGGGAATCCAAATCAATTGGAAGAAGTCCACGATGTTACCACTTACTGACGGCACTACACCCTTCACTCCGGAATTCCCGATTCAATGGGCGAGGGGAGAGGTGCGAAACTTGGGCATATATATCAGCAGAATGATGCAGGACCTATGGACCGCAAATTATGGCAGGGCAATAGACTGGCTAGAAGGTAAGGTCGCAAGGTGGAAAACTCTCCCGCTATCCTTAACGGGGCGCATCGCCATTGTAAAGATGGTAATCCTTCCCAAATTTCTTTATCTGTTTGTCAACATTCCTATGCCGCTAAATGTGCAGTTTTTTGCACGCTTACGCTCTAATATTATTGAGTTGGTATGGATGGGCAAACAACCCCGAGTTTCGTGGAAGACATTGACACTGCCTTTTTCACAGGGGGGCTTAGGAGCCCCAGACTTTGAATTGTATGCATACAGCGCGCAGGCGCAATTTCTGCATTTTTGGCAACATCCCACGCCATTTCAGCCCCACGTTGCTATAGAAATTGACAGACCAGCACTGCTCCCACTGAACACGGCTGTGTTCCAAGCCTACAAAAGACCACGACAAGAAATGTATACTGTTGAGACTGTACATTGGACATGGAAAAATATTGCGCAACGAGCTCGTCAGGACGTCTTATATGCCCCATCTATTCCATTGGGAGGCAACCCACTGCTTCGGCCCCTGGTAGACAAGGCCATTACACTCAGGGCACAGGCACACAACTTAGATAAAGGCGGTGATCTATTCCCTGCTGGAGAGTTCCTGTCGATACAGGACATATGCGACTCGCATGTGGAAAATGAAATTTTGCCTGACCAAGATGCCCCCTACGTGTACCCTATGTTACATGTATGTGCATGTCACCCATGCATATTTCTCTCAGTGGCCTGAATCACAAGGCCTCTGCAATCACGTCCTGCATTAAGGTGCCTGTCATCAAGTTTCCCAAACGTTAAGCTAACATGAAGGCCCATGTATTTGCATTGTGCACTTTTAAATAAATATCGTAATGAACCCTTTTTGTGGTTCAGTCTGAGCCACTTTCTGAATTAGGGTTTTCATGACTCCTGACACACTGAAAGCTGCAGTTACGTATCTCTGACCTCGCATACTTCTAGCTCAGCCGAAAGAGACCCAGCAAGGGTTGCCAAGATAGTATTATGAATAACAGTTATCTGCCTGCTGTACAGAGTCACATTCCTGCCCAGTGAGGAAGGTAAACAGAACCCGTCCGCGGAAGATAGGGCCTAGCCTTTCTGTCTCCATTGAAGTAAATCACAGTGCTTGCATCCATAGAAAGCTCACAATGAACGAAGAAATATATGCTTTTTCTGATTCTTAGCGATGAGCAACCTTTGCTTCAGATAATACATCCCCTGACTTAAGATATCAGTTAGTACCAGACGTGCTGGTCGCCTTGACACTAAAGATCTCTCTACTAGACTGAAAGTCAGCTCTCCTCCCAGTTACACGTCAATTGCACGTCATGCTCAAATTGTGTGCACAAGGAGGGCAAAGTTCCAGCCTGCCATGTAACCCCTCCTCTATGTAGCCACCCACCTATCACCCACCTGTGACTCATCAAGTGTACACCCTCATGCACGCCCACATGCTCTTATCTCTTTCTTTCATGCTCTGCCTGGGGCGCTCCTCCCTATGTACAAGGAAAAATGTATATATGTGTTGTTCTCTGTAAATAATGTTAGAAGACCCTTCCTGAACCTTAGAGGTGATGGAACAGATTCTCCCTTAACTCGAGTTATTGGAATAAAGCCCTTTTAACTTGGACACCACGGACTCTCTGCCTCTCATTTGATACATGCTAATTGTTAATGCCTAGAAATTATGCCAGGGTAATATTTTATTTACCACATTAATTTGGCGCCCTTACAGGGACATATCCCTTTCCCCACGCGCCGGAGTTGTAGGTCCAGCTTTGCCCCCTTCTACAGCCGTGACGGACTTTAAAGTGTACATGCCATCGGGATTTCCCGCTACTCCCTCAGGCCCAGGAGGAGGACGGACTGTGACCAGGCATCCATACGAGGCGGTGAGGATTGCGGATCGTCTCAACCAGAGCCCGACTTGTGAGAGAGCAAGGTCCGAGGTTTCCAGAGGTCCACCCGTTCCGAGGCGCATGCGTAGACGTAGACGTAGATGCGTAGAAGTCCGAGGCCTTCGAGTTTCAAGTTTTGCTTGCCGGTGAGTACCGCTATGGGGAATGCATAAAGTTTCAAGACGGGTTCATTTTATATGAACACGGTCAAGACGGGTCCACAGTAAAACGTGGGCACGGTAAAGACGGGTTCACGTTATTCGTGAAAACGGTAAAGACGGGTTCGTTCACACGAGCACGGTCAAGACGGGTCCATGGTAAACGTGGGCACGGTAAAGACGTGTCTCAATTTTGAGACCGGTATGGTTGTACTGTATTCCAGTGCATATAGTTTTTCAAGTACATGTTTAGTTCTCTGTATTGGTTTAGATCATGTTTGTTTTAATGTTATGATGTTTTAGTGTGAATGATTGTTGATTGTTTCAGTCTATTTTTGTGTATTGTATTTCCATTGTGTTGGTTTCAACATGCCACTGTTTTCAAAATTGCGTCAGATAGGGACCAGAAAAGGTATACAAGAAGAGTCAGTTAACATCCCGCCTAGAGACACACCTGGTCATTATATGTATAATAAGCATGGATTAGACGCCATCTTGTTTTTAGATTTATGGGTAGACTATACAAAGGACCTGGAGGAAAAGTATAGATGGCCTATCTCAGGAACATGGGATTCAGAATGCATTATGAGAGTAGAGGAAGCGCTATGGAAAAGGAAATCAAAACCCTCTCAGAAAGATGCCATCGAGTTGTGGCGCAAAGAGTCACATAGGAGAACAGAGAAAGAATTTAATAAAGCAGAGAGAACTAATTAAGCAGGGGAAAGAGCCAAAGAAAAAGAATTGCGGGAGGAGGGGGAACGGTTCAAAACAGAACAGGTTGATAGAGAAAGAAATGCTGTCGTTACTGGTATTTATCCCGTCCTCTCAGAAGAACTAGCTAGAGTGACCACCTCAGAAACACCCAGTAGGTCGCGAACGCCACCACCTGTACCCTTTAGAGTATGTAGAAAGAAGCCGACAGCATCAGAGGCTTTTATTTCCTCCTATCTAGAAGAGCCCGCACCGGACTACGTAAACGCAGATTTCCCTTCTCCCCCATCGGCCATATAAGTTTACTGTGTAGTTCCTTGTAAATAGCTCCTTGTAAATATGGTTTATGAAGAGCGTGTCATTATTATAACTTGTTGAGTTTCTTGTGAATATGGCTTGTGAATAGCGCCATGTAGTTATGGTTTGTGCAGAGCATGTTATCATTACGTTAGGCAGGAGAGAGCTGGATCTCTTTCAAGTGCTTGGAGAAAACATTTTGAAGATGTGTGTACGTGTTATGTGATAACGTGGAGAGATGAGTTCATGACTTTCCCATGTACTGCAGTCATTGGGGAAAGATTGTGCTTCAGCTGCCAAAGAGTTAATATCTTGTATTGAGAAGGCAGTATTTGTTTTAACATGCTGTTTAACATGCATGGTTATGTGAGCTGACACTAAAAGTCAGTGAGTGTTCAGACGAATGATGGTTTGATTTAACCTTTTCATTGGTTGCTGGGTCTGCCTATGTGCTTTGTCAGTTTGCTGACTGAATGGTAACGTTTTGCATGGAGAGTAAAGAAGTGTTCATTTAACATTCTATTTCAAATGCGTCCGTGTATTTGTGTGGGTTTGCCTTGGATCACTTGATTTAATGTGTTTGACTCAGAGGTCGGTAAGCTGTAAATAAACCAGTCGGATTGAGATAAGGGTTTGCACGGAGGGTGCTTTAATGTTTTCACGGTTGAGAAGGAAATATAAAACAGACCCATCATAGAATGTGCTTTTAATTAGTGTAATGCAACCGTGTGTTTTTTTAAATAAAAATTTGTTCTACAAAATATACATTATTTTTCCCAATGCAAGCTGCCCTTTAGAATAGCGTGTGACAGTTAATCCACTCAATTAGAAAACATGGCTTTTTGAAAAATGATGAATCTGGCCCTTTTAATAGGTAGAATAAAAGAGCTTGCACACTTAATTATGAAAATCTTGGTTCTGCAATGCAAACTTATGGTTTTTCACATGTTATTTTCAAAAAGTAAAACGTGATGTGTTTCCATGTCATGTTGTTCTGTTTCTTTTTTTCCTTTGCAGCTAGTAACAATATTTTATGATATAATTATTTTAAAATGCTAGTATGTGTCTAGGTTACGAAATAAAATATGTCCTTATTAATTACTGATTTTAGGATGCTTTTTATCACGTTTTAAATTTGCTTCAGTTAAGTTAGAGAATGTTGGTAAGCTCTCTGGCCTGGGTATAGATATGTTTTGAATTACAGAGAATGTGTTTTTCGACCTTGAAGTGGCCTGGCTCCCGGGGAGATATTTTGTAAAGGGAGGGTTTTTCCCTCTTGGAGCGCCGAGCAGTGCCTGTCTTGTTATGATTGGCCATACTCCAATTCTTTTCCGCGGACATTTGTTGATATAAACAGGCTCAGGCTGTTGGCAGTCCTCCAACTGACTCAGGCTTCCTTCGCATGCAGATAAAGAATGCTTGCAATTTGACCAAGTTCTCTCTTCAGTAACTTGGCAGCTGTTCTTAGCTCTCAGAGTTTTGAAAGGGTGGAGGAACAGCCCTGTGAGTGACATCACTATGAAGGGGAAGGCAGTGTAGAAAAAAAAACTTGATGAGCCGGGGAGAAATGTTTATAAAAGGAGGGGGTCAAGTTGCTCTTCCTTACAGTCAGCACAGAAAGCTTCATTGACTTCAGATAAGGCATGCTTGCAAATGAATAGTTTTTCCCTCGTAGTGTAAACAGAATAATTGGCAGGAGTTTCGCTCTTGCAATGAGTCCTAGCATTTACAGTCAGGCATTAAAGAGACAGCTGGACAGTATTTATATGCCTCCCAACACTGCTCTACAAGGGGCACAAGGTGTCCCCTTCCAAGTTGCAATTCTGTGAAAAGCAAGTGGTGTACCTTGGACACTTACTTTCCAAGGAGGGTAGACAACTAACACCAGAACGTATACAGCTCATTTCTAACCTTTCACAGCCCAAGACACAGAAAGAAGTACGGGCCTTCATTGGCCTCACTTCATACTGTAGGCAATGGATTCCCCAGTATGCCTATCTAGCCAAACCACTCATACAATTGACAACACAGGAGGCAGCGTCTTCGACTGTCCTCCCTTGGACACAAGAACATACCTTGGCATTTGAGGAATTAAAAAGAGTATTATGTCAAGCGCCAGTTCGAGCGACTCCTAGTTACAGAACGGGATGGAACAGCGTTATCTGTCCTCACACAAGATCAAGCAGGAAAACACAAGCCTTGCGCTTATTTTTCTAGTACACTAGATCCAGTGGCCCAGGCTCTGCCTGCGTGCCTGAAATCAGTTGCAGCAACAGCCCTAGCCATAAGACAAAGTGACTCGATAGTGTTGGGTCACCCTCTGACAGTACAGGTTCCACATGCAGTGGAGGTTCTCTTAAACAGGACACAGACACAACATTTGACTGTAGCAAGACTGACAGGATATGAACTGACATTATTTCAACCACACATAGAGATCAGACGTTGTAATATTCTGAATCCTGCAACACTTTTGCCCTCAAGTACAGTAAATGCACCGCCACACGACTGTGTGGAAGTAATGAATATAGTGACGAAACCAAGACAAGACCTGACAGATATTGCACTTCCAGACCCAGACTTAACGCTCTATGTAGATGGATCATGCATGAGAACGAGTGCAGGAGAATTAGTAGCAGCATATGCTGTGACCACTGCTACTAAAGTCATAGAGACACAGAAAATAGACACACTATCAGCACAAGCAGCAGAGCTCATCACCCTGACACAAGCCTGCATAAGAGCTAAGCACTTGAAAGTAAACATTTATACTGACTCACAATATGCTTTTGGCGTTGTTCATGATTTCGGGGTACTTTAGAGGGAGAGAGGTTTCTTGACCTCCCATGGGACCAAGATCCAGCACGGCCAGCTCATTCAAGCCCTGTTGGAAGCAATACATTTACCTACAGCCATTTCTATCCTGAAGTGCAAAGCTCACACCAAAGTTACAGACACCATTTCCCAGGGTAATGACCTGGCAGACCGAACAGCTAAACTTACAGCCCAGACAGCCCAGACACCAACAGACACGACAAAGACAGAGGTACCATTACTGACAACATGTATGACAGTCAGGGATCCCACTCAAGATGTACTCGACATACAGACACATGCCACTGCAGATGAGATAAAGAAATGGACTGAACAAGGAGGGGTCCAGACTGAACAAGGTTGGATGACTAAGGGAAAAGGTACATGGTTTCTTCCAGATTCTATGGTACAAGTAATCATAAACACAGCACATAGTCCAGCACACTTGGGAGAAAAGGCAATGATAGACAGTTTACAGAATATCTGGTTTAACAAGCACATGCGTGCAGCAGCGAAACAGAAAGTACGAACATGTATGATCTGTTGCCAGTTCAATCCAGGTAAAGGCATTCCGGTGGAACAAGGCGGATTTCATCCTCCTGACCACCCTTTTGAGGTCCTCCAGATGGATTATATCCAAATGAACAGATGTAGAGGTTACAAGTATGTCTTGGTAGTTGTGTGTGCACTATCTAGATGGACAGAAGCATATCCAGTTCCAGATTATACTGCTGTGACAAAAGCCAGGCAATTAGTGCGCGAGTACTTCCCCAGGTATGGATTGCCTCGGGTCGTATATTCCGATAACGGTCAGCCATTCTCCTCTGAATTAATGAAACAAGTGTCTCTTCTGTTAGGATATACTTGGAAATTCCATTGTGTAAGACACCCTGAAGCAGCAGGCCTTGTAGAAAGACATAATCAGACAATCAAAACAAAACTTGCTAAGATATGTGCAGAAAAAGGCGTGGATTGGATGGTAGCTTTACCGGTTGCCCTCTTTTACATGCGTATGATAGCTCATTCCAGAACAGGCCTATCCCCGTATGAAGTAGTCTTCGGTAGACCGCCAAATATGTGGGGTACTACTATGCCTAAAAGAATAACTGATGTCGACAGTAACATGCTGACAGATTACCTGGCTTCCTTGATGTCTGCACTACTTTCTTGTCGTTCACAGGTTGCTGCCGCCTTCCCTGACAACACCCAGGTCAAGGAACACGCCATTGTCCCTGGGGATTACATTTGTGTCCGGAATTTTGATCGTTCAAGCCCCCTCGAGCCTCGCTGGAAGACCCCGAAATTAGTGCTTCTTACAACAAGGACCGCGCTGAAGGTGGAGGGACGCAAAGGATGGATCCACGCTCAGCACTGTAAAAGACACTTTGGACAATCTGGTACTTTAGTAAAAGATACAGACACTAAAGACATTAAAGACAATACAGACTTTGCGCCGCCTGCGCCGCCTTTACTAGAAAAGACTCCACAGCAGGAGTATAAATCTAAGTTAAGATCTAGTAAGTCAGACGTAGTTTAATTGTCTAAGTCCACTCGGTGGTGAATCGGTTAGACTAGATTTCTGACATGTATAAGATCACATACGAAAATAGTAAGAAAAAAAACATGAAAGCAAAATACTGCAAGCTATTACGCAGTAGATGTATAGTTACTTTGATCATTCTTTTTATTCTGTGCATTGTTATAATCTGTGTCAGTTTATTACTACATGTTTTCTTTCCTATTTCCTCACATATACACTCTTCCAGTAACAGCACCATAGAGCATACATTTAGTGAACTACCACCTCATGAATTGTCATATCGACTTGCATTGCGTAACAATACTTTTATTCGAATGTTACACCATTCTCATCAGACCAGTAATGCGACTGATTGCTGGGTATGTGGCCAACTGCCACCTTATCAAAAGGCGAAGGGAGTTCTGCCCTTCTATCCTCTACCGTTCTCACACAATGGTTCATGTGGAACATGGTTTGCCTTAATGACCTCAATAGATAGAAAGTACATAGCTTATCCAGGTGGCTGGATATATGGAAACCTGAATAAAGTAATGAATGAAGCATGTTTTCCAGACAAAGACGGATTTCCCCAAAGGAAGGGAACCGATCTAGAGAATGAAGAGTACGAGCAGGGAAATGCATCCGTTAATTTTATAATGTTAAATGTTCAGCCCAAGCAAAATATAGGTCCACCATTTATTTCAGTCCTATCAGCAAAAGGAGATGTATGCGTTAGAAAGAAAGGCTCAGTACATATGGGACACAGCGAGTGTAAAGATGTAGTAGAATTTAATGATAAAGGACAGTCTTCTTTCAAAACATCACGCCATACCTATTTCATTTGCGGTCAGACAGCTTATGTACATCTGCCCTTAGACTGGGGTGGGACTTGTTATATAGCATTCTTGTTGCCACCTGTATTCTTGGCCCCATCCCATTATCATAGAGATTCACGACTAGAACATGTTAGAGTAAAGAGAGAGACAGATGCCTCAGGGATTGATCAGACTGAAACAGCTTGGGAGCAATATACAGATTTCAACAAAGGATTCTTCTTCTTCATAGGTCCCGTCCAAAACAGTAAACTGATACGCAAGTTAACAAGGACTCTTGAGGCAGTAGTGAATGTGACTGCATCTGCCCTGGCGAACTTGACCCAGGAACAGTCTGCTATGAGACTTGTTGTTCTTCAAAATCGCCTCGTTCTAGACGTCATCTTGGCGGATAGGGGCGGAGCTTGTAGCGTGATCCGATCTAGTTGTTGCGTTTTCATCCCAAATAACGCGCCATCTGTGTATGCAACGATAACAAGGCTCCACAAGATTGCTCATGTCATACATCAAGACCCAGGCACATGGACTTGGTCCAGTTGGCTCTGGGGTGTGATATCTGCTTGGGGATGGAAAGTGTTGTCCTTTCTAGGAATGATCCTACTTATGATATTTGGTTGCTGTCTCTGTCTGCAGTGTGGCCCGGCCATTTGCGGCCTGTGTGCAACTGCATGTGTTCCACATCCAAGTATACAAAGGGTTAAGGACGAACAAATGATGCTGTATGATCAACTATACGGTCTCATGAATATAGATGTATCCTGAAGGGTTAAGTAGGGGACAAGGAGGGAATGTGGAAAATGAAATTTTGCCTGACCAAGATGCCCCCTACGTGTACCCTATGTTACATGTATGTGCATGTCACCCATGCATATTTCTCTCAGTGGCCTGAATCACAAGGCCTCTGCAATCACGTCCTGCATTAAGGTGCCTGTCATCAAGTTTCCCAAACAATAAGCTAACATGAAGGCCCATGTATTTGCATTGTGCACTTTTAAATAAATATCGTAATGAACCCTTTTTGTGGTTCAGTCTGAGCCACTTTCTGAATTAGGGTTTTCATGACTCCTGACACACTGAAAGCTGCAGTTAAGTATCTCTGACCTCGCATACTTCTAGCTCAGCCGAAAGAGACCCAGCAAGGGTTGCCAAGATAGTATTATGAATAACAGTTATCTGCCTGCTGTACAGAGTCACATTCCTGCCCAGTGAGGAAGGTAAACAGAACCCGTCCGCGGAAGATAGGGCCTAGCCTTTCTGTCTCCATTGAAGTAAATCACAGTGCTTGCATCCATAGAAAGCTCACAATGAACGAAGAAATATATGCTTTTTCTGATTCTTAGCGATGAGCAACCTTTGCTTCAGATAATACATCCCCTGACTTAAGATATCAGTTAGTACCAGACGTGCTGGTCGCCTTGACACTAAAGATCTCTCTACTAGACTGAAAGTCAGCTCTCCTCCCAGTTACACGTCAATTGCACGTCATGCTCAAATTGCGTGCACAAGGAGGGCAAAGTTCCAGCCTGCCATGTAACCCCTCCTCTATGTAGCCACCCACCTATCACCCACCTGTGACTCATCAAGTGTACACCTTCATGCACGCCCACATGCTCTTATCTCTTTCTTTCATGCTCTGCCTGGGGCGCTCCTCCCTATGTACAAGGAAAAATGTATATATGTGTTGTTCTCTGTAAATAATGTTAGAAGACCCTTCCTGAACCTTAGAGGTGATGGAACAGATTCTCCCTTAACTCGAGTTATTGGAATAAAGCCCTTTTAACTTGGACACCACGGACTCTCTGCCTCTCATTTGATACATGCTAACTGTTAATGCCTAGAAATTATGCCAGGGTAATATTTTATTTACCACACGCAGGACCCTACTGCTTCAGATATGCTGCTCTATTATCAGCTGAGAGCGGCGTGTAAGTCCGCCTATAAGGAGTTTCCTAGTGAGCCTCCTAGCCTACCTGCGTTGGAAAATATGCTGTCGAACCCGTCGCCCCAAAAGCTTATCACACGTATCTATAGTATCACACAGAGAGAGTCCCCGCTAATTGCCACTAGATCCAGGGAGGCATGGGAGGTGGAAGCTGCTTTGACTATAACTGAGGAACACTGGGCATTTTGCTGTAAGCAGTTAGAATATCTCTCCCCTAACTACCGCCTCAGGCTTATACATTTTAACTATCTACATAGATTGTACCGCACACCGTCACAAATACATCAGATGGGATTGCAGGAGGACGCCAGATGTTGGAGATGTAGTTCTCCTGATGCCACGTTTACACACATGGCCTGGAGTTGTGAGGGGGTAGCATGCTACTGGACGGCTATATTTGTACACATAAGCCAGATAACGGGGGGAACAGTGACGGAGTCATTGATGCTTGCTTTATTGGGTTACGTGCTGGAAATTGAGGTGACTCACCGCAGACTTGTGGCAATGCTATTGCTAATGGCAAAAAGACAGGTAGCAATACACTGGAGGAAACGGAGTCCGCCTAGAGTCGCGGACTGGATTAGAGAAGTTATGTATTGCAGAGACCAGCTGACGATCTTTTGGGAGATGATGCCTGATAGATCCATACCGTCTGATATATGGGCACCGTTCACAGAGTGGCTGCGATCGGGTGGAGCAGATTACCAGGCTGACTAGGCTATACATAATTGACAAACTTTTTGGATACAATAGCACATTGTAGATGGACTACAAGACAAAAGGCTCATACTTATATGGGAGGGCAAGACATGCTCGGAACCCACTAGGCAGTTGACGACTGACAGCGAGACAGCCAGAGCGAGAAAGGCTTCAAAACCCTTACGGGAGACATGGTTCAGAGACTTGGGACGGCGGGGTGGTGAGGGAGGGGTGGGTATGAGTGTTGTTTGGGGGGTTTGTTATAATTATACACATTGCGCTCCACTTTTCTATGTGTACTGGTCAGAAAGCAAACCCGCTGCCTGCCCCCGAGGTTGTTGGCGATACAGCTGTGTGCAGTGAATTTTGAAAAGTTAGCCGCCGGCCTCCCGGTTTGTAGGCAAATGGCAGTGTATATCGTAAACTATGCAATAAACTGTTTAAAACTCCAAAAGAAATATATATATATATATATATATACATATATATATATATATATATATATATATATATATATATATATATATTTGTAGTTGTCCCTGATAACCAAAGCTCTCAAGGGATAACTGTGGGGAGCAGCTAAGGCTTGCTCGGCAGGGTGTAAAGCGGGCGCATTTCCACACATTCAGTCAGTGAAGCTTACACACAAGAAAGAGCCACATCAGTTCGAAAAATATTTCTGTATTTATTAAACACAGCACTAGAACTACTCTGGTATATCTCCTACCCGGAGATCAATACCCCTAGAAATATGCTTCAGAACCAGCCGCGGACGGTGAAAGAAATTAAATGAATTTCGTAGCACGCCCGGCATCGCATTTTGCGATGCAGGGTGCACTACGAAATTCATGTTATTTATTTAATTGTTTACTTACCTCCAATTATCCATATTCCGGTGTTTAGTATAGTAAAGTTGTTACGTCGGGTCAAATGTCCATAGGATAACACAGGTAAAGTCGCGGTTGGTATTTTACAGTTTCAGGACCCTTCTCAAAGGACCCTGAGGAAGCCAGTTGGATCAAGGAAGGTTGGACCGCCAACATTTGCAATGATCATTTTAACATTGGATGCTTGTTTTACCTGTTTTGCACTAGAAGAAAGTACTACAAATAAATAAATGTGTTAAAAAAAACAACTCTGAAGCACATCGTATGCTCAGGTGTGTAAAAAAGAAAACATATGTCATTTTGCGTTTATCTGCAATTAATCGTGCAATCATCCAGCAGTTTGAATTTATCTAGGAAAGTTAAACCAAAGCGGTGAACATGCTCATGAAGGAAAGAGCAATTGATGTTAAAATCACCAAAAGAAAACATTTTATTGAAAACACAATGGTACCTTTGAAGTAATCAGATACTCATTTTCAAATTACCCTAAAGTCATCAGGGACAATCTCATCTTGTAAAGTAATTAGGTACTCATTTTCAAGTCATCCTTAAATCCTCAGGAATAATGACACTTTCTAAAGTCATCATATAGAATTTTTCAAGTAACCCTTAAATCATCATGAATAATTACACCTTCTGAAGTCATCAGATACTCATTTTCAAGTCATCCTCAAATCATCAGGCTGAACCTTTGAGCTTTGCTGATGACTTCAAGAGCTTGATGATGTCCGATGATGTGAAAATTACCTCTAATGTAGTTGGAAGATTATCAAATGATTCTAGGATAGCTTCTAAAGTAATCCTGTTTGACCTGGGAGCTCCGGACCACCACCTCCTCCCAGGCCTTCAAAACTGACCTCAAAGTTCTCCTCCTTCAAAGACACTTCCAAAGTTAATTCATGCCCTCTCTATTATCTGAAGGAATACCTTTTAGTATTGAAAATTTCCATTCTCCATGACTATGGAAGTGCCTTCCCAGTGTGTTCTTGTGGTTTGAGATTCTGACATTTATTGCAGTACTACCCTTTTACCTGTGTTTGGTACTCTTTTGTAACAGGTACACGTCACTTTTCTCTTGTATCACACTGTTGGCTACCTCTTACATTTTGTTTGCTTTCGATACTTGCACAAGTGCCACCATTGCCTACGTAACGTTTGATCTTGTGTTTGAGTTGTTTATTGCAGTATTATACCTCTATGTAAAGTAGGGCACTTAGAGGTAGTAGTGTAAGAATAGGTTTATTGAATAGGAAACACAGGAGCAGGGTACACAGCCTACACAGGACTTCTTTCCCAGCAACTGTTCTAACAGAATCAGGGAAAGGAATCCTCAGGGTACAACAGAATAGGAAGATTGAAAATAAACATTCCACATAACAAGCATGACCAGCAATAAGGAAACATGACACATCTTCCCCCGTGAGAAACAAACAAACAAAATAAATAAATAAATTAAAAGATCAACATACAAAATCGTCTAACCATTTAGGTTTAGAACAAATGCGTTTCTTATGCATATCTACATTACTGTTCAAAACATTTCTATTTACAAAATCAGGTTCTGACAGAATATTATTGCCAGATGTACAAGCTTCGATATCATCAAGAGAAACTGACGTATCAACATTTTCAACCCTATCATTAACACTGCTAGAAGAAAAACCATTATTGACTAAATCTGAATTCTCCCCATTTGAAGAAATAATACTTTCTGACACAATGATGCCACCATGATTCTCCTTTTGAGAAGGTTGAAAATCACAAGCTTTAGAAGGAAAAGAAGGAGAAGAGATAAGAGTCATTCTTTAAATTGTTCTTACCCCCTGTAAATAGCAATTCTTCTAAGATTCCATACCTTACCATCACTCAAAAGAATAGCATTCCGCAAAACCTTCTTGATCAACAAAGGCTCAGAAAACTGTGATTCACTGTTCTTAACTTTCCAAGGTTTTTTAACTTTAACCCACATGCCACCTTTGATGTCTACAGAACCATCCCCAAATTTGTTATCAAAATTCCGTTTATATTGAAGATGTTTCTCTAAAATATTATTTTTAACCTTGTTCATGCAAATATCCAAACACGATTTTTTATGCAACCAATCAGGATTACATTTTGTCCTAGCAGTGCGGCCTCTCTCGTGGAGAGGTGTGGCTCACTGGTTAGAGGCGGCAGACCCGAGAGCAGAGAACGGGCTGGGACCAGGGTTCGATTCCCGTCGTGGCAGGGTCTCGGACCTAAATGATCAGTGGACTCGATAATTCTCGCCTTGGTGCTTACTCAATCCAGGGACCACACTCGGTAACTCTGGGCATTAAGCTTGCCTCATCTCCACAACGGCCCCCCACAAACGCCAGGGATGCCTGGTTTCACCTTGGAGACTCCCAGGAGGAACTATCTCACAGGGAAAGCCAGGACGGGTTCCCCAGCGGTCTATAGCGCTACGAGGCCTGCGGTGCGGGTAGCAGTGCGCTTTACAAGACACACTTTCATTTCATTTCATTTCATTTCATAATCTCAAAGGGTGACATTTGCAAAGCATCATGAATATTAGTTCTATGAGACCAAACAGCTTTGTAAGTGTGTGTTTCCCAATCTTCACCCTTTATACCGGCTATTTGAATAGCATTTTTAAGCGCTTTATTAAATCTTTCACAAAGACCATTACCGCTTGGATTGTATATAGAGGTGGTCCTGTGAGTAATTCCAGTCCTTTCGAAATAATATTTCGCTAGTTTAGACATAAATTGCACACCATTGTCACTTATGATCTGAACAGGAAGACCTTCTTCAATGAAAATTCTATCTAAGAACTCCAGAACATTAACTGAATCAACTTTATCTACAATGGTGATGCTAGGCCATCTAGAAAAGACATCAATAATAGATATTATATATTTATGAAAGTCACCTATGGGTCACATGATGTCAATAGCAACGGTATGCCACAGACCATCAGGAATGACCGGTTCACTCATATCAGGTCTCCAAGTGTTGAGTACTTTGTCAGAATTAGCACAAGTAACACAATTACGAACAATCCTTTCGACAGATAAATCAACTCCTGGCCACCAATACCATTTCTTAACATTTTGTTTAGTTTTGACTATGCCACAATGGTCTTTATGACACAAACGTAAAATGAAAATTCTCAACGAAGTAGGAGGAATAGCCTTGTCACCACGAAAAACAGTACCATCCAGCACGGTCAACTCATTTCTTACCTCCCAAAAGGGTTTGAGATCAGTGGCTAACTTGCTTTATTCTGGCCAACCTTGACGAATGAAGGTAATAGTAGAAGCTAAAACACTCTCCTTCAAATACTCTTCACTCCATTCCTTCTTATCTATACAAAACGGACTTTCATCAAGCACCAAAGCAACTTGTAGAGAATCCCATTCATTCACATCACATTCTTGCAGATCAGACGGCATGCGAGACAGGAAATCCTCCAAAACATTGCTTTTGCCAGGCACATATTCAATTTTAACTAAGAAATCTTGCAGACGCATAGACATTCTTGCTATCCTAGCAGTAGCATTGTAAAGCCCCTCAGTAGAAATAAGTTTGGTAAGGGGTTTGTGATCAGATCTAACACCACATTCTTTGCCCCATACAAAACTACGAAAATGTTCCAAGGCCCAAACAACTGCCAAGGTTTCTCTCTCAATTACCGAAAACTTACTCTCAGGAGTGGAAAGAGCCCTGGAGGCGAATGCAACTATACGTTCCTTGCCGGAGTCATCAGTCTGAGAGAGTACACCACCTAAACCTTTGTTGCTGGCGTCAACAGTAATTACAGAATCAAGATTCATGTCAAAAGGACTCAAAACAGGTGCATGAATGATGTCCATCTTAATGTTGTTGAATTCATTTTCACATGTTGTAGACCATACAAATTTCACATTGCTTTTAAGAAGTTGCCTGATATTGAAAACCTTGCTAGAAAAACCCTTAATGAATTTAGCATAAAATTCGACCATCCCCAAAAATGATCGAACATCATCCTTATTGGAAGGAGGAGGAGCTTCTTTTATGGCGTCCACTAACTTGGGTTTAGTTGAAACGCCATTAGAACATAACACATGGCCGAGATACGTCACAGATTTAACACCAAATTTACATTTAGAATGCTCTATAGGCAACCCTTTGTCTTCAAGTGTGCTTAAAACTTCCTCTAAAACAGCATTATGTTCGGTTTTGTCCTTCCCAAAAATGAGGCTATCATCCTGAAAAAATCTTACTTTGGGATGCTTACCAAGTAGTTGGTGCATAATACGTTGAAAGATGGCGGCGGCGGAAGCCAAACCGAATGGCATTCTCTTAAATTGAAAACACCCCATGGGTGTAATAAATGCAGTAAATTGTTTACTGTCTTTATCAAGTAAAATTTGGTGGTAAGCCGAGGATAAATCGACTGTAGAAAAAATAGAAGCACCATTAACTGAAGACAACATTTCTAAAATTTTCGGTAAGGGAAATTTATCAATAACTATATTATTATTTAAATGTAGAAGGTCGATGCACAGACTAATTTTGCCATTAGAGCGTCTAGCAACGACTGGAGAAATTCATTCAGAGGATTCAATTGGTTCAATTATATCCTCTTTAACCAGTCTTTCAACTCTTTTTCTACCTCTCCACAAATTAAAATGGGAATATTCCTAGCCTGGAATGTTTTAGGATTGGCATCGATTTTTAAAACAATGTGGTGTGAAAAACCTTCAAAACTACCATTTTTACCACTGAAAACTTTGGGGAATTTGGCTAACATATGATTCCCAATTTCAGCACCATCATTAACAATAAGAACAGGGTCAGGACTGTTGGGATCCAACATGATGTTTAAATTACCCTGATCTCGCCAACCGAGAACAGGCGGTCCATGTTTAGCAACATATAGTTTGCCAGAAGACTCCCTCCCTTTGAATCTAAATTTCAAATGTCTAAAGCCAACCATGTCAATTTTTTCTCCAGAAAATCCCTCAGGAGAAATGTCAGGTGTGTAAAGAGTATTTCCCAAATAACGAACAAACTCCGAATTCCACACTTTCTCATTGACAATGGTATATGGAGAACCAAAATCTGCATAAATATTAATTGGAACTCCACCTATCAACATATTGCAAATTGTTTTTTTTTTTTAGTTTCCTTACTAAGGGAGTCATTAAAGTTACAAATTTAAACTTTTTCCAGAGGTTTGTGATCAGACTTATCCTCTACTGAACAGTGCATGACTTTCTTAACAATGCACTCTTCATCACCTGAAGAAGAATCATAAATAACTTTAATTTTTTTATTCTTCCTCCTTATGCAAGCCCTGGAATAATGTCCTATCAATCCACAATTAGAGCATTTTCCCTTAATACCAGGACATAATTTGTTATTGACCAAATGTGAGTCACTGCCACAGCGGAAGCACCGTAATTCTTCACTCTTTTTAGATTCCTGAGATTTACTCTTAAATTGTAACTTTTGTTTAAAATTAGATTTACCTTGAACTTTAGAAACAGTCTGTTCTGCAACTATTTTATCCTCATTCTTAATTGCCTTAGCACTACGACCAGATAATTCAGCTTTTCTGACAATAGCTAAAACATCCTTGAGATCAGCGTCCCCATTGATCTAAAGTCTATCTTGATTCGCTGGGTCTGAAGAATGCATAACAACCTGATCTCTTATGAATTGTTTCTGAAGATGGTCAAATTTGCAATCTTCAACCATTTTTTTAAGTTCAGCAACATAAACATCAATAGTTTCTCCTGGAAGCTGTTTCCTATGAAAAAACTTGTATCTTATGATACCTATACAAACTTTGGGAGAGAAATGGTTATCAAAGTCTTTCAAAATATCAGTGAACATATTAGAATCACCACCCCCAAATGTTTTAGTCATTTTGTCATACATTTTTAAACCACAAGCCCCCACAGAATGTAAAAATAGTTTTTTCTTCCTTTCAGGTTTCATCTTCCCGTCTTCGTCCATAGTTTCGATAAAATTTAAAAAATAAGCTTTCCACTGTAGCCATTTCATGCATGGTTCAGGACCTGTAGGCCAAAACGCCTGCGGAGATTGAATGGTGAAGTTCTGAGAAGCCATAACTAAACACTCCAATAAGATATAAATCAATAAATAACAAAGTCCAGTCAAAAGCAGCAGAAAACAAAAGATGGTATGAAGAAAACAGTTTTAAAACGAGGAAAACGTCTTAAAATAAAAATACTGTTAATTAAAATGTATAATCTTACTAGATATCTGTAATGCAATGAGAAATAAAAGAAATTGTAGTGTGAAGAGCTTAAAGAGCAACAAGGAGAAGATCTTCTTGTTAAGGAGCTTGTATAGCTGTTGTCAAGGAAACAAAATGGAAGCCAAGCGTCTTACATCATCACGCATTGCAGCCGAGGGTGTTTCATAACAGCGTGATGTGCGTGAAGCGCTCCAGCGTCGGAAGAGAACACTACCAGTGTTGGCGCAGAATGCAGGAATGTCGGTTACCTCGCACTCTATTCTTCGATGAAGGTAAAGACTTCCAACTCAAAAGATGCGTTCATCCAAAAGTTAATAAATTGCTTCCTGCGTGCTTGTCAATATGTAAAAGGCGCCTTCTTGCGCACACAATTAGCCAAAAGCAGCGTAATACACTCCTCAGTCAAACAGACTCATGAAATCCTAGAGTCGCAGTAAACTTGCAAAAAACACGAATCTTCCCATGAAAAAGCTCTTCAAAACAGAGTACTTACATAAATTTCCACCAAGTAGAAACGATTAAAATCCAAAAGTGAATACATCAAACCACGAAGAACGAAGAATGTTCCAAATACTGGAAAATTGTAGAATATCCAAATAAACATGGTCCGGGGATTTCCTAATGGTTCTTCCACATCGTAGCAAATTGTTAAGTAGGGCACTTTAAGGTAGTAGTGTAAGAATAGGTTTATTGAATAGGAAGCACAGGAGCAGGGTAGGACACAGCCTACACAGGACTTCTTTCCCAGCAACTGTTCTAACAGAATCAGAGAAAGGAATCCTCATGGTACAACAGAATAGGAAGATTGAAAATAAACATTCCACATAACAAGCAATAAGGAAACATGACACTCTACTTGTACTTTGTATGCTTTTGTAACCTGCACACATGTCACTGTTTCCTCCTGTAATGCACCGTTTGCTACCTCTTGTATTTTGTTTGCTTTTGCTCACGATTGTCACTTTTGCCTCATGTAAAATGTAACTTTGCTTTTGTAATTTGTTCACTTGTAATGTTCTCATGTATCAGTTCTGTTCCTATTGTGAAGCGCTCTGACACCTTCGGGTAAAGTCCGCGCTAAATAAAAACGCATTAATAAATAAATACATAAATAAACATCATGCTAAGGGCATTACTTTAGGTACTTCTCATAATCTCAACATGGCGGCCCTTTTCAACCTTCATCGAGGTCTCTCGGAGCGCCCCATCTTTTCCTTTGACGTATTTCAACATGGCGGCCGCTGTTGCCTGAGCTCGATGGTGGGTGTGCTCACTATACGTTAAAGACATACCGGAAGTAGCTTGGCTCCCGACAGGCAGTCCCACGGAAACTGCCAGACTGGGCTGTTTCTCGGCCGCACCTCAGACTGCGCGTGACTCCCGCGGAAGTACCGTTTCCGTTACTGCCAGCGTGACCTGTTTACGCTTGACTCGGACTCCGTCCCGGCTCGCTCAGCCTCTGGGCGTTCCTCGCTGCTGTCGGCGCTCTGTGCGGCCGTGCCCAGACGCACCTTCCACCTGAGAATATTTTTAATACAGGTAACGGCCTGCTACTTACCTGCCATGTTCCATTTCTCATTCAGGCGATTGTTTAACTATTTTGACTGACTTCGCCTATACCCTTTATTTTAGAATCTTTTATCGTCTCTGCCGCTGCATTGGTGTTACGCCCTGTGCCTACTTCCCACGGTAAGACCCTGATAATATTTTAATGCTGCTTGCCTCTGGGGCTCCCCCCTGGGGCACTCTTTCCCACGGTGAGGTCTGCCTCCCCGCACCCTGGCTCCTGGTTCCCTGTATCTTATGACCCCATGGCATGCTTTCGTGCCAGGCTATCACCCGAGTAGGTAACCCTTCCTCACCGGCCTGCTTCCTGATATTTCCATCAAGCCTCTCGAAGGGCTGCAGCTCGGACATATCTGTACTTTGCACCCTATCCATCCTCCTGATCTTTTTGCATATCTTCTCCTGACCTTGGCTGTGACTTAAATTTGAATTCCTTACTGGAAGCCGGCTGCATTCTGGGAATTGTAAAGCATCTTTTCCCTTACATCATACACATAATACAAGTACCTATGCACGTACATATTGATGGTATGACCATCGTTCGAACATCCTCTGGAATGTAACCATTGCACTCTTCATACTCTTAAAAAAAAACTACGCAACGTTACGCTACAACATATTGCATATTTGCAGACTCTAGGTTCAACCTTAATCCAGTTGAGCTCGCTCTTTAACCTTGTTGTACAACTTTAGCATGATGGTGTCAGAATGCTAGTGGGCAGAAGCTGCTCCTTGAGCACTAATGGGGGAAGATTATCATTCCCCACCACCTGTTGGAAGTGCATTCAGAGGATGGCCCATTGTGGAGGGGGGATGAGCAGACAGCCTATTTGTGCCTAGAAGAAAATAGCTCTTCAACTGTAATGGGGTTAGCTAAGCCTTATGCGAAATTAAGAACTGTATGTTCTTGAATTGAGAAATGCGGGAGACCTGCTGGGGGAACTCCAGAGCTCGGCTTCACTCTCTATCTAGTAAAACCGTCCCAAAGTCCTATTCCCATTTCTGGCGCAGCGCTGCTTGGGGGCCATCTGCTAGTTCACAGAAGGCTTTGTAAACCAAGTGATGAGGTGACTATCCTCGCCCATTTTCAAGATAGTCTGAAGCACCGGGTGCATGGCGGGTTCCTGCGCCTCTGTACCCCAGAGAGTGTGGCAAGTACGGCCAGCTTATGCAGCAAGAATTGGCCTGGTGGGAGGTTGTAGTCCTCCGTCACTGCTCAAACAAGAAGGTAAACTTCGGTGAAGAGATCTCCCAGGGTGAGTATCAAGCATTGTGTCCAGACCTTCCATTCGCAGGCAGTATAAGGTCCGGGGTTACCCGACCAGGACGATGGTCGGGGCATATATTGTGGAGCTGCGAGAGAGGCGGTGTATTCGGACCATGCACTTCCGTGCCACTGCTACTTGTATGGGCCATGGTGATGGGGAGGAGCTCCTTCGGAAGAAGTGAGCCACGTGCCGTTGGTATTGGCAAGATCGTCTGGTCTGTGCAGGCCTCTCCCATGTAGTGCCCCACAGTCCAAAGCAACAGCCCCTAGAGCTGGGCAGCCAGATAATCTGCTTAAAATGACGGCGCGCCTAGCGCTCTTAGCTATGGGGAGCTGCAACTTGACGAGAGCAGTCCAGCGTCGATTGTTGCCCCATATGAAGGTGCTAAGAATGGTGTCCAATTTTTTGAAGGAGCGCAGTGGGACTTTTGGCAAGTTCATGAAATAATACAGAAGTCAGGGTAGTATTATCATTTTTACTAAGGCAATCTTGCCTACTGGGGCCAAGGCCAGGGACTGCCAAAAAGCACATTTGTGTCCTGATACCTGCTAGAGCTTTGCGGAGGTTCCAGTCGTCTGGGTCTGTGGACGTGTGATAAAGGTACAGCCCTCTGTGTCAAGTCATCTGAGCGTGCAGGTGGACCCTAACACACCTAGGTGCACCTCTCGCTGCTGCAAGTCCGGGCATACATTGTAGATTTCACCCAGTTAACACAAAGTCCAGCAATGGAGCATAGTCTACCAAGGTGTCCTGGATGGATGACAGGTCTGCTGGTACAGCCTGTATATTCAGGAGCCCGTTATTTGCATAGAGGGACACCGCACGAGTCCTGTCCGCAAGTGGGATGCCCATGCCCGGCTCTCCTTGTGCAGCTGCCTGGCTAGTGGCTCCATTGCGAGCGCATACAGTAATGTCGTGTCCCATGGCTGACCGGCAATGGGGCCGGTATCCAGCGTCCCAGGCAAATCGCAAAGATTGGTTTGGAGTACAAGAGCAGAGTATTCTAAGTGTTTTGGCCCAATTCCCTTGTGAGTGGGGACTGTGAAAAGATACTACCAGGCTAGAGTGTCGAATGCCTTCCCCCAGGTCCAGGATAAGGCAGGCTGCTAGGGGGAATTCCACCCCCCAACCCTCGCCCCGTAGTCTTTCACATGTAACAGACACTGGATATTCTGGGAGTGCTGCAGCCCGGGACAAAGCCGTCCTGGTCAGCATTCACAAGCTCCAGGAGTATTTGGGTATATCTGTCAGCTAAGATATTGTCCTGAATTTTATATTCTGGCACAGTGATGGCGATTGGTCTATAGGGTGCCAGTTGTTTTGGGTCTTTCAGGTTTAGGGAGGGAAACCCAGGAGGGATTCCCGACGGGAGTATGGAAGCTCACCAGACTTCATTGCATCCTCATATATTTCTGCTAGGCTTGGTGCCAGGCTGGACGAAAATGTGTGGTAATTCTCTAGGTGAAGACAGGTCTAGACCTGATGATTTATTGTGGGGTAGATCCTGAAACGCCTGTTTTACGTCAGTGGGTGTTACGGTGGCATTGAGGGAGCGGCTGATAGCGGCCGAGATCCGTGAGAGGGTGATGTTAGCCAGAAGCACTTAGGGTAGTACACTGTGATGCCCAGTGGCTCCTTGTATATGAGGGAATACTATTCATACAAGCATTGGCATAGCCAATAGTTCTTGCCTTTGGGACCTTATAAGTGTTTAGCCAGAACTATTGGCTTTAGCAATGTTTTAGTGGACAGATATCATTAAGTAGAATAGAGAGCGTTTGATGTACCCAACAATTGAAGATCTTGTTATTGTGGATTAAAATGTAATCACCTCCAAATTTAGCACACCTGTGCGTAAGCCCAAAATGCTACAACCAAGAGCAGGATGCCTTCACACTTAGCGCCCACCTCAGATCATGCTGACTGCCAGCACTCTTCCTGAACTGGACCCCCACAAACAAGGAAGGAGGAGCTATCGGAGTCTGTCATTAAAAGACAGAAACCCTTATCTCAAAGTTTAACAATATAACTTATTTCTTTACATAACGTATCTATAAATTAAGGGACAACCTACTGAGCTTCTACTTTGCCTACCCAAATAACGTTGCACGCTTCACATATACTAGACTATAAACTTTTTGCCTTTTCATCCTACACTACTGTTTAAAAAAATAAATAGAACATGGATAGAAATGCAAAATGGTTTGAATCATCACAATACATTTTTTAAATGCTACAGTTAGAGAGGATGGATAGATACCTTGAGGGAACAGATGTCTTGTCACTGATGACTTCAGCTTGCATCAGGACAGGTTTCCTAGGTGCACGTCCCCTAGTTGACTCCCATATCACCTCACTGCCCTGGGTCTCAGTTATCTAATCTGCCAGACTCGGGCAGCACCTAGAAGCTATACAGTTTGCAGTGCAAGCTATACACGAATATTGTGACAGTCACCAGTACCGCCAGTTGCAATTGCAGAGCCGGTGTGAAGCATGTCCCTGTGGTCAAAATCCCCTTTTTTCCTTCCTCGCCGCCCTCTTATCTACTTTGTCTCTCCCTACGGTGAACTTTGAGACAGGGAGTGGCTGGCATGTTCACCTGCTGTTTGGGGGTGTTAAAGGAGAAACTCAGCAGGCATGTGCCGAAAGTGAAATACAAGTGTAAGTGCGAGGATGGCATAGAGAGGTCATGAAAAAGAGGACCACAGAACTAGAAGCAGCCAGTGTCAGAATCTAGATAACAAGACGTCTTCGAGAAGGAGGTTGGTAGTGCAATGTCTAAAGTTTCAATATTAGCAGCGAAAAGTCCCTCATAGACGTTCAAAAATCACAGACATGCCTTGTCCTGTTTGGTGCTTTGCCGGCATCCATTGAAAGCGCCCATTTCTGTAGAGACCCAGACCAAAAGATCTCTCTTCAGAGTATTAGTTCATCTTCCTGCCATTTATCAGCTGTGCAATAACATCAAAAATGCACTTAAAATCCTCAAATTCTACGGCTCACCTCTTACACCTACCAAAAACGCCGGCTGTAATGTCTCATGTATTAGGACTTTCCACTTTTGTAGCTTTTATTTTGTAAAATTGCCAGCTTCATGCATCATTTATTATATGTCCACTTTATCTGTATCCATGTGTTTAAAGGTTGTGAAAATATGAAGTCTCCACTAGCTTCCACATGTGCACACACTGTTGAACGTAATGTCTGGTGCTATATTTCTCCTTAAATACGTCAACAATACTGTCTGAATATATCATCGCCTAGGGTGAATGAACTGCGTATCTGCAGCGAATAAGGTTTAGATATATTTGCTCAATTTCAATTGATTATGTATACACACAATAGTAACCTCCTATATTTTTACAAATCAATAAAAGCTGGAAACATTGTTTTCCTTCAGTATTTTTGCATACAAAATTACTAAACACAGAAAATTGAGGACATTAGTTAGAAACCGATCTCCATTCCAGTTTATCCCCCAAAGCATTCCCAGTGCACTCTGGTACTCAGTGCAATGGTATAAGCAGGGCAGCAAGTCCTAAAAATCAGAGCCAAAACCCAGACTGGGTGAACTACTTAAATACAGAACTGAGACAAGAGTTCTCCTCCTGTACTGTGAGGGAAAGTAGGGACTGCATCGAGGTACCAGCAAGTCGATACTCTAGGTTGGGTTAAAAATGCAAGTCTTGTGTTGAGTGTAAATCATCAATGAGGAACACGCTGCAGGAGGTGTTCTGTCCTGATCCTTTCAGAAGCGGTCGCTCCTCACACTGCTCACTGCTCTGCCTGACCGCCTGGTATCGTAGCGCTATACCGCCAGACTGCCATCCGCTACCTTGCCTTGCTCACACAAGTGCTTTTGCCAAATTGGTTATTTCAATTTATATCGGCGCGCTAGATTGCCTGATTGTTGATTAATTAATTGCCTATCTGAAACATATCGTAGCGCTAGATTGCCAAAGTGCGCTTTTACGATCTTTCCAATTGTGCTGTGCTGCCTGCTGTTTTCATCTGTGCCTGATTGTACCATTGCATCGCGTTATTTCTGTTTGTGCCCCAATCCTGTGTCGCTTTTGGCTTGCAGCCATTTTGTTGTTGTGATTCCCTGCCCGGATCTCCACCCCGCACCCGCCTCCCAGCTGCTCCTCCCTCGCCCCTCCCCCTCCACTATCCACATATGACAGATGCTTCTGCGCGCAGCGTCCACGCGCAGCGGTCGCGCCCTAAGCGCGCCGAAGGTGCGCCAAAGGTAAGCCCGTCTACGCCCGGACTGCGCCCAGCGCCATACCCCCTGGCCCCCGCAAAACCCACTCCGCCCGCTTATCTTACGCCGCCACCCTCTCTGCACTCAACCCCGGCCGTCTCCCAGACTGCTACCAAGCCGCCCCAGGACACACCCACGGACCCTTCACCTGCCACTCCTGCAAGTTCGACTGCATCTGGACCAACACCAAATCCACAAACTCCAAACAGAGCCCCAGCACTAACCACCTGAAATGCATCCTGCTCAACACCCGCTCGGTCCACAGACACGCCATCGAACTCTGGAACCTACTCGATACTACATCACTGGACGTCGCCTTCCCCACAGAAACCTGGATGAACGCCTCATCGGCGCCCGACATCGCCATAGCCATCCCGGAAGGCTACAAAATCATCCGAAAGGACCGAACCAACCAAACAGAAGGAGGCATCGCCCATAAAAACACCATCCGCATCACGACCAATACCGACGATATCCTCTCTACCGCCGAACACCTTCACTTCCAGATTCACACCGACCCCAAGACCACACATCAGAGGCACCCTCATCTACAGACCACCAGGACCTCGTACACAATTCAGCGAAGACATCTCTGACTTCATCAGCCCACATGCCCTCCCCTCCGAGAACTACATCCTGCTGGGAGACCTCAACTTCCACCTGGAAAAGAAAAACGACTGCAATACCACCACCCTTCTGGACAACCTGGCCAATCTCGGACTCAAACAACTTGTTGACACCCCCACCCACCTTGCCGGACACACGCTCGACCCCATCTTTACCTCCAGCAAGCACATCTCCTTCCATCACACCACAGCTCTCCATTGGACGGACCACAGCTGCGTCCACTTCACCTACAAAAAGACCACGACCCACAACCAGCCACAACCAATTCCCCGAAGAAACTGGAACAAAATCACCGCCAACCAACTCCTCACATCGCTTCACCAAAACCCTCCTGACAAATCATCACACCCAAACCAAGCAGCCACCAACATCACACTATGGATCACCAACAGCGCCAACGAACTTGCACCTTTGAAAAACCATCAAATCAAGCAAGGTAGCAAAAAAGCCCCCTGGTTCAACGACGACCTTAAAAAATCCAAGAAGCTCTGTCGTTCCCTCGAAGCCTGGAGAAAAAACCCAACCACCGACAACCTGGCCTCCTTCAAGAACGCCACCCGCAAACACCACCAACTCATCCGATCCACCAAGAAATCAGTATTCAAGGATCGACTCGACAACAACGCCCAAAACAGCAAGGAACTATTCAACATCGTCAAAGAATTCACCAACCCCACCGCAGGCACCAACGACATCACTCCCTCCGAAGACCTCTGCGACTCTCTATCCTCATTCTTCCACAACAAAATCGCCGACATACATAACAGCTTCAAAATCCAGCCCGAAGACCAGCCCACTCCACTCACCCCCGAACCAAAACCGCACTCTAACAACCTTCACGCCTGGAACCCAATCACCACCGAAGACACCATCCGCCTGATGAACTCCATACACTCAGGATCGCCAACCGACCCAGGTCCCCACCACATTTTCAACAAAGCAGACTCGATCATCGCACCCCATCTCCGCGATGTCATCAACTGTTCCTTCAACTCCGCTACCTTCCCGGAAAGCTGGAAACATGCCGAACTCAGTGCGCTTCTGAAGAAACCCACAGCAGACCCCACTGAACTTAAGAACTACCGCCCCATCTTGCTCCTTCCATTCCCTGCCAAAGTCATTGAGAAAGCCGTCAACAGTCAGCTTGCCGCCTTCCTTGAATCCAACAAATCCCCGACCCCTCACAGTCCGGCTTCCGAGCCAAACACAGCACCGAAACCGCCCTCATCGCAGCAACTGACGACATACGCACTCTATTGGACAGCGGAGAAACAGTCGCCCTCATCCTACTTGACCTCTCCGCAGCCTTCGACAGTCTGTCACAGCACCCTCATACAACGCCTCAGCAACGTCGGAATACAAGGAAAAGCATTGGATTGGATCACCTCGTTCCTCGGCTGAAGAACACAAAGAGTCCGCCTCCCCCTTTTTAGGTCTCGCCTGTCGATGCGCATGCGCATCGAGCTTGCGAGCCTATTGCGGCTTAAACAACTTTTAACTGAGAAGCAAGGAATCGTGGCGATTCCTTGCAGTGCCCGTGACTTTTAAGCTCAATGCGCATGTGCATTGAGCTTAAAAGCGCGTGCACAGCCGCAATCGCCATCTGTTCCTCTCTCCCGCATTCCTCCGACACCTTTTGAAGTGAAGCTTAGCTTCACTTCAAAGGCCCGGCTTCTTAACACCCACATGCCGCTCTCCCCGCTCCGCCCCCTCCCCTGCCCGCCGTGTCGCAGATCACAGAATCTTGTTGATCTACTTTCAAGCGCACGGCCGCTAGGCCGTGCCTCCCCTACTCTCCTCCCCCCTCCTCCTCCTCCTACTCTCCTCCCCTGCCTGCCGTGTCGCAGCTGTCTAAAGCTAAAACTGCTCACACAATACTTGCATTGTATTGCATCGGTGGATTTGCTGGAAACTCGCTTTGTTGGTGACTTTTCTAGTGGAATGCTCAGACCATCCAGCAGAATTATTTATTGTACATCCTTTACCACTACTATTTATTCAATAAAACGGGAGATTTTGTATTCATACTAATTTTGGTGTCTGGGTTTTTGGTAAGCACTCGTAATGATGGCCGTCAAACGGGTTTCCTTTGATTTCTGTCAAGTGCTGTCGAATATCTGTGCCAGATGAAGGAAAGTCCTCCTGCTCGCCCAGCTCTGGGTTCATTGCAGACTTTCTCTTCTTGTTCTCATGATGATCACATCTTCTAAATCTGTAATGCTCTTAATGCCATCCGTATGTCGAGCTAAGCCCCGCAAATCTGTGAAAAATGAGAACCACGAAGATATGAACGGCCCTTGTATGCAGCGCGCACTTGTGTGCTATTGTAGCTGATAAAGATTTGTCAGCGCCCTCCCTAATTCCCAACCCCCCCACCCCTCCCCGACAGAACAAATGTAGTCTCATCCAGCTCATCCCATTATCACTGGCATCTTAAATCATTTTTACAATAAGAAAGCTTTACTTTTAAATTAAAAGCATATCAGCGGCATCTGTGCCACTGCCTCCGAATCCCACCAGCGCGGGTACAATCAGCCGGTCTTATCTTTGATTTATTTCTTTGGACATATGGGCCGCGCGAAACTGTTTGGAAAGGAAATGTCCGCCCCACTCCCTTTAAGAAATATCCAGCCACAATCTGTCCATCTTGTATAGAACCTGCTCCAGGTCTCTTTATTGATTAGTCATAGTATTTTAATGATCCTGTTTGCACTTAGTGAGCATGTTTTAATAGTGTTTAAGTTATTCGATAGGAACCGGTTGCATAAGAACGATTTTATTTCTACATGTTCCTTTTTTGTTAATGCTTCGTTAAGCCTTGTTTTAAATGGTAATAATATTTTTGCACATCACATTATAGCACCAAAAGTAGCAGGCCTAGCCTTCCCTCTCCACACAAGTTCGGCAAAGCTAAACTGAATCCAGTTTGTGTAGCTTACCACGCGATTATCATCCTTTTACGATGTTTATTTCAATACAAGAGGACAAAAACAGTTGTTTTGTGCCCCTCTTTATTAACCCTCGCTCACCCTCGCTCACCCTCGCTCACCCTCGCTCACCCTCGCTCACCCTCGCTCACCCTCGCTCACCCTCGCTCACCCTCGCTCACCCTCGCTCACCCTCGCTCACCCTCGCTCACCCTCGCTCACCCTCGCTCACCCTCGCTCACCCTCGCTCACCCTCGCTCACCCTCGCTCACCCTCGCTCACCCTCGCTCACCCTCGCTCACCCTCGCTCACCCTCGCTCACCCTCGCTCACCCTCGCTCACCCTCGCTCACCCTCGCTCACCCTCGCTCACCCTCGCTCACCCTCGCTCACCCTCGCTCACCCTCGCTCACCCTCGCTCACCCTCGCTCACCCTCGCTCACCCTCGCTCACCCTCGCTCACCCTCGCTCACCCTCGCTCACCCTCGCTCACCCTCGCTCACCCTCGCTCACCCTCGCTCACCCTCGCTCACCCTCGCTCACCCTCGCTCACCCTCGCTCACCCTCGCTCACCCTCGCTCACCCTCGCTCACCCTCGCTCACCCTCGCTCACCCTCGCTCACCCTCGCTCACCCTCGCTCACCCTCGCTCACCCTCGCTCACCCTCGCTCACCCTCGCTCACCCTCGCTCACCCTCGCTCACCCTCGCTCACCCTCGCTCACCCTCGCTCACCCTCGCTCACCCTCGCTCACCCTCGCTCACCCTCGCTCACCCTCGCTCACCCTCGCTCACCCTCGCTCACCCTCGCTCACCCTCGCTCACCCTCGCTCACCCTCGCTCACCCTCGCTCACCCTCGCTCACCCTCGCTCACCCTCGCTCACCCTCGCTCACCCTCGCTCACCCTCGCTCACCCTCGCTCACCCTCGCTCACCCTCGCTCACCCTCGCTCACCCTCGCTCACCCTCGCTCACCCTCGCTCACCCTCGCTCACCCTCGCTCACCCTCGCTCACCCTCGCTCACCCTCGCTCACCCTCGCTCACCCTCGCTCACCCTCGCTCACCCTCGCTCACCCTCGCTCACCCTCGCTCACCCCAACCCCTCACCCCAACCCCTCACCCTCAACCCCTCACCCTCAACCCCTCACCCTCAACCCCTCACCCTCAACCCCTCACCCTCAACCCCTCACCCTCAACCCCTCACCCTCAACCCCTCACCCTCAACCCCTCACCCTCAACCCCTCACCCTCAACCCCTCACCCTCAACCCCTCACCCTCAACCCCTCACCCTCAACACCTCACCCTCAACACCTCACCCACCCTCACAACACATATTGTGTTACAATAGGTGTCACATTTGCGGAAGATAAAACTATCTAGAGATGTAGCATAACGACCAGAGCTGCCATATAAGTCACGTAAATACTAAACATGTTGCATTCCAAATGCTATAGGTGTCACATTTGCAAACGTTATAACTATTGGCATTGTAAATGACAAAGCCATCAATATAGCAATTTTAACATCGCAAAAATAAATAATTTATGTCATTTACAAGACCAATAACTACAACTTTTCTAATGCGATACTTATTGCATTCCAACGCCACTCACACACGCAACGCCACTCACACACGCAACGCCACTCACACACGCAACGCCACTCACACACGCAACGCCACTCACACACGCAACGCCACTCACACACGCAACGCCACTCACACACGCAACGCCACTCACACACGCAACGCCACTCACACACGCAACGCCACTCACACACGCAACGCCACTCACACACGCAACGCCACTCACACACGCAACGCCACTCACACACGCAACGCCACTCACACACGCAACGCCACTCACACACGCAACGCCACTCACACACGCAACGCCACTCACACACGCAACGCCACTCACACACGCAACGCCACTCACACACGCAACGCCACTCACACACGCAACGCCACTCACACACGCAACGCCACTCACACACGCAACGCCACTCACACACGCAACGCCACTCACACACGCAACGCCACTCACACACGCAACGCCACTCACACACGCAACGCCACTCACCCACGCAACACCACTCATCCACGCAACACCACTCATCCACTTGCAAAAAGAAAAATGTCTAACTATTCTATTGCGAGACCTATTGCATTTCCAATGCTTGTTAGATCTGAAGCTACCAAAGTCATCTGCGGCGTACCTCAAGGATCATCACTCAGTCCCACCCTCTTCAACGTTTACATGAGTCCCCTCGCATCCATCGCACGCCAACACAACCTCAACATCATCTCCTGCGCAGACGACACTCAGTTGATCCTCTCTCTCACCAAAGACCCAAACACCGCCAAAACCAACCTACACGAAGGAATGAAAGAAGTAGCCGTATGGATGAAGAACAGCCGCTTAAAACTAAACTCAGACAAAACGGAAGTCCTCATCTTAGGCTCTTCCCCTTCTGCCTGGGATGACTCTTGGTGGCCACCTGCCCTGGGAACCGCACCCATACCTACAAATCACGCACGTAACCTGGGTTTCATCCTGGACTCCTCCCTCTCGATGACCAGACAAGCCAACGCCGTCTCATCATCATGCTTCAACATCCTACGCATGCTCAAAAAAGTCTTCCGTTGGATCCCCACCGAAACAAGAAAGACGATCACTCACGCACTAGTCACCAGCCGACTGGATTACGGAAACACCCTTTACGCCGGAACCTCAGCCAAACTACAGAAAAAACTCCAACGCATCCAAAACGCCTCAGTCAGACTCGTATTGGACATCCCTCGTCAAGCTCCCATTTCCGGTCACCTGAAAGACCTCCACTGGCTCCCTGTCAACAAGAGAATTACGTTCCGTCTCCTCACCCACGCACACAAAGCCCTCTACGACCTAGGACCCGAATGCCTCAACAAGCGACTGTCCTTCTACACCCCCACCCGCCAACTACGATCGTCCAATCAAGCCCTCGCCGCTATTCCGCACATCCATAGATCCACTATGGGGGGGAAGATCCTTCTCCTACCTAGCGGCCAGAACCTGGAATTCTCTCCCCACCCACCTTCGCCTTACTCAGGACCACCTCTCCTTCAGAAAGCAACTTAAAACTTGGATATTCGATAAGTAAAAGCACCCCCTCCCCCAAGCGCCTTGAGACCCTCTGGGTGAGTAGTGCGCTATATAAATTTCTGAACTTGAACTTGATTCATCTAGCTAGTAAGATGTAAGATTCTCAGAGAACTGCTTGCAAGAGGCTGAAGATGAAGGACTCTGGTTATGAGGACAACCTTAAGGAGGTCGGAATGGAGAGCAAGGCATTCAAGAGGACCGTCCATGTCTGGGTCGTTGTTTACTGTCTGCAGGAGGGCGTACAGAGCAGAAAGGCTACACTAGAAGCCTGTATCGAATACAGACTAGCGGGCAAAGGCAGGCCTTGCCCTTAGATTAGTTGGTAGGAGCATGTACAACAGTGGTACCCAACAACTGCATACGAGGAGGAGACTCGTGCCATGATTCCTGCATAACCACCCACTACATAATATACCATTTCCAGTATGCAATTTTCTTTCATTGACTTCCTCATCATCTACAAGAGATCAGCCACACATAGACCACGGTTGCTGAAAACACCTGGGCCCCACTCTAAATTGGGTACGATGCTTCAGGCCAGCAGATCAACCCTTTACGTACGAGTGTCATCACCCAGCACAGAGGTTTAAAAGTCTCAGTCGTTCGACAAGAGCTGGCATTTCAAGCAATAGTGTTATCTGAGATGGGGCAAAAGATAATGCTAGGCCACCAATTACTGAGCATAAACGTTAATATGAAAGGAAACCTCAAAACTGCGGACATCCTCTAAAAGATATTAATTTCTTGTGAATGTATAGATATGTGTACATATTCTCCAAAGACCACTGAATAACCAAGCAGAAAGAGTCGCAGGGTCTGCCTGATAATCCACCAGAGAGAAGGTTGTGCACATGAGTAAAGCGATTGGGAAAATAATTAACACTAGAACCAATAAGCATTGGCCGTGCAGCTGTGAAAGTGACGCAGCCGCGAAAGTGATCGAGCGCTGCGAGCGATGCACTTAATGAGCATGACCGGGAAAGCCATCTGGCGCCTCTGCTCGTAAGCGTGTAACCGCAAGCTCTAGGCCGCCACAAGCAAAAGCGTGTGGTAGCATTTTCTGAAGCCCACATACTAAAATTCTCACCAGAGCAGCGCATGCAAGACATAACAAGCATTAGAAATGCAATCGGGCTCGGATTTATTTGAGTTCGAGCTAATGGCATTGTAAATGCCAATGTATTGTTGCTATGTGTTATGGAGTGTGTTCATGTGGTGTGTACTGCCAGTGATCTCCTTGTGAGTGTGAGAATATTGCACCGTTACTGCCTGTGATGTCCTTCTTGTGAGTGTGTGAAGCTTGCACCTCTGCTGCCTGTGGTCTCCTTGTGAGTGTAAGAAGCTTGCACTGCTGCTGCCTGTGATGTCGTTCTTGTGAGTGGGAGAAGATTGCACCTCAGCTGCCTGTGGTCTCCTTGTGAGTGTAAGAAGCTTGCACAGCTGCTGCCTGTGATGTCCTACTCACTACTCTACTCACTACTCTACTCACTACTCTACTCACTACTCTACTTTCTACTCTACTTTCTACTCTACTTTCTACTCTACTTTCTACTCACTACTCTGCTCACTACTCTGCTCACTACTCTGCTCACTACTCTGCTCACTACTCTGCTCACTACTCTGCTCACTACTCTGCTCTACTCTCTACTCTACTCTCTACTCTACTCTACTCTACTCTACACACTACTCTCTACTCTACTCACTACTCTCTACTCTACTCTCTACTCTACACTCTACTCTACTCTACTCTACACACTACTCTCTACTCTACTCACTACTCTCTACTCTACTCTCTACTCTACTCTCTACTCTACTCACTACTCACTACTCTCTACTCTCTACTCTACTCTCTACTCTACTCTACTCTCTACTCTACTCACTACTCTACTCACTACTCTACTCACTACTCTACTCACTACTCTACTCACTACTCTACTCACTACTCTACTCACTACTCTACTCACTACTCTACTCACTACTCTACTCACTACTCTACTCACTACTCTACTCACTACTCTACTCACTACTCTACTCACTACTCTACTCACTACTCTACTCACTACTCTACTCACCACTCTACTCACCACTCTACTCACCACTCTGCACTCACTACTCTACTCACTACTCTACTCACTACTCTGCACTCACTACTCTGCACTCACTACTCTGCACTCACTACTCTGCACTCACTACTCTACTCACCTCACTACTCTACTCACTACTCACTACTCTGCACTCACTACTCACTACTCTGCACTCACTACTCTCTACTCTACTCTCTACTCTACTCTCTACTCTACTCTCTACTCTACTCTCTACTCTACTCTCTACTCTACTCTCTACTCTACTCTCTACTCTACTCTCTACTCTACTCTCTACTCTACTCTCTACTCTACTCTACTCTCTACTCTACTCTCTACTCTACTCTCTACTCTACTCTCTACTCTCCTCACTACTCTCCTCACTACTCTCCTCACTACTCTACTGACTAATCTATTCACTACTCTATTCACTACTCTACTCACTACTCTACTCACTACTCTACTCACTACTCTACTCACTACTCTACTCACTACTCTACTCACTACTCTACTCACTACTCTACTCACTACTCTACTCACTACTCTACTCACTACTCTACTCACTACTCTACTCACTACTCTACTCACTACTCTACTCACTACTCTACTCACTACTCTACTCACTACTCTACTCACTACTCTACTCACTACTCTACTCACCACTCACCACTCTGCACTCACTACTCTGCACTCACTACTCTGCACTCACTACTCTACTCACTACTCTACTCACTACTCTACTCACTACTCTGCACTCACTACTCTGCACTCACTACTCTGCACTCACTACTCTGCACTCACTACTCTGCACTCACTACTCTGCACTCACTACTCTACTCACCTCACTACTCTACTCACTACTCACCTCACTACTCTACTCACTACTCACTACTCTCTACTCTACTCTCTACTCTACTCTCTACTCTACTCTCTACTCTACTCTCTACTCTACTCTCTACTCTACTCTCTACTCTACTCTCTACTCTACTCTCTACTCTACTCTCTACTCTACTCTCTACTCTCTACTCTACTCTCTACTCTACTCTCTACTCTACTCTCTACTCTACTCTCTACTCTACTCTCTACTCTACTCTCTACTCTACTCTCTACTCTACTCTCTACTCTACTCTCTACTCTACTCTCTACTCTACTCTCTACTCTACTCTCTACTCTACTCTCTACTCTACTCTCTACTCTACTCTCTACTCTACTCTCTACTCTACTCTCTACTCTACTCTCTACTCTACTCTCTACTCTACTCTCTACTCTACTCTCTACTCTACTCTCTACTCTACTCTCTACTCTCTACTCTACTCTCTACTCTACTCTCTACTCTACTCTCTACTCTACTCTCTACTCTACTCTCTACTCTACTCTCTACTCTACTCTGCACTCACTACTCTGCACTCACTACTCTGCACTCACTACTCTGCACTCACTACTCTGCACTCACTACTCTGCACTCACTACTCTGCACTCACTACTCTACTCACTACTCTACTCACTACTCTACTCACTACTCTACTCACTACTCTACTCACTACTCTACTCACTACTCTACTCACTACTCTACTCACTACTCTACTCACTACTCTACTCACTACTCTACTCACTACTCTACTCACTACTCTACTCACTACTCTACTCACTACTCTACTCACTACTCCACTCACTACTCTGCACTCACTACTCTGCACTCACTACTCTGCACTCACTACTCTGCACTCACTACTCTGCACTCACTACTCTGCACTCACTACTCTGCACTCACTACTCTGCACTCACTACTCTGCACTCACTACTCTACTCTCTACTCACCTCACTACTCTACTCACTACTCACTACTCTGCACTCACTACTTTACTCACTACTCACTACTCTGCACTCACTACTCTACTCTCTACTCTCTACTCACTACTCTACTCACTACTCTCTACTCCACTCACTACTCTCTACTCTACTCACTACTCACTACTCTCTACTCTCTACTCTCTACTCTCTACTCTCTACTCTCTACTCTCTACTCTACTCACTACTCTACTCACTACTCTACTCACTACTCTACTCACTACTCTACTCACTACTCTACTCACTACTCTACTCACTACTCTACTCACCTCTCTACTCACCTCTCTACTCACCTCTCTACTCACCTCTCTACTCACCTCTCTACTCACCTCTCTACTCACCTCTCTACTCACCTCTCTACTCACCTCTCTACTCACCTCTCTACTCACCTCTCTACTCACCTCTCTACTCACCTCTCTACTCACCTCTCTACTCACCTCTCTACTCACCTCTCTACTCACCTCTCTACTCACCTCTCTACTCACCTCTCTACTCACCTCTCTACTCACCTCTCTACTCACCTCTCTACTCACCTCTCTACTCACCTCTCTACTCACCTCTCTACTCACCTCTCTACTCACCTCTCTACTCACCTCTCTACTCACCTCTCTACTCACCTCTCTACTCACCTCTCTACTCACCTCTCTACTCACCTCTCTACTCACCTCTCTACTCACCTCTCTACTCACCTCTCTACTCACCTCTCTACTCACCTCTCTACTCACCTCTCTACTCACCTCTCTACTCACCTCTCTACTCACCTCTCTACTCACCTCTCTACTCACCTCTCTACTCACCTCACTACTCACCTCACTACTCACCTCACTACTCACCTCACTACTCACCTCACTACTCACCTCACTACTCTACTCACTACTCTACTCACTACTCTACTCACTACTCTACTCACTACTCTACTCACTACTCTACTCACTACTCTACTCACTACTCTACTCACTACTCTACTCACTACTCTACTCACTACTCTACTCACTACTCTACTCACTACTCTACTCACTACTCTACTCACTACTCTACTCACTACTCTACTCACTACTCTACTCACTACTCTACTCACTACTCTACTCACTACTCTACTCACTACTCTACTCACTACTCTACTCACTACTCTACTCACTACTCTACTCACTACTCTACTCACTACTCACCTCACTACTCACCTCACTACTCACCTCACTACTCACCTCACTACTCACCTCACTACTCACCTCACTACTCACCTCACTACTCACCTCACTACTCACCTCACTACTCACCTCACTACTCACCTCACTACTCACCTCACTACTCACCTCACTACTCACCTCACTACTCACCTCACTACTCACCTCACTACTCACCTCACTACTCACTACTCTACTCACTACTCTACTCACCTCACTACTCACCTCACTACTCACCTCACTACTCACCTCACTACTCACCTCACTACTCACCTCACTACTCACCTCACTACTCACCTCACTACTCACCTCACTACTCACCTCACTACTCACCTCACTACTCACCTCACTACTCACTACTCTACTCACTACTCTACTCACTACTCTACTCACTACTCACTATTCTACTCACTACTCTGCACTCACTACTCTGCACTCACTACTCTGCACTCACTACTCTGCACTCACTTCTCTACTCACTACTCTGCACTCACTACTTTACTCACTACTCTACTCACCTCACTACTCTACTCACTACTCACTACTCTGCACTCACTACTTTACTCACTACTCACTACTCTGCACTCACTACTCTACTCTACTCTCTACTCACTACTCTCTACTCTACTCACTACTCACTACTCTCTACTCTACTCTCTACTCTACTCTCTACTCTACTCTCTACTCTACTCTCTACTCTACTCTCTACTCTACTCTCTACTCACTACTCTCTACTCTACTCACTACTCACTACTCTCTACTCTACTCTCTACTCTACTCTCTACTCTACTCTCTACTCTACTCTCTACTCTACTCTCTACTCTACTCTCTACTCTACTCTCTACTCACTACTCTCTACTCACTACTCTCTACTCACTACTCTCTACTCTCTACTCTCTACTCTCTACTCTCTACTCTCTACTCTCTACTCTCTACTCTCTACTCTCTACTCTCTACTCTCTACTCTCTACTCTCTACTCTCTACTCTCTACTCTCTACTCACTACTCTACTCACTACTCTACTCACTACTCTACTCACTACTCTACTCACTACTCTACTCACTACTCTACTCACTACTCTACTCACTACTCTACTCACTACTCTACTCACTACTCTACTCACTACACTACTCACTACTCACTACTCACTACTCACTACTCACTACTCACTACTCACTACTCACTACTCACTACTCACTACTCACTACTCACTACTCACTACTCACTACTCACTACTCACTACTCTACTCACTACTCACTACTCTACTCACTACTCACTACTCTGCACTCACTACTTTACTCTCTACTCTACTCACTACTCTACTCACTACTCACTACTCTCTACTCACTACTCTCTACTCTCTACTCTCTACTCTCTACTCTCTACTCTCTACTCTCTACTCTCTACTCTCTACTCTCTACTCTCTACTCTCTACTCTCTACTCTCTACTCTCTACTCTCTACTCTCTACTCTCTACTCTCTACTCTCTACTCTCTACTCTCTACTCACTACTCTGCACTCACTACTTTACTCACCTCACTACTCTACTCACCTCACTACTCTAATCACTACACTACTCTAATCACTACTGACTATTCTACTCACTACTCACTACTCTGCACTCACTACTCACTACTCAACTCACTACTCACTTCTCTACTCACTTCTCTACTCACTTCTCTACTCACTACTCTGCACTCTACTCACTACTCACTACTCTGCACTCACTACTTTACTCACTACTCTACTCACCTCATTACTCTACTCACCTCATTACTCTACTCACTACTCTACTCACTACTCTACTCACTACTCTACTCACTACTCTACTCACTACTCTACTCACTACTCTACTCACTACTCTACTCACTACTCTACTCACTACTCTACTCACTACTCTACTCACTACTCTACTCACTACTCTACTCACTACTCTACTCACTACTCTACTCACTACTCACTACTCACTACTCTACTCACTACTCTACTCACTACTCACTACTCTGCACTCACTACTCACTACTCACTTCTCTACTCACTACTCTACTCACTACTCACTACTCTGCACTCACTACTCTACTCTACTCACTACTCTACTCACTACTCTACTCACTACTCTACTCACTACTCTACTCACTACTCTACTCACTACTCTACTCACTACTCTACTCACTACTCTACTCACTACTCTACTCACTACTCACTACTCTGCACTCACTACTCACTACTCACTACTCACTTCTCTACTCACTACTCACTTCTCTACTCACTACTCACTACTCTACTCTCTACTCACTACTCACTACTCTGCACTCACTACTCACTACTACTCACTACTCACTACTCTACTCACTACTCTACTAACTACTCACTACTCTGCACTCACTACTCACTACTCACTACTCACTACTCACTTCTCACTACTCTGCACTCTCTACTCACTACTCTACTCACTACTCACTACTCACTACTCACTACTCACTACTCACTACTCACTACTCACTACTCACTACTCACCTCACTACTCTACTCTCTACTCTACTCTCTACTCACTACTCACTACTCACTACTCTGCACTCACTACTCACTACTACTCACTACTCACTACTCTACTCACTACTCTACTAACTACTCACTACTCTGCACTCACTACTCACTACTCACTACTCACTACTCACTACTCACTACTCACTACTCACTACTCACTACTCACTACTCACTTCTCACTACTCACTTCTCACTACTCACTTCTCACTACTCTACTCACTACTCTACTCACTACTCTACTCACTACTCACTACTCACTACTCACTACTCACTACTCACTACTCACTACTCACTACTCACTACTCACTACTCACTACTCACTACTCACTACTCACTACTCACTACTCACTACTCACTACTCACTACTCTGCACTCACTACTCACTACTACTCACTACTCACTACTCTACTCACTACTCTACTAACTACTCACTACTCTGCACTCACTACTCACTTCTCACTACTCACTTCTCACTACTCTGCACTCTCTACTCACTACTCTACTCACTACTCACTACTCACTACTCACTACTCACTACTCACTACTCACTACTCACTACTCACTACTCACTACTCACTACTCACTACTCTACTCACTACTCTACTCACTACTCTACTCACTACTCTACTCACTACTCTACTCACTACTGACTATTCTACTCACTACGCCTGGACGCCGCGCACCGCGCATTGACCGCTCACCTCCGGACACAGCTTTCCTCCAGCCTTCCTTTAGCCTCCACGCCTCGCCGGACCCGCTCCGCGGGTCCCGCTTCGTGGCTTGAGGCTCTGTGCAGCTTTGGGGCATTATTTTATTAACACTGACACCGGCAGGGCTGCGAGGGTAGGGCGGAGGACTCCATTGTCCAGGAGTCTCCGCGCGCCCATCTCCAGCTGGGCTCCTCTCCCTGCCGGCCGCGCCCCCAACAAGCAGGATTTAACGAGCCTCAGCAGGCTGATCTGTGGATTCTACGCCTGGACGCCGCGCACCGCGCATTGACCGCTCACCTCCGGACACAGCTTTCCTCCAGCCTTCCTTTAGCCTCCACGCCTCGCCGGACCCGCCGCGGGTCCCGCTTCGTGGCTTGAGGCTCTGTGCAGCTTTGGGGCATTATTTTATTAACACTGACACCGGCAGGGCTGCGAGGGTAGGGCGGAGGACTCCATTGTCCAGGAGTCTCCGCGCGCCCATCTCCAGCTGGGCTCCTCTCCCTGCCGGCCACGCCCCCTCGGTGCAACCCTTAAAAGGAACTATTACTCCCGCGGCGCGGGAGCGCGCGGGAGAAGCCCGGGAGAAGCCCGGGACAAGGGTGGGACCGTCTGTGGCCGTCCGGGGCCGATAGAGGCCGGGCTGGGCCAGGTTATTTTTATTTCATCTTACAATTTATAACGGTTCGGGGTACTGTGTTGTGACTTTGCTACCGTTTACTATTTGTTTTGTAGCTTTAACACTTATTGATTGGAACCGTCATGAGTCACTCCGCCCCTCCTGGTGTAGGAACTTCTGCTTTGGGTCCTTTGGATAAATTCTTTAAAAAAACCTTAAGGGATTTAGATAGGGACTTACTCCTAGCGGAAAGAAGGGCAGAACGTCGCCACTCCGTTGAGCAGTTAAAGAAAATCTCACTGCACTCACAATCAGTCCTAAATTCCACCCATGAGACTGTCGCCCAAGGGCTGAGCACAACTGAGGACGACACCACTGACATTATCCAATCTCCAAACATTTTCAGATTTCCAAGTATCTCCCCGCTTTGTGCCGCTGATAACAGTGGTGGAAACTCTAGTCATTTGCCAATGGATCACTCGAGCCTTTTGGTATTAAATTCTCCAACTGGCAATGTAATTGGTCTAGATCCATGTCCTACGCTGCCCAATTGCCAATCAGGGGGCACATATCCTTGTGTGCCCACAGCCTCAACGAGTAAATGTAATAGTAGTCTTAAGCCTGAAGAGGCTAAAAGGATCGTGCACTCCCCTCCAAGGAAAAGACGAAGGAAGGGTGGGGTCAAAAGGAAAGGTCATAATGCCCTGATCTCTTCACCTGCCCTGCATAAGTCTAATATTGAGCTGGGGCCCTCACTAATTGTAGCCTCAGAGGTCTCAGACACACAGGTGACGGTAACTCCGGAGTCACCCAGAGAAGAGGTTCATGAGCTGTCCTACGCCAACATTGAGAAGCTAATTAAATCTTACATGCTTCCTGTGTTGGAACGTGTTAGGCTACTGGGTGATAAGTTAGATCGTATATTGGCTAATACCGACCCTGTCCATGCATCTAGTGGGGTCATGGCTATTGGCCCGTCGTCCAGTCGTCCTGGTCTACCTCAGGGTAATGGTACCTTGACTACCACTTCTAGTGTACCAACCAAAAGCGCTTCAAAAAAGGCTACTGTAAACACCAATATAGTACCAGCTATAGCTACTACAACTTCTGTAGTGGTGAATAGTGTGAAAGAAAAGCCCAGGGTGGTTCTGAATAAACCTGTTGAAAAGGGTATGGCACAATATACAAGGAAAGGGATGGGTAAAACAGTCAACCCCTCTGGTCCATCTAATAAACCCCAACCCCTTCCCCAAAAGATCAATGTTGACTTGCCACCGGATTCTTCTAACTATGTGATTGTTATGACGGGTGTGCCTCCGGTTGCGGAAGGGGACAGGGAAAATAATGATAGTTTAAAAAACAAAGTCATTTTCTGGCTGAAAACAAATAGGCCCCTCCCTTCACATCTTAATGGGGACATTGTTACAGTCAGAAGATGCAGGTGGGTAGGGATCCGCCCCAAGGACATAGAGGGGGATATAATTATTATTAATTTTAGGGATCATAAGGTTGTTTCCCATCTGTCCGACTGGTATGTAGGTAGTAATGAGGGAGGGATTTCTACAAAGAACCTTACATACTTTTATCCTGAAACCCTGATTAATCCGACAGACCAACCATCTGGAAACAATCCTATCAAAACTAAAAACCCTCTCAGATGGACCAACTTTTCCAATAATTATCACGGATTCCAATTTAACCCTGAGGTGCAGTATCGCTCTTATATGCAATCCAATTACAACTGTCCTGTTCAGACTCCAGGCTGGGCTAAGATCACCACCCAGTTAAGGGGCCCCCCACCTCCACCGGACCAAATATTTCTCAACCACATCCAACAACCACCTGCCTTTATGCCTTTTGCTCCGACAATGCCACAACAGCAGTTAAGTTCCTTGTCAGTTTATCCCCCCCCAAATAGGCCTACCCGGCCCCATGAATTCTGGAATATCCCTCTAAAAAACTTGTATGATCCGTTGTCCTGGTTATCGACAAACGATTGACCAGCACGCTTATCTCGGGTTGAAGTTCCTGAATCTGTGGGATTTGGGGGCGGTAATGTATGCTGCACATTAACCAGCATACCCGGAAATATGGTAGTCCATCCTCAACCTCCCACGGAGGTCTGTTCCAACTATAGTGGTGAGCGAGAAACATCAACTCCTGTATCTCCTCCTGTGTTGGTTGACGATGTGGATATTGTAAATGTTGGTTCCGGCTCTCTGTGTCATGTAGGGCCTAAATGTTTGTCAAATGGTGGTCAGGCTATAGTTACATCGGGGCACGTTATTTCCACTCCTTTGTCTGATGTGTTCACACCTAACGTTGTAACTGAAACGAGTGATATTTTATGTAAAAAGGGTACCACCCTGGGTTGCTGGAATGTTGCGGGTATTGCATCTTGTATTAGTGTTCCTGATTGGGTGGACTTTATTCGACGGGGTGATGTCTGGTCATTTCAGGAGACCTGGGCAACTGAAGCTGTGTACTTCCCAGGCTTCCTGAATTTTAATAAACTAGCAGTCAGAGGCCACAGAGGTAGGGCTATGGGGGGGCTTATTACATGGGTTCGTCAGGTAGCAGGTGTGTCTGTGAAGGAAGTCTTTATAGACTGTCCAGATATCCTGATAATTACTGTGAAATCTAGTAGTGGGTTGGATTTACTGCTTATTAATGTATATGTTAGAGGGCTATCTGGTGGCAGAGTTTCTTCGACATGGCAGAGTTTCTTCGACACTTACCTGCTTGGATGGCTTCTTGGGTTCCACACAACTAGCGGGTTATGTGGTCGTTATGGGGGATTTTAATACTTGTTTTGAACCCCTAGGTTTAGAGGATGGCATATTGACCGAGGAGGAGGATCAGACCTGGGGGATTCCCCAACTCGACCTACCCCCTATTGTCAAATGGACCCAGGCAGCTACATTTATAAAAGGTCTTTGTTTAAATTGGGGCCTGCGTGCCCTTAATGGGCGAGTCAACTCCGATAGGGAGGGAAACAAAACGTTTTTTAATGGCAGACACGCTAGCCGCATCGATTATATCCTAGTTGATATTAAAATGTGGCACGTAGTCCAGGATATGTCCATCAAACCGCGTCCAGAAAGTGACCATGAACCACTCATAGCGGAACTGAAGGATTCCAGCTTTGAAGGGCCGGTTGATCCACAGCTTAACCCTGTACAAGAGGCAGTGGTATTAACAAATGACCTAAGGAGGGTGCGCTGGCCAAAGGTTGCTGTAGATATTGATGCACGAGCTAAAATTAGGTCTTTGGTTTCAAACTCACTAATGGAAATTGATATCTGTGAAAAGCAGGATACAACACTTTCAAAAGTCACAGATATTCATGCTGGTTTATTTCTCTCCCTAAAAACCTTGTTTGTAAAAATGGTTGCTGTTTACGGGGCCAGGGGGAAGGGCAAGAAGCCAGCAAACTGGTACAATGAAACTTGTCGGAAATCTCAGTTATCCTTGTTTAAGGCTCTGAAGTCAAAGAACCAAGTCCTAATTAAAAATTGTAGGAAGGAATATAAAGTAGTTAAATTCCGGCCCAAAGCCGCTTGGGATGAGGAGCGCTGGTGCCTCTTAGCTGAGGCATGTGGTGCCAGGAACTTACAACATTTCTGGCACCTACTCAGGTGGGGACAGTCCCATGATGACCGTCCCGGCCCAGCGTCCATTGAACAAAGCAAATGGGTGTCATATTTTGAGGCGCAATTCAGTTGTCTTGGTAACATACAAGATTCCATTAACTGGCCTATTTCCTGTGACACTTTAGTGTTTACAGCCAACGAAGTTGAATTAGTCCTAAAAGCTATCCCAAGAGGGAAAGCACCAGGTCCCGACTGTATACCTGCGGACCTTTTTCAACAGGACCATGATTTATGGATACCGTACTTAGTACGACTGGCAAACGCGTTGGCCATGGGTGCTAGGATCCCGGATTCATGGGCAGGTGCTGAAATATTGCCCATATTTAAGAAGGGTGATCGGTCGGTTCCTTCTAACTACCGACCGATCAGCTTAATTGATGCGGTCCAGAAAATAATTAGCCGTCTTGTCCTTTTAAGGGTCCAGGCATGGATTGAGGATTTTAACATCCTTACTCCTCTCCAAGCTGGGTTTAGACCCCGTGTGAGCACTTTGGACCAGGCGTTTCGATTCATGTTATTGCATTGGAAGACGGTAACCTTGGGCAAGGGCAACCTATATGCTGCCTTTGTGGATCTACGGTCAGCTTTTGACCTTGTCCCAAGGGCAGGGTTATGGAACTGCCTTTTAGATCTGGGTATGCCTCCCGCTCTGGTGCGCCTTATAGTGAACCTCCACGCTGAGACGTATGCTTTTGTGCGTTGGGGCAAACCGGGCGAAGTGACAGAAAAATTTTCGGTGGCCAAGGGGGTCAGGCAGGGTTGCGTCTTAGCGCCTACCTTGTTCTCTCTATACATTAATAGAGTTACGAAATATTTTGATAATTTTCCAACGGATGCACCAACCCTTGCAGGCATGAATATCCCCCTGCTCATGTTCGCTGACGATACTCTCCTGATTTCAAGAACCCGTCAGGGTCTCCAACGTGCACTGACAAGGTTCGAGAGTTTCTGCAGCGACCATGAGCTGGAGGTGAATGTCTCAAAAACCAAATTTATGGTTTTAAGGGGGCACAAACGAGTTACTGCAGGGGTTTTTATGGGGGGTGTCCCCCTGGAGCAAACCAAGCACTTTACCTATCTGGGTGTCACTTTCAGTGACACCCTGAGTTGGTCCCATCAGATCGAGCTCATGGCCCTGAAACACCAACAGCTGGGCGGAGCACTGATTAAAGAACATAAAAGATCTTACACAAGGCCAATGTCCCCTCTTTTGAAGATTTATGGTGGTAAGGTTCTCTCAGCCATTCTTTACGGCGCGGAGCTTTGGGGCAGTTGTAATCTGAAACCATTAAAGCTTGCCCAAAATAAATTTTTAAGACTGTCTATAGGTCTTCCCCAGTCGACTCCAACTATACCACTTCTTTACGATCTGGGATGTCAACCAGTGGAGGCCCAAGCGAGATTCCGGCCAGTTGCATTTTGGCGTCGTTTATGGACAACGCCTGAACTTCACCACTATGCAGCAGCATGCCAATGGTCAAAAACAGTTCTGGTGCTTCTAGTGTAGGATGGTTCAGAGATCTTAAATCCATCCTTCTAGCCCTGGGCCTCGGTGAACTGTGGTACTCGCCCGAGTTAGCTAGTTTTCCCTCTAAAAAGGACTTAAAGAGATGTTATTGGGAATGGGTGACCCATAATACGTTCATGGAATAAAACCCTAGCAGCCTCACTGGACTGTTCCTCGTACATAAGGATACACCCAAGTTAGAGGGGTTCTGGGATATTATATCCAAATCTTTGGATCGTAAATTATTTTTTCAGTTTAGATGCGGTTCTCTCCCAATAGGGGAGTTTGTTCAAAAATGGGGTACTGAAAAGTTGTGTTACTGCCCTAAATGCAAAGATACTCGGGAAAGTTTGGATCATTTATTGTATGTGTGTCCACTATATTCTGCTCCCAGAGCCAAATGGTTAAAACCCGTATGCCGGCAGCTAGGAACTAGACTGGCTGTTGAAGCAACCAGACTGTTAAAAACAAATTTGGACCAACTTATTGTTGTAGGGGTTGCGAAGTTCCTTGGATGGGCCTGGGTTCTTAGATGCAGGTTTCTTAACAATATCAAATAGTAGGAGTCCTTTTAGCACATTTTAATTGATGATGTAACGTCTCTTGTGTGTTATTACTCAAATTTTTTATATTTATGTTCAAGAAGCTGATTAGCTTGTCAAATGATTTAATAATTCTATTAATTGTTCAAATGTATTTATTGTATTTTTATGTCTTTTATGATGAACTAATCGAATAAAGACTTCTTGACTTGCAGTGCTTAATGTATGACGATGTGAGTGACAATTTATTGAAAATACAAAGCACTACTCTACTAACTACTCACTACTCTGCACTCACTACTCACTACTCACTACTCAACTCACTACTCACTACTCACTACTCACTACTCACTACTCACTACTCACTACTCTACTCTCTACTCACTACTCACTACTCTACTCTCTACTCACTACTCACAACTCACTACTCACTTCTCTACTCACTTCTCTACTCACTACTCTGCACTCACTACTCACCTCACTACTCTACTCGCCTCACTACTCACTACTCTACTCACTACTCACTACTCTACTCACTACTCTACTCACTACTCACTACTCTACTCACTACTCACTACTCTACTCACTACTCACTACTCTACTCACTACTCACTACTCTACTCACTACTCACTACTCTACTCACTACTCACTACTCTACTCACTACTCACTACTCTACTCACTACTCTACTCACTACTCACTTCTCTACTCACTACTCACTTCTCTACTCACTACTCACTTCTCTACTCACTTCTCTACTCACTTCTCTACTCACTACTCTACTCACTACTCTGCACTCACTACTCTGCACTCACTACTTTACTCACTATTCTACTCACTACTCACTTCTCTACTCACTACTCTGCACTCACTACTTTACTCACTACTCTACTCACTAGATGTGCGGTGGCAAGACAACAGAAGTGTGTGATGAAGGTGGAACTACCAGTGTGAAGGAAAGGATGCTATGTCAAGAAGACACCAACTCACAAAAAGGAAACACACACACACACACATACATACATAAAGTGATTTCATATATTGGAATAAACGTGCAGTACACATGTAGAATGAGACTGTCACAAAAAGGGTAGTACATCATGATTGAATCAGATCAAGTAAATAAAACTATCTTCAAGTAAAGGAAGAATTAGTACTGCCTTCCTGGGGCAAGCAAAGGAATAATCTATTGTAAGTAGATAAATGGCTTGTGGCACTAGAAGGGGCATACGCCTATTTAGCCAAATAGCAACATAAACAGTTGCTTATTTCCAGGTTTAAATCACATTTTTTAATATTTCATTTCAAAAACATAAAGGGGCAACAAAACCCGATACAAATACATGCGATCGCTTAAAACAAAATATACACTTTACATTGGACACTCATGTTTGCACTGAACGAAAAATGCTGCCATTTTGTCGACATTTACTGATGGTCTTCGGCACTGGAATGGAAAGTGCACCAAGCTCACAGAAAAGAAAAGCCCCTTTCATCCTTCAGGTCAATGAGATGAGCACCACTGAACTGGTTAACAATAAACGTATTATTCAGCACCCAGGAGTGATGGTGAGCTTTGCAAATGCATATTATGTTACACTTCGAGAATGCACACAAGCACCAGTTAACAACTACAATGCACGCCTGTCCTCCCTTCGGTTGAAAATTCACTACTTTGAAAAAATTCTGCCCACGGACATATCCCATAACTATCTGGGTCAAACCAAGGTTCAAACTATGTGATTGAATCCGATATCCCTGCGGTTGAATGCGAACTTGCACTACCGTGACACTGTGTGTGTTCTAAGACAATGGCATGGGCCTTCGGTGCAACCAAAATCTGTACTTGTATGTTGTGTGACTTACGTCAATTGATGTAACCCAACCCTTCACTAGAGGATGATGCCAATACACCTCCTGTATCATAGTGTAACCCAGCTCTCTCTGGCACAGCACCCCCAACCACATCTCTGCAATCACGGTGTGACCAGAGGCGCCTCTTGAAACCTCACTACAATAGTCATTAATAGGCAGAAAGTAGATTCGGTCTACATCTAGGGCCTAGTGGAATTAAATTGTACCTACATCACAGGACTATAAAGGAGGTGTTATAATGCGTCATCTATAACAAAGTAATAACCTTTGTGTTAGTACCCCATGACATCAGCAGAAAATGCCACCTAAAATATTACAAGCATCAGCCAATTCAGAACTCGCCCATGGCTAAAGTTTTTCAAAAGTTGTACAAAAACTGGCCTCTTAAGAGAGGGGTACATTTTCAGTATTCGTCACTTTAGGATGTAAATTATAAATTACCAATATGTCATAAATCACTAATGTCTTACGACTACCATCATGGCAGGTTAATTATAACTTTAAAAGTACAAATATTTTGGGAGGGGGCGTGGCTAGCAGCCTGAGCTGGTGGCTGCCTAAAGGGCGAGCTCCGCGGTTGACGCGGCCTCCAGATCAATCCGACTGATGATCCGGTGCAGTTTTTACACTACGGGAAGGGGCTGAAGCCCGGGACCGGGCGGCACGCCCGACAGCAAGCGGAACCAAAATCCGACCGCTGGAAGTGAGGTTCCCCGTCTTGCCTACTCAGGCCTGTGGGAGACACTGGAGCCCGGGACCCGCCTGCCGAGTGGGAGCCGACAGGAAGTGCAGCGGACACGGGGTGGAGGAGCCGGAAGTGGACGCTCGCGCCGGAGCGCCAGGATCGGGGGTAGTGGCGGCCTGGAACGACGGCCGGCGCCTCTGGGACTTGCAGGGTAAGACTGACCGGCACCGCCTGCGGGGCCGACCTGCGCTCCTGAGCTCTGCATGGAGGCGGCCGGACCGGAGCTGGACCCGGGACCGCCATCTTGCCTGATTCGCCGAGGGAGCCGGGGCTCCGCCTTGAGGGGGTGCCGAGCCTGGCATTCTGCGGGCTGCGGAGGACCCGGCTCGAGGGGCACTGATTCTCTGAGGCATGATACCGGGGCTGCCACTGCCCCGCACAGTTTACACAGCCTTGCAGCTGGCGAACCGGCTCTGAGCGGCCTGGGCACCCCCGCCCCCCTCCTTGGGGACCGAATTGATCGGTTGGACTGCTGTGGTGCGGCCCGGCTGGAACTCCGCCACCGCAGAGGAGGGTCTGCATCCGCTGTAAGTGCAGAGGTGTCCCCGTCGCAGATCGGAAGGGGCCCCCCCCCGGGGTGTGATTGACGCGTGCCCGGCTGGGGCTTGAAGACAGCGAGGACCCCTTTGGGCATACGGAAACTGCGGGTGGGCCGGTTCAGGTGCCCCCCCGAGCCACCGAATTCACTCCCCGCCCTGTCCACGGGCTCTTTCCGCCTCTTCAGGGTCAAGGATCTACGGGCCCGGTGGACAACACAACGGTTCGTCCCCGCCCGCTGGACGCCATTAGTGGCACCTACGCCACGGAAGGGGACGGCGGAGGCGGCGGAGGACCAACAGCGAGACCATTCTTGGTGAGTCCTGCTCCCTGTCACGACCTGCTCACCACGAACATTTTAGTGACACTTCCACCGCCATGGCGGGTAAGGGACCGAAGGGTGGAAATGCGCAGGCACGACTTGAACGGTACGCATTTGATAGATCGTCCGCCTCTCCACCGGATGCTAAAGCACAGGCCAGCAAGACGACCGAATCGGCGGGAGGGAAGAAGGCAACCCTGGACGACGTCATGCGAGCCCTGTCACAGGTACAGGCTACGGTGGGATCGATCTCGACGGAAATAACTTTGATCAGAGCCGACTTCCACAAGATGTCGGAAAAAGTTTCCTCGATGGAGGTGGTGACCAAATCTTTGGTGGAGGATGTGTCGGAGCTTCAGATTTGTGTTGAGCGCATCTCCAACGAGAACAAAGACCTGCGTGCGAAGCTGGACGAGCAGGAAGGGCGCTCGAGGCGGAACAACATCCGAATTATAGGGGTTCCGGAGTCGGAGGACACGAGGGCGATGGACCTCTATGTGGAACAGCTGATCGAACAAGAACTCAAACCCAAGGGCCTCTCCGCCTTTTTCTCCGTAGAAAGAGCACATCGAGTCCCGGGGGGTCGTCCGAAGCAAGGAGTGGCACCACGACCGATCGTTGCACGTCTCTTCAATTTCAGAGACAGAGACTCAATATTGCAGGCGGCGAGAAACTCTCCCCCAGTCAGGATTCAAAATTCCACCGTGGCGTTCTTTCCAGACTATACGGCGGAGGTCGCACGTAGGAGGAGAACGTTCTTTGAAGTCAAAAAAGAATTGAGGGTGAGAGAACTTCCCTATGCCATGCTCTTCCCGGCCAAGTTGAGAGTAGTGGCTGAAAACAAAACGTGGTTCTTCGACACTCCGGAGGCTGCGCACGACTGGCTGGAAGGCTGGAGACAGACGGGGCCACCTCGCCGCTCCACCAGACCTCAAAAGACCTGTGCTACCGGCTCCCGATCAGGCTCACAGGTATCCGGAGGGGACGTGGATCCGCATTCCCCACTGAACGAGACACAGGAACTGGAGAACGACGGACAGTGAATTCCCGAACTTCCCAGAATAGTGCAAATGTAACATTGGCTGGGCGGGCCGTCAAGGACACCGGGCGGAGGTCCTCCGTGGACATGGAAGGAGGCCGCCGTCTCCGGAGAGTCCCTCACCCCGACGAGCAAGTACTGTGTTTGGGGTTTGGTTCAGGCACTCTGCTAAGTTGGGGGGGCGGGCAGTTCAGGGTCCGTCTAGCAGGGGGGCAGGGAGGGGGAGAGTTGGGATGGGGGGATGTTTGAATGTTTTGAGTTACTTTACAGGTGTAGATTGGTCCCACGTGGCACGCACACTATCTATGGTAGGCTCATGTCGAGTAATAGGATCGCAATTTCCATGGTACATGGACTTTCCCAACCGCAGTAGTAATGACACACACCACAAGGAGTGACATAGGGAGGGGGAAGCGAGGGATGGGAGGCGGGACACCTCTGCAACTTATGTCCTGGAATGTGAGGGGTTTGGGGGACAAAGTCAAGCGAGGCTTGGTGTTACACAGCATTAAGAGGTTCAACCCAGCCCTAGTCCTGCTGCAAGAGACACATCTCACAGGCACCGCCGTACATGCCTTAGACAGGAAAGGCTACAGTATGATCGCTCACTCAGAATTCACAAGGGGATCCCGGGGGACGGGAATACTAATGCACCGCTCCTCCAGATTTATACTCCAGTCCACAAAGGTAGACACGCAGGGCCGCTTTGCGGCGGCGCTCGGACAGTGGGAAGGGAGGCAGCTGAATATAGTTTCGGTATATGTTCCGCCGGCCCTACACACGGTGGTTCTCCCAGAGCTAGGAAACTTTTTGTTGGAACTCCCAGACGGGGACCTCATTATAGGGGGGGACTTCAATGCAGTAGCACATACCACACTGGATAGGTTCCCAACACGTGCACAGACTCCAGGGCCCTCCCGGCTCCACGACTTCCTAGAGGCGCAAGGCCTGATAGACCTTTTGGAGGCGCCTTCACCCGACCGACCGACACTACACATACCACTCAGCGGTCCATGACAGTCTATCACGGATCGATTATTTCCTGACACCGGGGCATGGGCGGCTCACTGTCGACGATATACAAATTAAAACAAGGGGTGTCTCGGACCACTCCCCATTGACGCTCACCCTCTCCAGCCCGGAACGGGCCCGAGAACGCATATACCCAATATTTCCGGGGTACCTTAGGGTCCCGCAGGTAACCAAGGCCCTCAAATCAGCGACAACTTGCTACCTCGCGGAGAATACTGGCACGGTCTCATCCCCATCGGTCCTCTGGGAAGCCTATAAAACGGTCCTCAGGGGCCAAGCCATCTCCACTATAACGAGCTATAAGCGCTCCCAGAAACTGGAACTACTAGACCTAGAGGACAGACTCGCCAAGGCAAATGAAGTTCACATGGCTAACCCGACCGGAGACACGCTACACGCGCTACGGCTGTGTCAGCAACGTCATACTGATCTTCTGCGCGGTAGAGTGATCGAACACATGACGGCCACTACGAATAGGATTTACGATGTAGGGGATAAGGCAAGTAAGCTCCTCGCCTGGCTAGAGAGAAAGCGAGAGGGACAGAGGGCTATCCTGCAACTGAAAGACTCTGTAGGGGCAATGCACACCCGCCCTGCGAGGATAGTCGAACTCCTGGCTGATCACTTCCAGGCGGTGTATACCTCTGACATGGAGGTCACCCGGGAAATGGTGGAGACGGCGCTCGTGGGAGTGCCCACCCGCACATTATTGGTAGACCGCGTTGAGGACCTAGAGTCGGACTTGTCAGCTGAGGAGATCACCTTGGCTATCGCGGCCTTACACCCGGGAAAAGCCATGGGCCCCAACGGAATCCCGATTGAATGGTACAAAACCATGTCTGACACGCTTGCGGCACCGCTACTCAATATGTATGTAGACAGTTTAGAGCGAGGATGCCTACCACCCGACCAGTGCATGGCCACCATTGTGGCGATCCCGAAACCTGGCAAGCCCCCTGAGGACTGCGGCTCCTACTGGCCGATTTCCCTCCTCAATGCGGAAAGTAAGATCCTGGCGAAGCTATTAGCCAACAGGCTGCTGCCTCACCTTAGCCACCTCATCCATCCGGATCAATCGGGATTCATGCCGCACAGAAATACGGCGCTGAATATTAGGCGCCTGCACGGTGTTCTGGCACGAGCCCCGTTGTTGACAGCCGATGCAGCAATCCTCTCACTGGACGCCAGAATGGCGTTCAACGTGGTAGAGTGGCGGTACCTATTTGCAGTCCTGCACCAGATGGGCTTCGGCCCGAAATTCATAGGGTGGGTCAAGCTACTGTACGAGAAACCGGTGGCACGGGTGACAGCAAACGGATATGTCTCGAGAGTCATTTCACTGGCGAGGGGCACGAGACAGGGCTGCCCGCTCTCACCACTATTGTTTGCCCTGGTATTGGAGCCATTGGCGACTATCATCAGGACCACGCCACTGCTGCGGGGCATCAAGTGGGGTGAAGGGTGGGAGGACAGAGTGTCCTTATACGCTGACGATATGCTGATTTACCTGACTAACCCGGCGGAAGGGATCCCAATATTACTGGCGTTGTGTGAGCGGCAGGGTATTGCATCGGGTTACAAGATTAACTGGACAAAGTCGGTGCTCTACATGCTGCGTGGCACCCCGCCACGTCTTGAGGTGGATTGCCCCCTGGTGGTTGAAGAAGTTTCCTTTAAGTACTTGGGGATTCAGATTACCCGCGATCATGTGACCTTTCAGGAACGGAATCTGAAACCGCTGCTCGATAGATTGAAAGCGGACGTGCGCCACTGGAAGACACTCCCGCTGACGTTATTGGGCAGAGCGGTGCTTTTCAAAATGATGGCGCTGCCCCGATTCCTTTATGTGTTGGAGAATACACCGACACTGGTTCCACCTTCCTTTTTTAAACAGATATCAGGGCAACTGTCGGGACTGTTGTGGGGAGACAGGCCGGCAAGGATAGCACAGGTGAAACTCACCAGGGATTGGTACAGCGGAGGGATTGCACTCCCGAACCTGGAATTATATTACTGGGCGGCACACCTCAGGGTGATTAACCAATGGCTACACGCACCACAGGAGGACCCGGCTTACTTAGCGGATAGACGCCAGCTTGGCACAACTACACTTCTGGCCCCGCTCTACAACAGAGGCCTGCTTGCAAAATTGATCGGCCCCACTAAGCACACTGTAGCGCTGTGGCATAAGGCTCAATCCCGTCTGAAGTGGGGGGGGGGTGATTACACAACTCACACCCTTATGGGACTCTAGAGCGCTGGGAAACTTGAGACGTAGTAAAGGGTTTGACCGCTGGGACGCTATAGGGATTTCCACGGTGGGAGATCTGTGGACGAGGGAGGGGGTGGTTCCATTTGACACACTGAGAGAACAATATGAGCTGAACACCACGGAGACATATCGCTACATACAGATTAGACATGCATTACTGGGCGCACTGACACCAGGGACTCAGGTCCCGGAATCGGCCCCCTTAGAAGATCGTTTACTCACTGATTACATGGAGGCTAGCGCTACATCCCTCACATACCGTAAACTAGTGAATAATTTGCCTGACCCATTACAGACATTGAAAGAGAAGTGGGAGGGTGATATGGGTACGCTGGATGAGAGAGTGGAATGCCGCACTGGCATCGCCTAGGGAGGCGGGAATATCAGCGAGGTTCCGCTTGGTACAGTTCAAGATATTGCACCGAGTGTACTACACACGCACCACACTATACAAAATCCAGAGGGCGGATCACCCATATTGTCTACGTAATTGTGGGGAGGAGGGAACGCTGTTCCATACCCTTTGGTCCTGTCCGACCATACTAGAATACTGGAGGCGAGTGGCACGCATGATCGCCCAGACACTGCAGCTCCCGTTCACTCCTGACCCATGAATCTGCTTATTAAATGTATGGGGCCCGAACGACCTGACATCACACAGGCGGAAATGGGCGGTCATTGGGGTGATGTTAGCAAAGCGAGACATAGCGCAGAGATGGGGAGCGGCGGAGACGCCCACTTTGACTCAATGGTGCAGGAATATGGATATGCTCATGATGGTGGAGCGGGCGGTGTATCAGCAGAGGGCCAATCCGCGTAAGTGGAACAAACTATGGCTGCCATGGAATGCCTATAGGGGGGAGCCTTGTGAACCTCTACGGGAGGAAGATCTAGATAGTTCAGAGGAGGGGGAGGATGTAGCATAACAACGAGATTGTAGGTGGGAGGGGGTGGCGGGGATTCGAATTGCCTGGTTACTGTCTCGCCCCTCTGGCTTGTGGGATGTACGGACTGCGTGAGGGTGATACGTGTCGGCAGTCGGCCTGCCACGATTAGTCTGACTACATGCACCTCTCAGGCTTCTGTAAAACCAAGATATACACCTGAATGTTGTTTGTTGTTTATTGTTGGAGAAAAAGAAATGTTGCGATTCGAATTGATTATGGCGGAATGTTGACGCCACGTATCTGACTGCTTGAACTGACTCTTATGCTGACAAGGTGCAACAATAAAAAACTTTATAAAAAAAAAAAAGTACAAATATTTTTAATACGCTCACTTTCACTCCACTTAAACAAATAAAGCAAAGTCTAATCAGAGAGTCAGGCAGTTACCGGCACCGTGGATGAAAGACAAACATACCAGCGCCATTAATTCAACAGAAAAAAACAGCGCTTTCACATTTTTTTCACACACGAGAGAAAGGACTACCTAGAGCCCAGGGAAGGGATTTGAAGCAAAAACAGAAAAGTGCGAAATTTATTTTTGCCACACCTGGGCTCAAAGGAGTTATGACAGTGGTGTTATCCAAATACAGACTAACCCGCACTTGTGCCTACTCACCGAGTCCGCCTCGGGCTTCAGCTGCTGCAGGGTGCACAGGCTGCGTGCGTCACTCATCATATAAGGATCCGCACAGACTGATCCTTTATCAGGATCGGGGCCGGGGTGGGGGCTCTGCGGGTTATTTGGAGCCTCCACTCTACTCTCAGCCAGGACAGGAGCCACAAATCATGTTATAATGTCCATTCCAGAGTGGCCCCCGGCACCTCTGTGTGTTTTCACTGAAAGCCGACACTGTTTTCAGCTTCATGGTCCCCCTGGCCAGTGCCTGACCCCTCCCCCAGCCCCCTCGTTCTGGCCTCCCTTGTGGCGCGCGGCCCCTCTGCTCCCCCCCCCCCCCCCCCCCCCCCCCCCTGTGGAACGGGTCCAGAGGGCAGACATTGCTTCATGCAGGGACTGGGTTGGCACGCGCGTGCCCGGTCACAGCACCTCCCGGCACAATTCCAGCGGTGCTGGCCTCTGAAACATACATTGGCAGCTGGACTGAGGAGAGGGGCGTCTGACTGTACATTCTTGCAAACTCTCTCTGTCCTGCGCCCTCCTTTGCCCCAGCCCAATTAACTCAATTCGGCGCCGAGAAGCGGGATGACTCCAAGCGCTTGACATGGGCTTCCGCCTCCCACACACCCACCTCTGCTTATCCTTTGTGACTCACCAGCCCCATTCCACTTTACAGAAAATCACGCATTGCTTGACGCGCGCCCGACAAACGCACTGCTAGATGGTGAACGCGCGCACACCATCTGGATTGCATTACACGGGCACTCTGACAGCTCCTAATTAAGATTAATCACTCTGCCGTGCTCGTTCTCGCACAGAATATGCCACATCGGGCATGCGTACATTACTTACAGCCTATCACATCTACGCTTCTAAATACACATCACAGCGAAGACGAATCACTAGGCAGATGCCATTAAAAACTACGGAATGTGCCAGCCGGAGCCCTTTCTGCATTGAACACATTAGAGCTCGCAAGCTCCGCCTCCACTTCGTGGAGTCTTAGGCCCGAGCCCTAAAAAAGGACAGTAGGATGTTGCTTTGTGTGCGAGCAGTACTCCCCGATAGTATGACCATTTCAGTGATGGAGCATTTAGACGTTTCCTGCCTGACCACCCAAGCTAATATTCTACCAGACTTATTCCCTTCTCTGTGAACCCAAGCCGAGTGTGCCATGAAAAGTATACAGTCTTTGCTTGTGCTAACTGCAGTTTGAAAGCAGGGTTATTGTCTAGTGCTTTACCCAATGCAGCTAAGTCTCTCTGTGCCTGTGATGTCTGTCTTTAACGTTTTGCAAGTTCCCAGTATAATTTGGATACAGGTGTCCCTTGTCACAACTTTAAAGGTGTCCCACTCCAATGCTCGGGTGGAGGCCATGTTCTGGTTTTCAGAGCAATACTGCGCAATGTGTTTTTTTCTGTTCAACGCGGAACACTGGCTCCTCCAAGCATCCTCGTGAGAGTCTCCAGGTAGGGATGAGCGGACATGGGGTCGTGCATCTAAGGTCCAGGATATGTGCTTCCTGGTCAGAAATGACGCAACCCAGATAATCAGTGTGTCCAAGGGATGGCATAGGTAATGTAGAACAAAGGAAGTGATCCAGGCTCATCCGCAGGTTGTTGGGTATTGAGTGGAATGAGTAAAGCTGGGCCGTGGTATTCTGAGATTGCCAGGTGTCCGTGAGGGGCTTCTGGACCATTCATTTTCAAAATCGATTCACCTTCGCATGTGGAGAAGATTGAGGCAATGGGGGTGGGATCTATCTAAGTTGAGCTCAAGAACTCGGTTGTAGTCTCCTCCTAAGACCCAAGGTAAAGGTATTTTGTGAGCTAGTATGGCAGTGTTCCAGAAGGGCCCTTGAATGGCTTTAGGAGTGTAAATGCTCCAGTGTAGAATAGGCCTGCCATCTAGACTGCCCTCTAGGAGCATGTGCTGACCTTCTGTATCTAGTACTACGTTGATTTTCTGAAACGAGATTCTGGACTCGCCCATATCAATCAGTGCACCTTGCTCTTAGGCAAAGTAGGTGGCGGCATAGATAGAAACCCTCTGACTCCTGTGCAGTCAATCTAGCTCCCCCGCCACAACGTGTTTTTCCTGTAGTAGGACTATTTGTGCTTGCTGATGCTCGACATATGAATAAACTGCATATCGCTACCTAGCTTTATGCACGACCCGGACATTCAGGGTGAGGATGTCAGTCAGGGGTTCCATAGCAGCATGGTGGTGTTTGGGGGGGGTGGGGGTGGGGGGGGGGGGGGGGAGGGACACTTGGTGGGGGTGCCGCTCTGGTGTGCCATCAGGCGTACCTTGGTGGAGCCTTGGGGAGGCTTGTGTGCCCATTTGGGCTGTGATTGCAGGAAAGGGTGTACTGAGATACTCTGCCATTCTGGGGTGATTCAAATTCCAACATTGTGACCCTACCAAAACCGGTGGTGTCCAAACTGAACAATCTGCAAGCTCGAGCATTACGTGGGGGTGTGACTGGGTGTTTGGATGGAATAAAACAGCCAAGTTGCCTTGTGAAGATGCATAACTGGTTGTGTCCGCACCGGCTTGAGGTACAGATGCTGGGAGCAGCAGTCACCGGGCGAGGGTAACCCGAATCAAGCGGGGATGCATGGTGAGTTGAAAGGTGGGGAAAGAGGGAGGGACTGGTAAATAGTGTACTAAGTACATATGTTACGAGCAGATGATAATTTTAGTCATGGTGGGTACTTAGCATGCATCTTTACCACATCAGTACAAACGGATCACTCTCGTGAGGCTGATCAGTTCGGAGTCTGGAGGGTCCAGTTGTTCAGAGTCGGTTGCCCGCTGTCTTGGGTTACCCTGGGAAGAGTCTGTGAATCGTCTACCTGCGTAGTTTCATCTTCGGACACGAAGATGTGCAGGCCTTTCTCATAGTCTGTTAAGTGGTGGTAGCTTTCAAGTCAGCTGCTGTCTGCAAGGCTTTCCTGCGATCTGCAATGATCTGATCGAGGTTGGGAGAGCTGGTCAACGATTCCTCGTCCCTCCCCATGTTTTGCCCAGTGTTTAGCCGCTTGGCCGGGTGGGGGCTCTGTGATAGTTCTGTCTCATGGGTGAGTATAGTCTCCGTAGTGCTAGTCTGCTTAGTCCCAAGCATTTTTAAGGTCTGTGAAGAAGGTGGTGTCACCAGGGATTACCTGGAGCCGTGCAGGAAACAGGAGTGAATACTGCACATTTATCAGCCAGCGGCGTTGCTTGACCTCCAGGAAGGAGGATCGTTGGACTACTCTAGTATTGTCCGGGAAGAGCATTCTCTGCGGGCCCGACTGCCTGGCCGCCCGGAGATTTGCAATGCGGTCCTTAAAATTAAGTATTTGAGGTGGGGAGTCTCTCCTAGAAAGGCTCGCCGGGCTGGGAATCTGTTTGCCCTTTCGTGGAAGAAGGCGTTAAGACCAGATGATTAGGTGAAATACTTGAACCACGTTGGGTGAAATAATTGAACCATGACTCTGGGTAAGTAAGAGGGCCTGACTTCCATTCTCCTGTGGGAGGCCCCGGACTCAACTGTTGCTCCTGCGGGAGTGGCCCGCCTACTACTCCGCCCTGTTCTTGGGCTTCTGCACCTAGTTTTGTAAATCTCAAATCCGTTAGATTTCCTGTTGCCAGCGGCTGGAGGACTGACTGCATTATTTTGCTGTTGGAGACCCTGTCCATGAGCTTGTGCTGGTTGTTGCCTAGAAAACTAATTTCTGCGGTCAAGAAGCCGAATCTGACCTCGATTGCGATTCGGGAGTACTCTATTGCTGCCCCTGGTCCCCTGCGACCATACAGCACCATCAGGGGGTGATTAAACTCTGTTCAAATATTCTCTCTTTCTAAGTATAGACCTTTGGAACATTTTTCTGTTTTGTTTGATATTACTGTCTATTACGTCTTTCTCCAATGTGAATATCAAGGGCCCCCTGCTTTAGAATAGATAGTTCTTAGGGCAGGGACATAAACTGTGTGAATATCGCAACCCAATATTGACAACTATAAATGAAAGGGAAAAATACATTCATGAAGAAACAACACAGTTGGAAGAAATCTGATTCATTTAATAAAAATCGTACTAAAAAGCAGCCATGACATGTCCTGCTAACATATACATAAAAATAATCAATGAAAAGACAAATTAAACAATTTCAATACACTACATTCATATAAATTGACAAAAAGTAAAAAGTAAGTGGCAGTGATTATATTTCGACGCGCGTTACAAGAAACGCCTTCTTCAGGAGCCACAATTTCCGTCTAAAAAAATGAAAAATATACATATAATCAACATTACATATACAAAAAATCTTTTTTTTACATTTTTAAAAAAAAACTTTATCACAATACTACCAAATAAACATAAAAACAATTCATTCATAGTACAAGTTCCTGAAAGTTCTTTCCCTATGTCATTGAGGCAGTCTGATTATTGCCTGACATGATACAGAATAATATTTATATATTTGAGCAGTTGTGAATCGATTGTACCAAGCCCATTGGACCAGAAGGTTCAATGGGCTAGGACCAATTGATAAATTTCTATGATTCACTAAAAAGGCAATAGTCAATATTTCATTGTGACCATGCATTACAAGTCGAGTGCCCACTTGAAAGCACTTATATTTAGTTTTCTGATTGAATTACTTTCCACTAAGATAACGTAATCTGTCCTGAACTTATAGACTTATCAGAAAAGGCCTCTTTAAAGATGTAAAATATTTATTATCCACAGGTCCAGGTATATATTATGTACATCATTAATTATCCTCCAGATGTAATGTATAGAAAGACATAGATTGCGCTATCATTAAGAATAAAAAACCTCACTTATTATAAAATGTTTGAGTCTCAACATATCGATGCACGTGAAGGTCTATAGGGTCGCTCTTACCCGATAAATATTTGTAGGCTGCTTATGACAGCTTTACGGCGCTTCAATGGCCAGTTTCAAACACCCCTTGCAGTTAATAATTCACTCGATAAAATTCTGATTCTATGGCAAGAGATACGTGAGATATGTATTTAATTTGAGAATAACAGAGGTTCTAAATTGATCAAAACATTTCTACAAGCACCGCCGCACTAATCTTACCAATAAAATGACTGGTACTACGTCTGTGTTCAACTGAGCGATGCAAACGATAGCAGCTTGCGTCCTACAGTCGTTTGGGTTGATACCGCCTGCTCCTGATGCGAGCTTGTTTCTATATGCGGGACCAAAACACTACCTGCCATGAACACAGAGAGTGTGAATTTAGCTTATAGCAATCACTACTGCAGAACTTTCAGTAGTTCAATCATTTACACGTGTTCTACTTAAAATACGTCACTTCAATACCTTGTGACACATATTAAACTATTTTAAATTAAAAATAAAGCGGTTTACTTAAATTTAAGACGAGAAGCCCTCTTGGTGTTATTAGAGAAAGAGAGGGGCATCAAAATAATCATGGAGTTTATGTAAGCGTTCTTACCCGTTTTAATCGTTAACTTTATCTGCTACAGTATTCTAACGGTTCAATGACCGGTTGCCATGTTCCCTTCGTGGTTAAAAAAAGGATCCGCTTCAATCGGAATCTGTGTGCGGGGCAACAGACATACAAAAAGTTACCCATATAGTTCAAGGTTGCTGACAATTCTTAAAACAGCTCAATAATTCAAAATATTGGGGTTCTGTTTATCGTTTAATCAGGTCGGGTAATGCGGCAATGTTTGTCCGGGTGCTGCAAAAGATGGCTGCTCGCGACCCGCCGACGGTATAGGTATTATCACTTGCTCTCATTGTAGATACGCCTATATACGTAAGGTGTACGTGGCTTCTCCAACTCGGGTCTTACGTTCCTTTGAAATCTTAAAGGGGAACCGATTTAAAGGTCATATGTGCGGTAATTCAAGCTTTTATCGTTTCTTTAGACTAAGTGTTTTTTTTTTATATAATGGAAAAACGAACAGATTATAATGGCAATTGTGTGTAATAAACGCAATAACATTCATATGCGCGTCGCAGATAGCCATTTAGCACTTAAAATTATTATTTAGAAAATAACAATTAATAAAAATTATTTTACTATTTTTAAGAACAGCACCCATAACTTAGTATGTGGTACTACTAACTAGTTTATAATGATACAGATTTCAACCATTATAAAAGGAATCACAATGTTTAATTAGAAGTCTTCCACTGGAAAATTTCCTATATAAAGAACTCAGAAGATTAGTCAAGGACAGATCCAGATTTCCTGAAGATATTACGGGAAGAGATTTATAAAATAGCGTTCTCCCACGGGATTTCGTTGTTCAATCCTTTTTTAAAAGTATTAAGGAGAAACACCCAGTACACTTCCCTTTTCTTCCTGATGGCATGTCCACCTTTGCTATCAGGTGTCCTTATTCTCTCCAAAATTCGCCAACTGAAGTCATCTGGTTTGTGGTTTTGTTCTAAAAAATGTTTAACTAGGGGCGCTATCAATTTGCTCGTTCTTACAGCGGATCTATGCTCGGTCAGTCGTACTTGGATTGCTCTGCAGGTTTCACCGACGTAGCCCAAGCCACAAGGGCACTGAAGGAAGTAAACCACATTTGTGGTTTTACAATTCCACAGCTCATTTGCCTTGACCACAAAACCATTGTGGGACAGTTCTACACCACCAAGGATGTTTTTACATGATTTACATGAGGAGCATGGAACTGTTCCATATACTGGACAATTGCCCAATAAAGATCTCTGTTTCAAACATGTGCCAGACTGGTTATTACCATATCTCGAGTGTACAATCTTATCCTTTAGATTTCTGTTCCTCCTATGCGCAAACAGTGGTTTCACCAATGCCACATTGGAGGTTGGGTTACAGTTAAGGATATGCCAATTGGCATTAATAATTTGTCTTACACGTTCGTTCATTGTGGAATGCGTAGTTACACATACGAGCTGATCTGTCACTGTTTTTTCTTTCGGAGTCAATAAAGCGTCGCGATCAAAAAAGCGCGCTTGTTTATAGGAATTTCTTATGAGCCTGTGTGGGTATCCACGTTCAAGAAACTTTTTCCTCATTAGAGACGCCTGTCTGTCGAAATCTGTTAAATTCCTACAGTTTCTGCGAACTCTGAGGAATTGAGAGAAAGGGATACTCTCACGCTGACTTTTCGGATGAAAACTACTGTAGTGTAGTAGTGTGTTACGTGCCGTGGGTTTCACGAATAAATCTACCTCTAATTTGTTGTTGTTTTCTCGTATCAACAAATCTAGGAATTCAACCTGATCTGTGCTATATTGAGCGGTGAAATTTAGATTGTTGTCTGTTAGGTTGATCCATTCAAGGAATTCCAGAAGGGACTCTTTCCCATTGGTCCAGATAAAGAAGATGTCATCTATATATCTGGACCAATGGGAAATGGATTCAAAAAAGGGAGCCACTTCGTTATCAATGAATTTTTCCTCAAAAAGGGACATGTAGGTATTTGCCACAGAGGGGGCAACAGAAGCCCCCATGCTTACTCCCTTTAATTGGCGATATACCAAATCACCAAATTCAAAAATGTTCTCGGTTAAAACGATGAACAAGCAATCAATCAAAAACTTCTTGGGGCAAGCTATCCCATGTTTATCAATGAACCAGTCCGTGGCCCTAATGGCGTCATCAAGTGGAATATTGCTGTATAAGGACTCAATGTCCATTGTGACCATTATATCCCTATCAGGTACAAATTCAAGGTTTTCCACTATATTGATCATATGGCTTGTGTCCTTTACATATGACTTAATCATTGGTATACAGGGTCTTAAATAGTGGTCCACAAATTTGGATAAAGGTTCAGTTGGTGTGCCGATGGTAGACACAATCGGTCTATATGGGGGGTTGCTAATATATTTGTGTATCTTTGGAAGACCATAGATACACGCAGTTTTGTTCTTGTGGCTATTCAAAAAATCAAATTCCTTGATATTAATGTCACCATTCGACAAAGCTTCATCAGTTAAAAGGTGTATCTTTTTTATAACACTCTCCAGGGTTGGAATTAATCCTAAGGTAAGTAGAACTATCATTTAGCATGGTGATCATATTTCGTTCATAGTCATTAGAATTGAGAACAACAATGCCTCCTCCTTTGTCACATCCTTTTATAGTTAATTTTTTATTCTCAGAAAGTCTTTTCAGGGCTAGTGACTCTTCCTTATTTAGATTATATAATGGTTTGGGGATGAATCCTAAAGTTCTTTCCAGTTTCTGAAGGACCACTAATTCAAAAGCGGCCACTTCAGGGCCCAATTGATCTAACCCTGGACTAAAGGTGGAGGGTAACGATATCTCTCTCTGTCTCAACAGATCTTGATCTATATTTTCTTTATCCTGAAAGAACTTTCTAAGCCTAATCTTTCTAAAGAATGATATAATGTCTTTATACAATTCAAAGGTGTTAGCAGTTGCATGTGGTACGAAGGAAAGACCTTTGGACAGTAGGGCTTCACTATAATGATCCAATTCAAAAGATGACAAATTGAAGATAGGAATTACATTCCTTGACCCCAATATTGTCTGTTCCGGGTCTCCCGTATAAATTGGGGTTCTTGTTGTTGATGTTGTTGTGGATGCTGTTGGTGTTGTGCCTGATGTTGATGCTGGTTCATGAGAAAGTTCCCCCTGGTCTGCCCCTGGCCCTGGAACCTTACTCTGGGGCGACCCCGTCGAGGCCCCCTGTTGGATAAAAAAGGCCGCCGTTGTGCTCGTGAACCTGCATAGGAATTAAATCCTCCATCCGATTCATAATAGTTACTATTAGAACCCTCCCTTCAGAGTCTGATGTATCTGTAAAGTTGTTAACTCTCTGTTGGGTATTCCTGGACTCATCTATATAGTGATTCTGCTGATAAAAATCTTTATGTAAAAAAGGGTAAGCTGCTTCTTCGGTATAGAATCTCTTATCTTTATTGAGTTTGTCAGTTTTACGTTTATTTAAATAACTGCTAAAGGATTCTATTTCTTTATTATATTCTTCTATTTTTTTCCGAGCTTCATCCACCCCATTCAGTTGCTTAAGCTTTTCTTCTAAATCATCAATTTCACTCTTTATAGCTGCTGCTAGCTCCTTAGATGTTTCGACGATCAAGATCATCAGATCGCGGGAGCATCTATTAGCTATCAGGCTCCATCTCTCTAAAAATGGTCTATGGTGTACAAAAAGACCGGGTATATTCCGTACTCTTAATCCAGTGGGGATGATGCCTGTTTTCAAGGAGGATAACATAAACTCACCATGAGCTTCCATACGGATGAGTTTTTTCTTTAATTCTATAAGTTTCCTACTTTCGTCATTCCCTCTGATGTCCGAAATGGTATTACTAGACGTGGCCGAAATGCCAACCAAAGTAGCAAACTCCTCATCGGAGAAGCCAAATGTTTTCATATTGGCCATGGCTAGCTGGACAGGAAGGATAAAGAAGAAATAAGAAGTTGGTTACCTAAAGATTCAACTGCTCAAATATTTGACACTGTTATAAAAGACACAATGGTAAAAAGAACTGCCCTACACAGACAAGCTGTGGGAAATACAATGTGAATATCAAGGGCCCCCTGCTTTAGAATAGATAGTTCTTAGGGCAGGGACATAAACTGTGTGAATATCGCAACCCAATATTGACAACTATAAATGAAAGGGAAAAATACATTCATGAAGAAACAACACAGTTGGAAGAAATCTGATTCATTTAATAAAAATCGTACTAAAAAGCAGCCATGACATGTCCTGCTAACATATACATAAAAATAATCAATGAAAAGACAAATTAAACAATTTCAATACACTACATTCATATAAATTGACAAAAAGTAAAAAGTAAGTGGCAGTGATTATATTTCGACGCGCGTTACAAGAAACGCCTTCTTCAGGAGCCACAATTTCCGTCTAAAAAAATGAAAAATATACATATAATCAACATTACATATACAAAAAATCTTTTTTTTAAATTTTTAAAAAAAATCTTTATCACAATACTACCAAATAAACATAAAAACAATTCATTCATAGTACAAGTTCCTGAAAGTTCTTTCCCTATGTCATTGAGGCAGTCTGATTATTGCCTGACATGATACAGAATAATATTTATATATTTGAGCAGTTGTGAATCGATTGTACCAAGCCCATTGGACCAGAAGGTTCAATGGGCTAGGACCAATTGATACATTTCTATGATTCACTAGTAAGGCAATAGTCAATATTTCATTGTGACCATGCATTACAAGTCGAGTGCCCACTTGAAAGCACTTTTATTTAGTTTTCTGATTGAATTACTTCCTACTAAGATAACGTAATCTGTCCTGAACTTATAGACTTATCAGAAAAGGCCCGCCTACTACTCCGCCCTGTTCTTGGGCTTCTGCACCTAGTTTTGTAAATCTCAAATCCGTTAGATTTCCTGTTGCCAGCGGCTGGAGGACTGACTGCATTATTTTGCTGTTGGAGACCCTGTCCATGAGCTTGTGCTGGTTGTTGCCTAGAAAACTAATTTCTGCGGTCAAGAAGCCGAATCTGACCTCGATTGCGATTCGGGAGTACTCTATTGCTGCCTGCTGCCCCTGGTCCCCTGCGACCATACAGCACCATCAGGGTGTGATTAAACTCTGTTCAAATATTCTCTCTTTCTAAGTATAGACCTTTGGAACATTTTTCTGTTTTGTTTGATATTACTGTCTATTACGTCTTTCTCTCCCTGGACTCCTACTGTACTAAATTACCACAATCGGTAACCATCCTCATTGCCTATTTTTCCTTGTATATATTTTGTGTGTACTTGGACCTAATATTGTTTCCCATCATATGCTCAGCGACTTGATTGTTGTCTTTCGATTATGTAAAGCTCTCGGATACCTTCAGGTCTAGCTAGCTCTACATAAAATCTATAAATAAATAAATTGGCACCCGTCTGTCTGATCGCATGCCAGTTTTGTGGTATGTGATCGATCTGGTGGACCAAGCTGGGTGGGGAGGGTGGAGGTCACGTCTGTCATCTTGGCTGGCAAGGCCACACCCCATACTATAATCATGCTTTATTATGTGAATATCTTGTTTCTGTTCATGTAAAATCTCAATTTATATTTTGGTTGGGTTACTATTCATACGCCAAAAAATGGTTTGTATTTGCTTTTGTCACTCACTTATGTTCCCCCTCTTTTCTTCTATCTTCACTCTTTCCACTGAAATTGGTCTTATGACTACACGCTTATTGTGGTTTAATGTTGTGTATGTTCTCATGTATCTTGATGATAAACATTTTGTTTATTTCACACATTGTCTACACAGTCAGCCTTGAGAAAGTCCCATTCCTTTGCGCCCATAAAGTGCAAAACATGTTGGCTGTCTAATGTAATTGCATGGTGGTTCTGGCCTTTGAACCTCATTCAACTGAAATAATAAAAATAAATAAATGTTGCACTAATACAGGATTACAAACTCCTTGTATACATTGGAACTAAAAATAATGTACTAAATATCAATTTGGATGGATGTGTGGATCATGGACAAAGAACAGATTGATTCAACTTGGAGTGTCCATCCTCTGCTCCCACCGTAAATTAGGATACCATTTAATTTGTTTGCACTTTAAATAGCGCAGTCTGATCGAAAAATATTAGGCTCTGTACAAGAGCAATATTTACATTACACAAGTTCACATGAATTTTTTTATGCCAGTAGATTAAGGACCACATGTTCATAGACTTCAGTTAGCGATTTCCTAAAAGCAAATTTTTGTGACCCTTTGGGAATCACTAACACTGGGATTGTAGCCTGCTGGGAACAGCAGACCACCATGTCTGTGTTTACTTTTAAATAAAGCAACTTTCGTTTTTAAATGCAACCTGTTTTCCTTAAAGGAATCATTGAAGCGTTTCAAACAAAAATGAGAACGTTTATTTTCCATTTTTTAAGAGTACACAGTGGTTTGTGAGTTTTTGCGTACATTCGGACACCTTCCCATTTATTTACGAATGGGTTATCACAAAATTGAATTTGGTGGTAAAAAGTGAATGTTTTTGTGACCGCATTTCAGCTGCAAAACATTCACACATACCACCGCGAGTCACTATTAGGAAGGAATGCCCATAACAGGCCCCTTCGAATTCTGAATTGCCAACCCTTTTTGCGATTTGGTAACAAGTTACTGAATCTCAAAATAGGGTTTGGTAAGTATAAAAAAGCTTTTTTTCCTCATAGCAAATGGCCCGATTTTGCGGTTTGGGTTGTTTGCGACATGAAAAAAGCATCGTACATATGGCGCTAAGTTATTTGCTCAGAATCATAGACTCTTGATAGACGCAGCTCGTCTTTTTTCAGCCGAAGCCCTTCATTGTTGCAAATGTCATTAATGCACCACTGTGGGTGGGCTCCAGGCAGTGCTGTTTTCAGTCAGCTGCAGTAGACCCCGCTGCATGTGTACCTTAACTGGTCTCATTACCAGAGCCAGCCTCGGACAAAAAATAGGCCCTGCTACAAAAATAAAAGTGGCTCTGATTGGTGATCCAGGTAGCTAAAAAAGTGGCCAACATTTTAATTTTCGTTCCGTTTTGAAAGACACTCTGTATGTATATTTTGCAAGATAAGAGAGACAGCATGTATTTCTGTTTGTTGCAGACAATGCTTTTGGTAATCTCTGGGAAGACCTCAGTAAAAACCAACCCACATGTCCCTAAAACAGGCCCACAACCTGTCAAAACAAGCATTTGCAATGCAATAGGTCGCATTTTTTAGAGTTGGAGCTATTGGAGTTGTAAATCGCAATGTCTTTTACCTATGTTCTCAGTTGATACACACCTTTTCGGCATAGTCTCCAATGAAACAAAAACAGCACCCCTTTATCGAATAATGTTCCCTGCTTCACCTGGAATGCACTTTTGATATGCACAAATGACCCTCAGAACCATCGAAGGCAAATTGTCATGATGCCCGAGATGACAGCGGGGATTCCAGCTCTCTGAGAACAAACAAAGGAAATTATGAATTTGCCCCTCACTACAGAGCACAGAAACCTCAAAGAAATCATATTAGACCTCTATGGTAATCCTGGAAAAGTGAAGGGATCTTCTAAAGACACAAACGTAAGCAAGCAGGTTTGGATCTCTCATTAAGAAGCAATAGTAATGCCTGGATGTGTGGGAGGGGTGTGAATAAGGCAGAGTCCCCAGCAGAGCTGCTAAGAGCATGGAAACGACAGACAGCCTGCATCTCCCGGCGCTGCATAGTGCAGGCACACACCAAGGGAGGATGCTGGCAGATTGTTTCTAAAGAGGGATTACAAATCATGCAGGTTAACGCGGAATAACACTCTGGCAACGTGGTAGCTGCCATTAGAAAGCTGTTGCTTCGACTTTTGTTTTCTTGAAGTAGTCCCAGAACAGAACACACAACCACCTGCAGAGTAAGGAAACTGTAGTTGGCGGGTGTTCCTGAGTGAGCGAAAAACAGATGTCATGTCTTAGTAGCGCCAACCAATGAGGAGCCAGCAAAGAAGAATGAAGCAGGAGTGAACCAGTGGTAAGCAGCAGGCGAGATTGCACGCCGTATAGTGATTATGGCAGGTCTTGCAGTTTAATGATGAATATTCAGGCCACCACTTTACAATGAATAATATATAAAGTAGGCCACTACTTTGTAATCAGTCTGATATATATATATATGTATATATATGTGTATATATATGTATATATATATATATATACACACACACACACACATGTTCACTGTACAATATTTCGGAAAGTACTCATCTCAGAAACATCTCAGAACCTTAAAAGTTAAGCGTCGAAGGCCAATTTCATGAAATAATCACATACCTCCAACTACTCAGTACATTTACCCACCCGTGTCTTTCCAATAACAATACCTTGCGCATAATCGGGGAAATTTGTCCGCCCATAGCCCTAAATACAATCGGTATACATTTTTTTCTTTGAACACCCCAGTGCTTATTGATTCGAAGTATATGTTAATCTGAATGTGCTGCTACCTATATGAATTCATTGTTAAATTTGGAGTACACGGTTACAATATTCGGACTGTGTTGGGTCCTTAATCCCAGTCAGTCTGTCAATATTATTTACAGTATTTATTCACTTATGATTATTTAGCAGGCTCATAGAAATCAATATGTTCTTGATTGTTGGAGGGTTGAGGTACTAACGTTTTGTTACAGGGTGGCAGACTGTATTTTAATACCCCCCCCCCCCCCCCCCCGGTATTTGCCACAGGGAGAGATGCATTTTATGGGTATTTAACTCCAAATGTTTCCTTGCTTTAGGGTGCCTAGTTTATGTATACAGGTTCTTTAACTTGTTGATCATCAGTGATGTAGATGCCTGGTTGACACAACTGGATGGTAGCCAGATTTTGATATTTTGCACATATTGCGGAATTTGCACCACAAATTGCTATTTTGCACATTTATTGCGGAATTTGCACATTTGATGGTTCTATTTGCACTGTTTGGTACATCACTAAAAGAAGCACTTGCACTTTATTATCGATACTACTATGATGTTGTGTTTAGAACCTAGTTAAAAGGATTAGACATCCTGAACTTTGAGCAGGGGGTTACCTGGGATGTTTACCTAATTAGATGACTATGACTAGAATATCAATGTCTATAACCTCTAGTAAAAAATGTATTTTACCATGAATTTAACGAGGTCAATGCATTCCAGGATCATTAAAACTGTATATTTGTACATATATATATATATATATATATATCTATATATATATATATATATATATAGTTTTTAATACTACGGACTAGACCCCCGCTTTGGTATTTTACTGCTATATTTGTACAAGTCAAGCCGAGTTACCCGTTATTATGTCATTGAAAATTCCAACATAGTATGTTTTCTATGTCCTTGCTTAAGCACTCACACGTGACGTCAATGTAATCATCACTGGCACTTTAAAAGGTTGAAACCGATTAAGTAACATTGTCATGTGAACAAGGCTCGTGGAGCCGAAACGTCATGGACTTTACCTGCACTAATTAAATAAAGGAAAAAAGGAAACTTTATTGGTCTGTGTCTGAGTGCTACTTACCCTGGCTGGTTGGTATTCCAGAGCGAGGTGAGGCGACGGAATGGTGTGTATGTGTGTGTGTGTGTGTGTGTGTGTGTGTGTGTATATATATATATATATATATATATATATATATATATATGATGAGTACTTTCCGAAACAGTGAACAAGTGTGTGTGTGTGTATATATATATATATATATATATATATATATATGTGTATATATGTGTATATATGTATATATATGTATATATATATATAAGAGTACTTTCCGAAACAGTGAACAAGTGTGTGTGTGTGTGTGTGTGTGTGTATATATATATATATATATATATATATATATATATATATATATATATATATATATATACACACACACACACACACGTGTTCACTGTACACTGTTTCGGAAAGTACTCATCTCAAACATCTCAGAACCTTAAAAGTTAAGCGTCGAAGGCCAATTTCATGAAATAATCACATACCTCCAACTACTCAGTACATTTACCCACCCGTGTCTTTCCAATAACAATACCTTGAGCATAATCAGGGAAATTTGTCCGCCCATAGCCCTAAATACAATCGGTATACATTTTTTTCTTTGAACACCCCAGTGCTTATTAAAATGCCCAGTCTGCCACGCCCCTCCCCCACTTCCTCCTCAAACCCCACGCCTGTCCATGTTTACTGTCTTGCAGAGGTAGGATGGGATGTTGGGAGCTTGATGGCTCCTCCTTTACATTCTGCAAAGCAGCTATTCAAAGTTCAGTGATTATGATCCTCTTTCACAAGCCAGGTTTTTTTCCTTTCCTTGATCATGTTTCTCGTCCCTGGACACTTGTTTGCTGCTGCTTCCCATGAACCCTTGGCACCACCGACCATTCACCAGCTGGGTTACCAATCCCAAGTCGCGATAACGAGGGGATGGTTTTTAATGCAAACGTTATTCATAGGCTATCTTTATCCGGTGTAAAATGAGATTTTGTAGACCTGTTCAAACATTTATTATCGTTTGCCATATAGTGCGCAGAAGGATCCATACATGTTTACCCATGAGAACCACAAGGGTCCTTTTCGTTAACGTGTTATGCTATTCTTTTCCTGGAAGGGATTTACATGTAGATCTAACTGGCACGCTCTTCGGGGTTCATTCTGAGTTAAACGTTTTGCATCTTCACACTGATAAAATCCGGATAGGACATTCTTGCCTGTTTTTGTTATTAACCGCATGCGTGCTGCGGTCATTTTTGCGCTGTGCGGCTTTTTTCGATTTACCGCGTTACATGACGAGCTGAGCTCGTCATGAGCATGCGAGCGGCGCAACTCATGACGAGCTCAGCTCGTCATGAGCATGGAAGGGGTTAAAACAGCAATTTAATTTCCACCGTGGATTGGTGCGCGGGGGTGGATGGCTGTTCGGATGTGTCAGTAGATAACCTTCAAGTGCGTAATCTTTCGATGATGAAAGCACATGAACATCCCCCTCATAATAGGAACTCTACTATGCTCCGTTTACACCATGACCTAGTTAAAACTAGCTAACGGAATGGGGAGGGTCCTTCTCTTTTGTGTGTTACCCTTGTTGGCCAGGAGCAGTCCTATGAAAGCTATGATCAGAGGTGGGGGGGTCTCAAGTGATAGTGGATGAGCAACCACTGACCTGCTGCTGACTGATTAATAAACGCTTCAAGTGCTGCTGTCTGCGTAGGGAGGGATGGGAGCTGCCTGGCACGAGAAGAGGTGGCAAATATGCATTCATGCCATGTTTTAGGGCGCCGACGGCTTGGTAAAGAGTATGTATTCCATGTTTGTTTGTTTTTTTGGGTCCTGTAGGGTGCCACACACATTCTGTATACTTAGAATTTCTATTTTCATTTACGTAGTCCTAAGGGATGCTTTGTAGTGCTGTTTTTTGCATTTGCAATGCAATAGGTCTCGCATTTGCGAGTGTTTGAGCTATTGGCATTGTAAATGACAATGCCTTTTATTTATCTGTTTTAGAAACAACACATAAATAAAAGGTATTGCCATTTACAATGCCAATAGCTCAAACTCTCGTAAATGCGAGAACTATTGCACTGCAAATGCTTGTTTTATAATCCAGCTAATATTGCCAAGATACCAAAAGCAAAACTGAAAAAGGATCTCCTAACCTGTCTAAAATCAACTAGAGAAAACTTAGAGATGGTAAAAAGGGAGCTCTTAGTACGCTCTCTTTTTTTTTTTTTTTTTTTTTTTTTTTTTTTTCTTTTTTTGCAAAACAATTTTAATTGGGAAATCAGAAATGCACAACCATATGGATGACCCCCTCCGTCTCCGTACATCGTTGGTCTCAATTGCAAACAGTATTACACACAGCCATTCAGCCCACATCCCGGAGGCAGGGCGGCGACATCTAGGAATCCGGTCAAAAACCAGGTGAAAATACCACAGCAACAGTGCGTACATGACATCTGTACCATTAGGGTCGGTTAAAAGATCCGCTTTTTTCTACCTACTCAACCCCTAACCCCAACAAATAACACTTCCCCCCCCCCCCCCCCCACCGTCATAAAGAGTAGTCAGCAAGTTCCATGCCCTTTGTCGTACCCAGTGGAACTTCACCAACGCGCCCGCCAGTTTGCTATCAACTTTCGAACCACTCTCAGCAGCCAAAGCACTCTTTCAGCAGTAGCCCCTCACCCCCCCCCACCTCCCACCCACCCCCTTGTCTACCGCTGGTGTTAGCCGCATTCAGGATCAAGTCACGTTATTCAGGAGCTGAGGGAACAACACTCGTACAATCGTGCATCACCCGGAGCTCACCATTAGCTTCACTGTTCCTGGTCTTCCTCCGGCGATCGGTACTCATGCAGGGCAACCACTAGGCCTTCCCACGGCCGCGCTGCCTCCAAGCCCTTTTCATTCGCTGTGCGGGTCGCCTGTCTAAGCCGGACCATACTTTCACTTCTGGCCCATTTTTCCAATTCCGCTGCCACACGCTTACTGGATGGGCCCTCCAACGACTTCCAGTGCCAGGTGATCTCCCTCTGAGCCAAAATAAGTCCCAGATCTATGAATTTACTGGTGATCCTTGTTTTCTTCGTGTGCGGGAACCACAGTAGCAGGCAGACCGCCTTATCAAAAATCATCTGTCTATCTGTCACCTCTTGCAATAGCTCTCCCACTTCTACCCAATACGAGCCCAGCTTCGGGCAATCCCACATCATATGGTCTAGTTCTGCCCCTGTGGGGAAGCACCTCGGGCATGCCGCCCCCTGCACCTGGAAATGCCGTTGTATCTTGCCAGGTGTTAAGTAGGCCCTATGTAATACAAAGAAGTGTACTTGTTGGAAGCGGGCGTTCCTACACCCTTTCCATGCCCTCCTCATGATGTGGCCCCATGTAGCATCCGGAATGAGCTTCCCTACGCTCTCCTCCCATTTCTCTTTCAAAGCCGTTAGGGGTGTCAGGCCTTCATGAAGCATTTGGGAATGCAAACACGTCACCGCCTTAAACGTCCCCGCCGACATCATCACGTATTGGCACGCTATCGTGGTCGTTGGCTCCGTGTTGCCCACCCTCCAATGTCTCTTTACCGCCGCAGTCACTGCCATATCCAATAGGAAACTCCCAGCCGGGATTCCAAATTGGTCCTGCACCGCATGGAAGGGAAGCAACTCGCCATCGGCGTACAGGTCACCCACCATGTGGAGCCCCATCTCTTCCCACTCCATAAGGGGCGACCAATCCCCGCCATGTGGTAAGGCCGTCAGCATGCCCAGGGGAATTTCCGGGGCATACGGATGCACCACTCCCGCTCGCTTCTGGCTCCTATTCCAGCACTGCCTTAGCGTTCTTTCCTCTAGTGTCAGGTCTCCTACAGCAAGGCGTTGTTGCAGGACAATATAGGACAACACATGCCGCTGTATCCCCGATCCCCTGCGCAGATCAGGGCCCCTAAATTCCCTGGCTACGTGTTGCGTGAGGATCTGCAGCTGCGCCGCCAAATAATACAATTCGAAATCTGGCACTGCCATTCCCCCTTCCGATTTCGGCCGGCGAAGTGTATCTAACGCCACCCTTCTCCTCCCATTCCCCCATAGGAACCCGATAGTAAGGGTTCGTAGGTCCGTGAAGAACCGGGGTGGGACCCACAACGGCAACGTCCTGAAATAGTACAAGAGGCGCGGCAAGGCCACCGTCTTGAGCAGTGCCACTCTGCTGACCACCGACAGCGGGAGCGTGGCCCAAAATGCCACCGAGCCCCTCAAGGCTCTAATGCAGCGTCCGATGTTGCCCTCCAGTAAGTCTTCTGCTCCTCGGTAGATCCTCACTCCTAGGTAGGTAAAACAGGACCCCTCCCAAACCACGTCTGCCGGCAGCGGTGGCTGCGGCGTTTCTGCTCTCAGTGGGAAAACACGAGTCTTGCGCCAGTTCACACCAACACCTGACAACGCCCCAAACGTATCCAGCATAGTCACCGCTTCTCTCAACGCCCCAAACGTATCCTCCAGGAACAGCAAGAGGTCATCCGCATAAAGCGAGATGTAATGGCGCTCACCCCGGTAGGCGATCCCCTTATATGCCGTTCCCGCCAGAGCGTGAATTGCCAAGGGTTCGATCGCCAGCGCGAACAACAGAGGCGACAAGGAACAACCCTGACGCGTACCCCGCTGTACTTGGTACGTCCTGGATATCATTGAGCCTATTCTCACCCTGGCAGTGGCCGAGGAGTATAACACGCTCGTCGAGCGCCGGAACTCAGTCCCCACGCCAAACCTCTCTAGAACCTGATCCAGGTAGGCCCATTCCAAGCTATCGAATGCTTTTTCTATATCGACAGACAGTACCCCGCCGGCCACTCATCCGGCTCCAGATAGCTCCCCAAGACACGTATCAAGCGACGAATATTAGCTGAAGTGTTCCGGGTGGGGATAAAACCAGCTTGATCCTCGTGAATCAGCGTCGTCATAAAAGGCAGCAATCTGGTAGCCAGTATACGGCTCAAGATTTTGTAATCCACCGTCAACATGGACAGCGGTCTATATGCAGTCACGTCTGTGCTATCCCTCCCCGGCTTCAGGAGGGGCACCACCAAGGCCTCCCGCATGGAACCGGGTAGGCAGCCACGCTCTAGCGCCTCATTATAGACCGCCAGCAACCGGGGTTCCAAGATATCAACGTACTCAGAATAAAATTCTATCGGGAAGCCATCCACCCCAGGGGTCTTCTTCCTCGCCATCTGCTTAATAGCTACCCTTATCTCAGCCAGCGTAATCGCGGTGCCCAGGGCCTTAGCTTCTTCGTCCCCTAACTGTGGTAACCGGATCTCCGCCAGGTAACCCTCCAGGTCTCCAGCCCCTGCTACCAATCGGCTCTGGTACAGAGTTTCATAGTACTCCGCAAAGCGCGTGAGGATCGCCATCTGGGAGTAGATCGTATCCCCTGACTCCGTCCTCAGGCTCAGGATTGGGCACCCCCTCGGTTCCGGGTACGCCAACCTCGCCAGCAGCGTGCCCACCTTATCACCCTCATCATGGACCCTCGCCGTGTACTGCTTATAATCCTAGCAACGTAGCCTTTCAGTTTCCGCTGCGACTAACTCCTTAGCCTCCATAAGCCGCGCCTGCAGCGCTCCCTGTTCCGGTCGCTTTTGCTCTATGTTCCGCAGCTCCTCCTCCCCCTTCATGACCTCCCCCACTATCACTCTCCTGACCCCGCTATGCTTACCTATACACAGGCCTCTCGCCACCACCTTGAAGGCGTCCCACTCCAGCCCTCTGGAAGAGGCCACCCCTCGTTGACCGCAAAGTACGTCTCCACTCCCTCCTGGACCTCAGTCCGAAAAACCTGATCTTCTAGCGTGTCCGGGTTCAGTCGCCAATTAGGAATCGCAGTTCTCGTTCGCTGCCATTGGAGAGAGAGCAACTGGGGATTATGGTCTGAGATGGTCCTAGCTAGGTATTCAGTACTTGCCGCAATGTTAGCGATAGTAGGATCACAAAGGATCGTATCGATCCGGACGTGCAGTTCATGAAGCGCAGAAAAGGAGTAGTCCCTATCCCCCGGGTGCTGCCCACGCCACACATCCACCAGCCCCCATTCAGTCTGCCATTCCCTTCTCCGCCGTGCCACCCTGCGTACCAAGGACTCGGCCAATGGTGGATGGGACCTGTCTAGGGTGGGATCCGTAATGGAGTTGAAATCACCTCCTAGTATGATCGGCCCCGCTAAATAATGTGCTAGTGCACCTGATAGAGCGTAAAAAAATTGAGGCTGTTCTGCATTCCTCTTAGTACGCTCTTCAGGTGTTGAGCCGTATCTTTTTATTTTTGTCATACCAAATTTTTATCTTATTAGATTTAGGTTTGGTATTTCGCATCTTTTGGTCTCTTATTCCCACAAAGCTTATTGTGACCCCAAACTGGATCTGGGCCCTTGCGATTCCAAGTCCACTCAAAGCAAGCTCCATTTCCTTTTCTTTTGTCAACTTTACATTAAGCCAAGGCATGATTTTATTACCCCTCTTCTAAAGTTTTTAAACATTCGGAAGTGTCGACCAGCTTTATTTATTTTATTTTTTATTTTTTTTGAAAGACGTTTATTAATGTTCAAAAGAGCAGTACATATAGCAAAGCCTACAACCCTGCGGGCCGGCTGCAAAAGAACGGTAAATCGTGAGTGCGCTTGGCTGCACAAGAGGGCGTGCTGGTGCGCTCCTCGTGTCTCAGTTATGTTAAAGTACAGACAGTTTGGTCACAATACCTCGAATCAGTAAAAAGAATAATTCCATAAATGACGTCTTGTTTTCAGTTTTTCTAGAACTAAACCTTGAATTCAACAACTAAACAGTACCGTTCGTATCAGCATATCCCAATATTCCTTTTGCGGCCGCGCCGCGTCAAGGCTGTCCTGTTTGCACAGTGCCGGTGGGAGACCCCTCTAGACAGTGTGGTATATGTCTATGTTGCTCCAATGCATCTGGGGGCCATCGATGTGCATGCGTGGGTTTCCTCGGACTTAAAATGGGACAGCTCCATTGGGCCGTGGCGTTTCACCGGCCGCCGGCCTGGTTGGCGGCGTGTGTATCAGTCAGGTGGAGTAGCCTAGCTGTTGGTGTATCAGGCGGCGTCTGTGCCTGTGTTCACTGCCTGTGGCGCCGTTGGCGGCGTCCGTCCACCGTGTCATGGGGGGGTTGGAGAGGCCACCGCCGGTGAGCAGGGAATCCGATACTACAAACGTGGGGACTCATATGGGGAAGGGGGGGGGGGGTAAAATGCACTTGCTAGGGCGGTGTCAACGGCTCTGTGCTGGGGGCATGTCGCTGGGCGATGACTGCTGGTGAGCGCCCGTGTGGGTAGCCGGCCGTGTCTGAGGTTTGCGCGCTGGGTAATCTGTGTCTGGGGGGGGGGGCGGCATGTTGTGTTGCGGTTCCGTCAACGGAGCTGTAGCCTCTGGGGCCCACTCCCGGTGGCGTTTCCTCTATGTGAGCCCTCTGACAGCGCCCTCCCCCTGCAGGGACCCCAGGATGCCATCCCAGAGCAGCGCGATCGGGAACTGCCGCAGACCCGCTATTTCTTCCCTGTGAAGTGCCGTGCCTTCTGCCCTGGCCCAGTTTGTGAAGGATGTGAACCAATGTGCCGGGGTGGGTGGTTCCCGCCGTTTCCAGTGCCTAGTGAGCAGCCGTTTGGCCGTGATGAGGCCCAGATCCCAGAACCGTGCCTGCGTTTTGTTTAGTTGGGTCCTTTTATATAACCCAAGGATGCATGCCTCCCATGTATCAGGTAGTCCCGGGCCCGTGCTGTGAATCAGGAGTGATGTCACCTCCCCCCAATACGTGGCCAGTGTTGGGCAGTGCCAAAGCATGTGCAGGATGTCCGCATCCAGCAGGTCGCATCTGGGACAAGTGGTGGTGTCTATCGCGAAGTACCTATTTATTCTATCCGGTGTCAGATATGCCTGGTGCAATATGTACAGCTGGATGATGCGGAAGCGGGAGTTACGGGGGATGTTCACTGGGCTGGCTAGGATCAGGTTCCACTCCTTATCTGTCCAATCCCTCCCGCGGTGCGCTGCCCATTTAGCCCTGATCTGCTGCGTGGGCTGTTGCGTGTGGATGAGAAGCGCCTGCGCTAACCAATGCGTAATGTGTGAGCCACCGCCCATTACATGTAGATATTGGATCAAGTGGTGCAACGGTGGTTCATCCTGGACGTCTCCCCAGGGATCAGTGTATGCCCGCAGTACCGACGCGTGGAGCAGGAATTGCCCAGCCGGCAGTCCCGTGCTTGCCGATAGTTCCGCAAACGGGAGCAGGGCCCCGTCAGCATACAGGTCACCCATGGTCTCTACTCCGGCTGCGGTCCAGTGTTCCAGGTCGCGCACTGTTACCATCCCGCTCCTCCTGGGGGTGCCTAGCAGGGGGAGGGCAGGAGCATATGGCCTGACATTCTGCGTCAGTTTCAGGCTACGGACAAAGCATTTGCGGGCCACGGCCATATGCAAGGGCAGAGGACGGGGTCCCTTGGTCAACGGGTGAAACAGGGCGCAAACCTGGGGGTGGGTCCATTGGTAGTCTGCGGAGGCCGTATCGTCTAGATGCGTACCGCTGAGCCAGTACGTCACCCATTGGAGCTGTGCAGCCAGGTAATACAGCTCCATGTTGGGGACAGCCAACCCTCCCTCCGCAGTCGGGGAGTACAGCTTAGCCAGCGCCACCCGTGGGCGACCCGCGTTCCAGATCAAGCCGCGAAGCATTGATTCCAGGTCGCGGAATATCCGTGTAGGGACATACGTAGGGATATTCGCGAAGTAATAGAGTAGCCTGGGGAGCGCTATCATTTTGGAAAGAGCTATCCGGCTGGGTACGTTCAGCGGCAGAGTTTTCCAGAAGGACATCTGGGTTCGCAAGGAGGAAATGGCACGCACCAGGTTGCCCTCCAGTATATCCTGTGGATCTCTCTAGATGCGCAGCCCAAGGTATTTAAACGTGGTCGGGTACCAGGCGAGCCGGGTCCCTCCAAGGTGCACATCACACTCCTCCTGGTCCCGGCCGAATGAGTATACTCCGGACTTGGCCCAGTTGACCCTGAGTCCCGAGACCTCCGCGAAGGTCTGGAAGATGACCGACAGCTCGGCAGGTACCGCGGTGAGGTCCCGCACATAGAGCAGCAGGTCGTCTGCATAGAGTGAAACTGTGTGCGTTCCGTCGGCCAGCGGAATCCCCCAATCCGCTCCTTTGTCTCGCAGTAGCGCCGCCAGGGGTTCGATGGCTAAAGAGAAGAGGAGGGGCGACAGAGGGCAGCCCTGTCTGGTACCTCTGCGTACCCTAACCCTTTCTGACAGCAGTCCGCCCGTCCTCACTCGCACACTGGGTCTCTGGTATAGTAGTCCGACCATGTCAGCGAAGGCATCGCCCACCACGAATCTGTCCAACACTGCCCCCAGGTACGGCCATTCCACAGAATCAAAGGCCTTCTCCAGGTCTAAAACCAGACACCCCGATCTGGGCCAGTGTGTCAAGGCCGCTTCCTGAATCCGGAAGAGGCGGCGCAGGTTACGAGAGGTGCTCCGCGCCGGCATGAAGCCGTTTTGATCCTCATGCACCAGGGTTGGGACCTCTAGGGCCAGGCGGCGGGCCAGGAGGGAGGTGAAGACTTTATAATCGGTATTCAGCATGGCTAACGGTCTATAGGATCCCATGCATGTACCATCCCTGCCCGGCTTCAGCAGTGAGACTAGGTTTGCCTCATTAAGCGAGTCTGGGAGCGCAGATTCCTCCATAGCAGAATGGTACAGTTTGAGCATCACCGGGATGAGCGTGTCCGAGCAGGCCTTAAAGAATTCGGCGGGTAGTCCATCTGGACCAGGGGACTTGCCGTTGGACAGTGCGAAAATGGCTTCGCGCATTTCTTCCTGGGAGAATGGTGCTCCTAGAGCGTCCTGTTGCGGACCTGTGAGGGAGGGCAACGGGATGTCTACCAGGTAATCGGCGATGTAGGCCGCGGAGACTCTCAGTTGTGATTTGTATAGTGCCTGATAGTGTCCCACGAACGCCTGGTGTATCTTGCTTTGGGTGTATACTAGCTCTCCCTCAGCCGTGCGGATGGCAGATACTGGCTCCGTACGACTCTCCTGCCTGACCAACCAAGACAATAGCCTACCGGGCTTGTCACTGTACTGGTGTACCCGCGCCGAGTGGGCCGCGAAGTTTACGTGTCGCAGCCTTTCCAGTAATGTGTCATGTTCCGCTCGGGCCGCCTGCAGCCGGTCTCCAGTGCCACCCACCGCCTCCTGTTCCCTGCATAGTAAGTCTGCTTCCACTCTGCGCAAGTCCACCTCCAACTTCTTCTTTATGCTTCCCTGAGTGCTCATGCAGTGCCCCCGTACCACCACCTTGAATGCGTCCCATTCTATCCTCGGGGAGGACGCTGTGTCTGAGTTGTCAATGAAGTACTGTGCTACGCAGGCCTGCAGGGAGTCCCTAAAGGGGGCGTCTAGTAGTAGAGCAGGTTGCAGTCGCCATGTGGGGATCGGTGGGTGCGGGCGTTCCCAAGCCATGTGCAGGGTGTGGGGGTTATGGTCCGAGTGTGTCCGGCCCAGGTATTGGGAGTCAGTGATGTGTGGCAACATTTCCGTTGATACCATGTACCTGTCAAGGCGGACGTGCAATGTGTGTGCCCCTGAGAAATAAGAGTACACCCTAGCGTCGGGATTGTGCGCGCGCCATGCATCTTTCAGGTCCCACTGTGTCGCCCACTGCGTGAGTGCCTTCGTGGCCCCCTGGGAAGTTGCCTCTGGCCTTGGCGGGGCCGAACGGTCCATCACTGGGTCTAGTACCGTGTTGTAGTCGCCTCCCAGTATCCATGGGACGCCGTGCCAGGGCGCCAATTTCTCTTATACGCGCGCTAAGAAGGTGCCCTGGTCCGTGTTAGGAGCATAAATGGACGCCAGAACCACTGGTTGCCCGTCCATACGACCCTTTACCAAGACATACCTCCCCTCAGTGTCTGTGTGCATTTCCGACATTACGAAGGGAGTGCCCGGCTTTACCCACAACAGTACCCCGCGGGCATATGAGGAGTATTCAGTAGCATATAGTTGTCCCCTCCATCGTCGCCTCAGCGCTGTCACCTCCGCCCCACATAGATGAGTTTCCTGCAGTAGTGCGACCTGCACATTGTGCCTTTTCAGGTAGGAGTATATTTGGTACCTGCGCGCGGGTGTGTGCATACCTCTAATGTTCCAGGTACATAGCTTTATCACAGACATTTTGGCAATACACATCCCCCCCCCGACATTCCTAACAGCAGCGGCTCCAGCAAGAGCTCTCGCAGTGGTTCTCCCAGCTCCCCCGACTCCACCCCCTGTAGTGCACTCAGCGACGTTCGGGAAAACATTAGGGCAGGGAAAAACAATGAATAACAACAACCAACAGCGGGCTATCCCCACTAAAATACCAAAAGGGCAGTGGCGAAACAGGCCACCGTCCATACTCTCAAGTGAGAGGAACATCCTTACTTGTCTAAGGGGCAGTGTGTGCTAAGCACAGTCTCAGCAGAAAGGATATACAGTCAGTTAGGGGAAGCAGGTCACTTCCCTGAGCCATCTGATACATGGTGCTAGTGGCCACCAACTACGGTCTAGTGCTCCAAGGGACTCGGCATGCGTGTGGCCTCGCCTGCGTGAGTGTCTGCAGGCGAGGGGCAGAGTGCCACGTGGTACGGGCTTCGCGCCCCCACCGGGAGGGGCCCCCTCTTGCCCCGGCCCGCATGTGGAGACGGCCAGGTGCGGGTGTGTGTTGAAAGACAACCCCGTCATTGCCCACCCCGCTGACCACCATTGCCACAAGGGCATTACTCACTGTTCCAGGAGTCCACTGTTCAACCAGCCGGCAGGGGGAGGGGGGGGGGGGGGGTAGGAGGGAGAAGCCCCCAGCAGCGGCGGGCGCCAGTCGCGCACCATCGTCCAGCCGACCACTGCCAGCCCCCCCTCGTTGCGGCAGGACCAATGCCAACATCACCTATAGAATCAGTGGATCATGTCAGAGGTTTGTGGCGTGACGATAGGCAGTTCCACCGAGATCTGTGAGTTCGGGATCCCATATATGGCCTCGTCGTCGTCACTTGGTACCGGCTGTGGGCCGTCCTCCGGGGCTGTCTCCTGGGAGGGCGAGTTACTCATTTGAGAGACCTTCCGTAGTGCGTCACGTTGTTCTAGGAGCATCTGTTCTAGTGGGGGGAGAGTGGCGTGCCCCCTCCTCCGCGTGCTGGGACCGCTGGGTCCTGTTTCTGCGGCGGCGGCGCTGTCCTCGTGACCTGGTCCTCGTGTCATCCCCACGAGGGTGCCTGGGTGCCGTGTCCGTTCCCCCGTCCAGCCACTCACTGGCCTCCACAGGCGTGCTGAAGAAGTAGGTGTTGTCTCCCGCCACCACTCTCAGCTTGGCAGGGAATAGCAGGGAGTACTTGAGGCCCGCGGTGCGTAGTCTCCGCTTCACTTCCATGAAGTCGTGCCTCTGGCGTTGTACCTGGATGGTATAGTCAGGGAAGAACATGATCGACGCATTGTCTATGCGTATCTCACCCAGCCGCCTTGTCTCCCGCAGCACCGTGTCTCTGTCTCTATAATTCAGTATTCTGAAGAGCAGTGGCCTCGGGTTGGCGCCGGTGGTGTAGGGCCTCGTCGGCACCCGATGTGCGCGCTCCACAACGAAGTGGGGCGACAGCGAGCCTTCTGGCAGCAGTGTCCGTAGCCAGTCTTCCACATGTTGGGCCGGGCGGTTCCCCTCCCATTTTTCAGTAACCCCCACAAGTCTGATATTATTGCGTCTCGCCCTCCCTTCCGCGTCCTCGGCTCTATCTTCCAGGTACTCCACTCTGTTCATGAGGTCCTGCACCTGCTTGTCCGTCTGGGTGACTTTGGGCTCGATCTCCTTTACTGCGCCTTCCAGGTTCTTGGTCCGGTCGGATAATTTCCTGTGGTCGTCGCGCAGGAGGGTCAGGTCCACAGCGACACCATCTATTTTGGACTCCAGGGAGGTTCTAGTTTGCTGAAGGGACTGTTCCATTCGCTCCACCGCTGCTAGCACGCTGTCGAGCCTCGAGGCCAGTTGTTCGGCGGCCATCTTGGGTAGCGAGTTGCCTGTCTTCCCCTTCGGCGGGGCCCCACCAGTCCCGATGCGGGTCCGCACTCCCCCCGACATGTGCGGGTGGCTTCCGTCCGGCCGGGTCGGCGCCCGTGGTGTCCTAAAGATGGTGTCCTCGGAATTGGTGTACTCCCGGGTGTGGAGCCCAGCAGTTGCCAGCAACCTCCTCAGTCTAGGCCGTCGTAGCTGCCCCCGGGGGGGGGGGGGGGGAGATGGTCCGCCAGGGGGTACCTCGCCTTATCGCCCCATGGCTGCTCCTCTCCGGTCCGGGCGTTGCAGTGGCTGAGGAGGCGCTTGTGGTGCGTGTGCCCGTGTGGTCCGGGCAGGTCAGCCTGGGCCAGGTCCTCACTTCACGCGTGTCCCACTGCCTCTCCGGCAGCCTCCACCTCTATGGGAGGGGGGGGGGAGGGCCGCTGGCGCGCTCCTCTGGACGCCTTTAGTGTGGGAGGGGGGACAACCGTTCTTTCCCCGGTAGCTGCACAGCTCCCCAGTCAGGGTTCCAGGCCTTTCGTGTCGGGCTTGGGAGCCACTGCCTCCCGCCGGCCCTCCAGCGTCTGCCTCGGCACTGCGGGCTCCCCTGGCTGCGCCGGTCGTTGTGTGGGTCCTCGGGGGGGGGGGGGGGGGGGCTGTCCGCCGCAGGGCATCCGCTGTCTCCCGCGTCCCCCCCGGGTCGATCACTGCCTCACCTTGCCTCACCTCGGTTCAGAGCAGTGAGTGCGTGGGGGCTGCGACGTGGGTGGGGGGCGCCTGCTCTCCCCGTCGTCCGGGCCCGTCTTTGTGCCCCTGCTCTCAGACTCAAGCCGCGAGTGGACGCAACCCCTAAGGACCCTCCCGCACAGAACAGGGGCTGGGCAGGCAGCATGTTTCAAAATCCTCCTGTGTTTAACTCGGCGTGTCAGAAGCAATTGATTCCTGGGGCCAGGCTGGGCGAGCACGAAATTGAAACATGCCAAAGCCAACCGGCCATCTTCGCTGCCATCACAAAAGTGACACAGGACAATGTGCATGTGTGACCCGATCGACCTGTGAACGCCTTCGAGGCACCAGCAGCTTCACGCTGTCGCTGGCGCGGAAACTCGTGTGATCATTGCTTCCCATTGTGATGAGTTGCTGGTGGAGTCTGAAGCTCCCAAAAGGAAAGAACATTGACTAGAGCCTTGGGTTGACGCCAGTTGTCCTCTTCTGTTGCCGTAACACTGCAACACCCAGTTCACATTCCACCTTAATTCAGTCCCCAAGTAGCTGCAGACCACATGGCAGTCAGACTGACTGAGGCAGACGTGGCGGGATCTCAGCTGCTAATGCAGTCAGCTGAGGCCGGTGCGACACGAGCCAGCAGAGTTCTTGCAGGGAACTGATGCTAACGAAATTATATTAAGTGTGTTCTCAACAATCATGAGATGTTTGTCAGTCTATTTTAATTATGGAATTACAATTACTGTGCAGGCAGAGTATCAAGCCGATTGTAGTGAATACCCGAGTGAGATTCTGTGTCCGAACAGAGGCTCCGATTATGCTTTTCTTTTTTACAAAATACCAGCCGCCAACCACTTTAAAATATACAAAACTGCAAAGCCCATTGCACCCCTCTACATTCCCTGTCACATGCTCCAGTATGATGCGAGCAACCCATATGCTGCCTATTGTCAGTACTGTGTGACTTGTTACAGTGCTGTTTCCATTTTAACGATTCTTGCTTAATTTTCCTCGCTAATGTTGCTAAGTTCAAATCAGGAATGTATACTGATTTAGTTTTAACCGATGTTTTTATTCTTTTGTAATGGTTTTTATTAACTATACAATACATTTCTTACGCTTATTATTCTTGCTTACTATTATTGCGGCATGATTGTGCCTTTATAGTCTAAATTGTATGCACCGCGACACCCGCGTAGATGGCGTGCTGACTGTCTCCGACACCGATTTTATATATCTGCCAGCTGTCAGAATTCCAATGCCGGTTTAAGCCTCGGGAAGTGGACTACGCTTGTCTCATTGGCGGGTGCAGTCCTATTTCTACTGCCATTGTCTGCACCACAACGCACATGTGCAGAATCATGCGCGATGCTCAGAGAAGCTGTTGGAGCCGTGGTCGTTCTTCACACGGCGTAGCATGATGGCCTATATCAGGGCTCGAAAAATGGTATTAGTCCTGCAGGTCTAGTACCTTGGAAAATCCCCTCGACCTAACTGCAACCTACTCGACCTCTGTCTCTGAAAATGGTGCGAAAGTGACAAGATAACAAGATTTAAAGGCATCTTTATTGCTCATTCCCTTTGTGAGCAATAAAAATGCCTTTAAATCTTATCTTTTCACTTATGCTCCGCGTTCAAAGACCGAGGACAAAAGTTAGTTTGTCTTTCTACTCGCCAGAAAGGGAGAGTAGGCCCTAAAAATAGCTCGTCCTAATTAATTCTCCCTCACAAATGCGAGCGGGTGAGTGGATTTGTCGAGCCCTGTATATTGAATGCTCCCTTTATACCCTGCCTGCAAATTGCACACAGGATTGAACAAATAGATGCAAGTTTGGCCTAGAGTGTATTCCCAGGTAACTCCCGCCGCATTTGATCCTTGGCAGTCTTTTGCCTGGCAGGTGAAACACTCCCCCTTTTATTCTTTTGATATTCTGAGAAACTGTGGTGTAAGAAACACAGAGCATGATAGTAGTGCTTCTCCCCCTCCCCCATAAGAGTCCCCTCACTCATGCAGCTCTTCCTTTGCGATGTACAAGAGTTGCACTCTTCATTGTACGCTGATGACAGCGATGAATGGAGGGGCTGTGGTGAACCTGGTCCTTTTAAACTGTCCTCTTCCAAGACTCCTTGAGTACTGAAACAGCAGAATTCATTCACCCCAGGGCTTCAAATTGGACCCCTCCTCGGGAGGTTGCGGAGTATGTCCAATGACACCTCTGCCAGAATTTCCAGCTCTCCTTCAAACTGAATGTCCCATCCAGACCTGGTGGGTAAGGACGCAGATATACCAGAGGTAGACCCTACCACGGTCACATTTTTTTTTTTTTTTGCGGAGGACCCAAAAAGGGCCTTGACCGAGCGTAAATGCCAGGACAAGCTCCTTTACAAGTCAGTCCCCTTAAAGATACTCGAGCTGGCGTACCATGCCAAAGATTCAAATTCCCCAGTGCATCCAGATGACCTACTCGGCTGGACACACAAGCCATTTGCCAGTTAGGAAACACCAACTGCTTTATCTTCACAGAACACTGCAGATCTATGGGGGCGCTAGGTGGCGCCAGACCAAGATGGCCGCACTGATGTGAGGCTCCCGACCGACTGAGCGTTTCATCACATCCTACAGTGATCCTTTTGTCTCTCCTCCGATGCTACTAAGCCCCATTGCCTGCCTCTCGTTGTGCTGATTCCGGCGATACCTGACTTGCCCTGACCTACTGCTCCTGGTCGTGACTGGCGGCCTGTTTTGGCCTGGGCGGCTCATGGTGCTTTTGTTGCTGCCCTCCGTGTCGGCCTTCCTCTGTCAGGACAGCCCGGTGCTTCGAGGCCTGGTCTACGAGGCCTAAGATCCATCCTGTGGAGGAGCGCTGGCCTGCTGATAGCGTTGGACTGCCTCCGTGGTCTGGGGGGGGGCTCCGACCCTTGCAGGTGAGAGCTACCCGCTTCCTTTGGGCCCCGCTTGTCGTGGCCTGCCTACCCCCCCCCCCCCCCCCCCCTCACCCTCTGCGGCCTGTACTGGTCTCTGCGCTGCTTCTTTGGCGCCTGGATCCCCCGCCATTTGGTCATACCTCCTGCGGGGCGGGCCCGGAACAACTACTCTGCAACAGCGGTCTATTCGCTTACCCCCCCCCCCCCCCCCCCTCCCCCCCCCGGGCACAGTCTACCTGCACCCGATGCTCCTGTGCCTTTCCCGCTTACCTCCGTAGAGGAGGGCCTGCTCCTTCCTGACCGGACCGCGGTGCTGCTGCTGTGATCCTCCGGAGCAGCTCCCCCTCTGCGGAGACCGCCTGGGGCCCTGTGGTGCTGCCGGAGCGGCTCTGGTCTTCATCCTGCGGCGGAGCGTTGGGAGGCGGGTCGATAGCGACTGCCTCGACGTCTGGGAGGGCACCGTTCCAGTGGGTGAGAATTGCCGCTGCCTGCCCGGCCTGCCCCTCCGCTCTCCTGCCGGCCTGGCGGGTCCCTACATCGTTCTGCTGTGCTTGTGGCGCTCGTGGACCCCCCCCCCCGCCATTTCGGACCATCCCCTGCAGGGTCGGGGAGGTCCGGGGGGTCGCGCTGCGGGGGCGGCCTCTTCGCTCTTCTCCTGGGCGCTTTCTGTCTGCTCCTGCTGCCTGGTGCGCCCGTCCCCAGGCCGGATTTCCCACGCTGCCTGTACAACCTGTGCCAGTGCCTTGCTGGGACCTTGCTCGCCTGTTCCTGGCTGCTGCGCTCCTACTGGGCAACTCTGGACTCTTCTGCTCTGCATACCCTGGAGCAGCTCCTCCCTACTTCCCTGCCTTGCTACACCTGCTGCTCTCCAGAGGGGCCAGTACGTCCTACAACCTCGTTTACAACCCAGTGCCCTGCTCTCTCTACCTACCCTCTCCCCCCCCCCCCCCCCCCTGCAGCTGCACTAACTATTGCCTTACTGCCTGAATATTCATCCTTGGAACCAGCGCACTGGATTTATTTGCTGGACTGGCCACCTGAACGGGGACACTGCGTGGGACGTCGGTCCGCGGTGCCGCCAGTCCATTGGTGCTGAACTCCTCGCCGTCTTCCTGTGGCGGTGTCATCCTGTGGCATCCTTGCACGTCGCCTCTCCTCTGCCAGCGAACTCTCGGCCGGTGGGGCACTGTCTGCGCTTTCGCCCCCGGTCCTCCTTGCGACCTGGCGTCCGTCTCCCCCTCATCAACGCGGGCGCCCAGAGGTGTCATGGGCCGTAACGACGTCAGGCAGTCCAAGATACCTTTTGAATCCAAAAAGACTCCCAAATCGATTCCGGAGCCTGAAGGGGGTCCGACCTCCCAGGAGCCTCCGGATGAAGACTGGAAGACGCTGTTGCTGGGTCTGAAGCAGAGCCTCTCCACGATCGATGCCAAGATTGACAACATCAACACTCGCATGGACAGCGTTGTCTCTAAACTTGAGCAGCACGACACCCGCATTAAGGAAACTGAGGATAGAATTTCCGTCCTGGAGGATGGCGCCACCTCAACAAGTAAACAGGTCACTCAAATGGATAGGCTGCTCAAACTCATCGCTGACAAGAACGAGGACTTGGAAGCGCGGTCTCGGCGCAATAATGTCCGTATCCTGGGCCTTGCCGAAACCACCAACACAGGTAAAATGGAGACCTTCGTGGAGAACATGCTCGTTGAACTCTTCGGTGGGGATTCCTTCTCGTCACATTTCATTGTTGAGCGGGCCCACAGATCCCTGGCAGCTCGCCCGCCTCCTGGAGCAACTCCGCACCCCATCATTGTGCGCTTCCTGAATTATAGGGACAGAGATTCTGTGTTGCGACGGAGGTGGGAACTGTGAACTACGGCAATACCACCCTGTCCTCCTTCCCGGATTTCACCTCCACTGTTCAGGAAGCGAGACGTAAATATGCAACGGTTAAAAAGAAACTCCAGGCGCAGGAGATTCCCTATGCTATGCTCTACCCCGCCAGATTGAAAGTGACTTTCCGAGGTAAATCTCATCTCTTTCAAAATCCCCATCAGGTAGAGGACTTCCTTAAGAGCTGCAGGGCGGAGCGGAATGATGATGGTGCTGCACTGCGCAGATCTAGGTCGCGATCACCGCTGTCACAACAGGACTGAGAGACACTGAGATGGTATGGTCCTCCTTCTCTGTTATGACATGGGCGCGCTATATTGGTCTGGACACACTAGGTTTAGTGCGCTTTGTCCTGTTGTTAGCTCCACTCGGGGCAGAACTGATTGAGACTCCCATATACGCTCGGTCACCCACCTCCGCCCCACGTTAGACGACCGGTTCCCTGTGGTTAGTGGGTGTAAGTAAGGAGGTGGTTCGGTACGTCTGGGGCCCCTAGTTCCGGTCCCCCCTATGGGCGAACCCCTGAGACCCTCCTCCCTCCTGGGAGGTGGTATTTGTGTTCTACTCTGTTTAGGGAGTACTTGGTATGAGTTTTGGGGAACCGGGTGGGGGTTGAATTCCCGGCCAGTTGGGGTTGCCGGTGTGGGTGGGAATGGGTTTTGTTCCACTACCAATGACCTAGTCATTTTGGATTTGTTGTCCCTAGTTGGCACGAGGGGGGGTTGCCTGCGTGAAGTGTGTGCTATGTTCAAAGTTGAAAATGCTTTGGTCCTAAACTGTGTGATTTTATGCTACAAGATGATGCATCTGTATGAATGGGTGACGTAGAGTCTGAGCCGCCTGTGCTTCAATTCCAGCTGGTGTCATGGAATGTTAGGGGACTGAATAACCCCAGAAAGAAGAGACAAATCTTGGGATATCTGGACAGACAGGGGGTCTCACTTGCTATGCTCCAAGAAACACATCTGTTGTCTGATAACACCTCTTACTTTGCATCTCGTTGGGCTTCCTGCAGGGTTTTTTCCTCCTACTCTAACTATGCCAGGGGGGTTACGATCTTGGTCAGGCGGGGGTTGAGGTTTGTTCCTGCGGGGACGGAGGCGGACCCCGGGGGGAGATACTGCATGGTCTGGGGGACTCTACACTCCCATTCGGTCCTTTTTGCCTGCTACTATGGCCCCAACGTCGATGACACCTCATCACTGCTCACATTATGGGGTAAAATTCAGACCCTGGGTATAGGCCATGTGATACTAGGCGGCGACTTTAACGCAGTCGTCATGCCATGCATGGACCGCTCTCACCCACAACCGGCGCACTACTCTCGTACTCAGCGCGCCCTCTCTTCCTTGCTTACTGATCACTCCCTCATTGATTCTTGGCGGCACCTACACCCTTCCCTTAAGCAGGGCACTCGCCACTCGGCAATACACTCCACATGGGCGCGGCTAGACTATGTGTTCTTGTCATCAGGCCTTTCCCCCTGGCTGATCAGGGCCACACACCTCAAGGACGTTCTGACCATTCCCCGGTCCTCATTTCACTGCGCATACCCCTTGAGACCTCCCCGTATCTCAGCTGGCGCCCCAACCCCTCGCATCTTACTGATTCCGCTTTCATGGCTGACCTTGAACAAGACATTCAAGATTTTTTCGACTGGAATGTGGGGTCGGTATCTGACCTCACTGTGGTGTGGGAAGCCTTCAAAGTCACTGTCCGTGGGTGGTGTATCTCTAAAGGAGGTGGTGTACTCAAATCCTTACGGGGGGAACTTCGCAAACTCGAATCCGAATTGCGGGAGCTTGAGCGCACTGGTGCGAGGGAGTCCCGAGGCCACTCTTCTAATGCTCTTCTTCGTGAAAAACTGAACGAATATACCGAGGCGGCGGACAGGGAGTGCAAATTCCTCGGCAAGCAACATACGGCGCGGGTCTTTGGGGAGGGTGATAGGCCCGATAGGGCGCTTGCCTCTGCTGTGCGCCCCCCCTAGGTACAATGGCTATGTCACCACTCTGTTGGATGAGCAACGAACTCCGCAACGAGACCTGCCTGAGCAACTCCGCATTCTTACCAAACATTATTCCTCTCTCTACACCTCTCATAGGTCGGTTCCTATTGACCGGAGTCCCTACCTAGATGATACTGCTATAGCCTGGCTTGGCCCTTCCCAACAAAAATTCCTACACCACATACTCGAAGTGGACGAAATCAAGGACGCCATGTCCATGAAGTCTGGCAAATCGCCGGGTTCAGACGGCCTGCCGGTCGATTTCTACAAAGCATATATTCATATCCTTGCCCCTATACTCCAAAAGGTTTATTATGCCTCCCTTGAGGGTGGCCTTTTGCCCGCGTCCATGCGTGAAGCACTCATCACTTCCCTATTGAAGCCAGGCAAGCCTCCAGAACACTGCCACTCCTATAGGCCCCTCTCGCTACTTAATACGGATGTCAAAATCCTAGCGAAGGTACTATCATCCCGCCTCAACCTGCTAATGGAGCGCCTGGTCCTTCCTGACCAGGCGGGGTTTGTTCCCAATAGGTCGACCTCCCATAATTTACGCACCCTTCAGGCCGTCCTGCAGGACATCAACCCCAGATGCGAGGCTGCGGCGGTATTTCTTGACGCCACCAAGGCGTTCGACTCTCTTGAGTGGGATTACCTTTTTGCCCTCCTTGAACGCATGGGGATCCCTTACAGCTTCCTCGACTGGATTAAGTTGCTTTACGGTGAGCCGCGTGCTTCTGTCCTCCTCAATGGAGCACGATCTGCCTTCTTTCCCATCCATAGAGGCACCAGACAAGGTTGCCCCCTCTCCCCCGTCTTATTCGCGATAGCCATTGAGCCGCTTGCTGCCAAACTTCGACAGCATCATAACCACCGCTCTCTGATATACCCGGAACGGCAGCTCCTAGTCGCACTATATGCAGATGACATCACCCTCTATATAGACAAGCCTCGTGACAACCTTAACCCCCTGCTACGGGAAATAACTAAGTTCGGTGCTATCTCGGGAGTTCAGATTAACTGGTCGAAGTCTGCCCTCTTCCCCTTAACTGATAAGACCACACAATTCCCTCTGGACTATCCTCTGATATGGGAATCTGAGGAACTCAAGTACCTCGGCGTAGTGGTCTCCCGTAATCGTGAGGCCCTCATTAGGGCTAACTATGGCACTGCCCTAGACAAAATCACGGACAACATTACTAAAGGGATTCATCTCCCACTCTCGATGGCAGGACGCATTTCCCTTATAAAAATGGTTGTCCTTCCTAAGTTGCTCTACCTATTCATCAATATACCATATAGCCCAGGCTCCCACTTCTTTCGTGCCCTTGATTCCCAACTGTCGAGACTGATATGGGGGGGCAAACAGGCTAGGATCAGTTTAAAGACGCTGAAGTTACCTTATCACCAAGGCGGGTTTGATGTTCCTGACTTTCGGAGGTACTATGACTGTGCCCAGGCTCACTTCGTGGCATACTGGCTACATCCCCCTCCCTTTATGGCCCATCTAGCGGTGGAGGATGGTTATATGCGTCCCGTTCAACCATCAGGTTACCTTTATACCGACTCGAGTGCGAAGGACCGTGACCCTACTACTGTGGACTGCACTGTCCAGGCCTGGCGTCGTATTGCGGCCCATATGGAGGTTACCTTTCTATACTCGCCATGCATGCCCCTAGCTCACGACCCCAGACTGAGCATAGCCGGGGAGGAGATAGGACGCAAGTTCCTCAAGAGGCTGGCGATTCATACCTGGGGGGATCTCTTCCTCCAAGGGCAGTTCTGCTCCTCGGCGCAGTTTTTTGGGACCCCCCCCCCCCCTCTGTCATGGACACCTTCCTTTATGTCCGTTTAAGGCAGAATGTCAAAGCAGTTCTCCCGAACTTTCCTGAAGAGCCGGAAACCCTCCCCCCCTTACATTCGCTTTTACAAACCGAAACCCCTAAGCACGTGGTATCCATGCTTTATAAACATGCTCAGCCTGCCCCATCGCCTCCCCTGCTCAAGGCCCGCAGCGAATGGGACAAGGAAATGACGCACCGCTCTCTGACGACCAGTGGGAGGAAAGCTGCACACACACCACCGCAGTGACCGGGAATACCCGCTTGCGCTTAATCCACTTTAAATTCTTGCACCGCACTTATTTCACTCCTTCCAAACTGTTCCGTCTTGGCCTCCGAAATAACGACCGTTGCCTCCGATGCGGAGCGGAAGGGGCTGACTTCTTCCACCTGGCGTGGACCTGCCCTGCAGTGGCGGCATATTGGCGGGCCATTTTCAGAGCTTTATCTGATATGGTTGGGATCGGTATGGAGCCCTGTCCAAAAACTGCCTTGCTAGGGCATGCGGTCCCTGCACTGAAAACACACAGAACATTTTTTGCACTAGGACTTTTGTTGGCTAAACGCCAGGTTGCCTGTAGATGGGGCAGAGGACGAGCTCCCAAATTCAAGCTCTGGCTCCATACGATGTCTACCTGGCAACATCACCTGCACAACTATTCTGAACTCTTACCGCACAAATCACGCCCCAAGGATATATGGGGGCCCCTCACTGCCTATCTGCTCCGTCACCAGAGCGAAGATCCGCCTGATACTTGAAGTGCTCTTCCCCTTCCCCCTGTCCCTGGCCTGCTCCTTGCCCCTACCGTACTCCTCCTGCCCCGCCCTCTCCCCTGCTTTCCTCCTTCCTGGGCGTGCGCGCCGGAGTCCGTGCCTGCCTGTTCTCTGTGCCTTGTCCCGATCCCCCCCCCCCCCCCCCTCCCTGTCCCATGGTACTCCTATGCCTCTTCCTCATAGATAGTCCTCCTATACTCTAAGCCCAGCTCCGTAGCCTGCCTCTACTAATGCGGCGCCCTGTTACTCGCGACACCACCATGTTACACGTAGCGTTACACACATGATCTTGGCAATCTACTGACCTCGCAGACTTAGAGATGTGATGTCCCCCCTCCCCACCTCCCCCTTCCCCCCCCCCCCCCCTCCTCCTCTCTTCCCCTCCTATCCCGTGTTAGCCAATAGCATCCCCAGGGTGAGGACCACACTTATTCTGGCGGAGACCACCTCTGTACTATTTTTCTGTAATCTGTGGTACTCCACTCCTACATCCTCTGATCACCATACAAGGTATGGTGGTACATAACGGGTGGGATTGTTCCCAGTTCTATGTTTTTGGGGGGGAAAAATTTCAAAAGAAGCCTCATTTGCACTCTCCTTGTATACGGTCTGCCTTCTCCTACTGCTATGCTTTATGCTCTATCTGACTGTGCTACATTTCTCCCGCGGCCGGCCCTGAAGGGTTGTAGGCGACATGCTGTGTCTAATCATCCTGCCGTGTTGTGTTCAGTATGTGCCTACCTTTACCCTCCCTCCCCATATCTTTGCGAGGCTGCCGGCCTGAAATCTCAGGTTGTAGGCGAAGGCTGTGTGTAGTATGTACTGCTTTAACATCTAATAAAGGCTTCAAAAAAAAACAAAAAAAAAAACACTGCAGATCTATTCGCATGAGGGTAAGACCAGAAGCTTAATGATTTTGCCACCTCAGAAGCCAGCCCAGTGGCCGAAGGTCTGTTGTATGGGGATCCCTTTGTTAAGGAACTCTCCAGATTCTGCTCCTCTTACTGCACGATTGACAAGGCCCAAATGTCACTTTAAAGTGTTCCGGAGAGGCCTTTTTGGCAGGATGAGGTCTTTTTGTCTGGGCTGGTTGTTATGGAGGGAGTGAGTCGGGGATTCTTCCATGGCTCTTGAAAGGGATACTACCCCTGGAGAAGAATTGGTTTGTATGGAGAACAAACGTAACCCACCACCTACTCCCATTCTATCGAGAGGTGGACATCCCGCTTCTGCAGCGTACAACAAGGTGCGATTCAGGATGCAGTATATTCTGGTGAGAATTGTTCCTTTTTTCAAGGTGATCTTGAGGGAGAAGAGTGGGCTTGTTCCTGGACAACTAGAAGCAGATTTCCTTGGACCCATGGGTCCTAGAGACCATTCTAGGATTCATACTGTAATTTTAAGGCACACCAATTCAATTTGGCTATCCAAAACAAATGTATTTTTCCCAAACAGTCTGATAGACTCAAATTCGGACTCTGTTCGACAAAGGGGCAATGTGTCTTTCAGTACCTCATCCTAAGGGGTTCATAAGCCCCACTTGTCTGGTTAAAAAGAAGTGGGCGGATACTGTCAATTTGAAAGATTTTAACATCTGGATATTATGCAGACATTTCAAAATGAAGAATTAATTTGCTAAGGGATATTCTACATGAAGGTGACCTGGAGGCCCGACTGGACCTCAAGGACGCCTATCTTTTCATCCCAATTTTTCCTGCCTCACAGGAGATTACTACAATTCCTGTTGCGAGGTCAATGTCTGGAAAACACGTCCCTTCAGTTCGTACTCTCATCAGCCCCCTGGTGCTTTACCAAACTGATGAGACCAGTGGTGGAGTAGCTGAGAGCTTGAGGAGTGTCTGATGGTCTATCTAGGTGATCTTCTTTTGATGGCCCAAGATCCTTAGACGTCCAAGAACCCACCTTTCATGGACCATTCAGCTTCTGCTGAGTTTAAGATTTTTAATCCACTCGCAGAAGTCCGTATTGTCTCTTGCATAACAGAATTGGAATTTTCTGGTATTCCATCTGGATTAGGTCCAAACACAATTGGTCCTTCCTTCCCAGAGGATTCATAACATCATGAGGGAATTCAGGTCTGCATCGACTCTATCGTTGAGGTCGATCGCTGTGATTGTGGGCTTTCTGACCTCCTCGATCCAGGTCATTTTCTGCATCCCCTCCACTACCAAAGCCCTTCAGAGATTGAAAATTCAACATTTGAGGAAGGGTGTCTCTTACACGGAACAGGTTACCCTTTCGGACAAAGGCAGAACGGAGGTTACATGGTGGTTGGAACACTTGGAATCCTGGAAAGGCTGGGCAATGTTGGTCAGAAGCAGAGCCGAGTCTCCATATCAATTCCCTTTCGCCATCAGGAGTCTCTCCCCGTAAAGACAGATTGTTGTCCATTGCTGAGGATTGACAACATTTTAGCTGTTTGCTACATCAACAAGTTGGGTGAAACGAAGTCCTGTCTACTAGCATAGATTACCAGGAATTTCTGGCATTTCTGGCTGTCATCGCATCTCCATCACAGCGGAATATCTCCCAGGCAAGGGAAACACTACAGCCGATTGAAATTCCTGTCATTTACCGGATTTCAGCGACTGCAAGGACAGCACAAATTGTGAAGTTGCTGGGACACCTACGGATTCAGCTTCCAGAGTGTACCAGTTTGCATCTTGGCTCAATCGACAACTTGCAAAGTTTTTCAGTTGGTGCCCAAATCCGGAAGCCCAGGCTACGGATGGGTTTCTCTAGGACTGGTCTCAGTTCCCGGGTTATACTCTGTCCCCGCTCCTTATAATACCCAGAGTCCTGGCACAAATCAGAAGTCGAAGGTCATTCTCTTGACTCCATATTGGAGTGCTCAGCATTGGTTCCCAGCAGCCCTAACTCTAGCGAGTATTCTTCCTATTAAACTTCCAGTCTGTCCAGATCTCTTCTTGGACCCGGAAGTACTTCCTCATCCCTTAGTCCTGTCAAGTTAACTCAAGTTGATGGCTTGGTTGGTATCTACTCCCAAGACATTTTGCAACAAGCTGTTTTCATCCGACAGGCATGGGCAAGTAGCACCCACAAATGCTATTCCTCAGCTTGGAGGAGATAGTGTGCTTGGTGCAATGGAAGGAGTGTTGATCCCGTGGGGGCAGAGTGTTGTATGTTAATAAGTTTCATTTCAGATCTGGCATCTTTTGATTTAGTATATAGGACGGCGAATAATTTCAGGTCTACGATTTCTGGAGGGGTTGCAGGGGCAGGGTTGCTGGGTGGTGCATGGAAGGCGAGGGGGGCATGGGGTTGGCTAGTGAGGGCTGCTCTCTCCAATTTCTTCCAGCAAGACTGAGTTGTTGCCTCTCTTCATAGAACCAGGATCTGAAGGTGATCCTTCGTGTTTTCTTTAGTTTCCAAGGGGTAACCTGTTTTGATGAGTGTTGCCATTTTTGTGTTCTATGGGTTTGTAAGGTCCTCGGCGGTGGAGAGTTCTGGTGGGTGCTGATTAAGGTTTCGAACTCTTACTGGGCAATACAATGCAAGTTCCTCACCCAGTGTATGGTACTGCTAGATTGAGGGAAGGCCTTTGGTCCGCAGTGTTGAGATTAAAAGGGATTAAATGATTGTCGGTCCAATCGGATGGTAGGATAGAGTGAAGGGTTATGGTGTGCTTGGAGATGATTGCGTCGTGGGTCGAGCCCTTGTTGTGGGTTTGACTATTGCAGTGTTGGGCGAGGACATGTGTTTCCAGGAGGAAGGATAGGGTTTTTACTGCACGACCTTCTGCATTATTCTGGTGTACGTTTTGTCTCCTAGTATGATGTCCTAAGTATTCAAAGGTAGGATATTTGCTAGTGTGGAAGGGAGTTGGGCAAAGATTGTTTTTATGTATGGTGGCGACTCCACCAGGCCGGTAGATAGCAATATTTGTTTTTTGGGAGGAGGAGGAAGGGGGCACGGCCCTCCATTATGAGATGACCGGAATGGCATGGTCTGTATTCACAGGGTAGTGAGGGTATCGTATTAGAACAATATTTTTTCGTATTAGGACAATATTTTTTTAACAAATTTTATTTGAGCCATGATATTCTAAGTGTTTATGAAAACATTGCATCACTGGCATTATCCAGCCCTTGGGAAAGCCAATAGGCCTGGCGTGGATTTCCAGCTTTCAGGATTTGTCCATACCTATTTTGTCACAGTGTTTGTAAATGCTATTGCTGAGGAAGCTGGCAGGCACTTGCCAGTGTATATTTTTTAAAAATGGCTAAAACCAAATAAATGTTTTGGTCTCAAAAAGCACATATTCCCATGGTAGTCCTTGCAGTGAAGAGGTATACTTTGTGTACATGTGCTGGCTGTGAAAAAGCGTAATGCTTCACGGTGAAGTCAGACAATGAAGAACTGGGCTGTCCTCTTGCCCATTCTCTGTGGTATAGTAGGCGTAAGAAAATGGTGAATTAAATCAAATATTTAGGCCACTATATTTACGTCGGAGAATCTTTTTAATCCGTATTCTTACAAACAGCTGTAGTGAGATCTATCCCCTTACAATGTTGTATTCACTTTCTGCAATAACATTGAGCTTTTAAACTCCATACATTAATTTACATTGTTAGACCATGGAATAAATACACATCATATCTGTAAATATTTGAAATCCGTGCAAGTTTCCTGCTGGGTCCACAAATATGATCACTACTAACCTGCACAACTCCACATAAACCAATCACTTATAGTTATCACCATGCCCACAACATACTGGCACTAGCCTTTGGAAGAAAACTGCATGTATACTACTATACCTAATGCAGATAAGGAACGTTTCCACTTACTTTAAAAGTTATGTATTGTAACCTCCCTTTAATTGCTCTGAGAGATCAAATGCACTTTTGCTATTCAAAGAAGGTGAATATTTACTTGTAAATAATGATATATCAACCAGCAGGTGTCCAGCAGGAATTCTAGTGTGGCAATACCCTGGAAAAATTTTGTACACCCACAAACATATGTGCAAGCCATTCACTACCTATAAATGCTTGTAGAGTAAATCCTGTCAAGTGCAGTATGAATCTGTTTTCAGGGTGGTAATTATAATGTTCGGGGGTTAAAGGAAATGAATTTCTTAATGGGAGAAAATGTTGCCCCTGCAGAGGTAAAAACCCGAAACCCAAATGATGCTAATCACTTTTTCTCTCATTCACAGTTGTACAGTATGTACTAATATATTTGAAGATGCAGTGTTCGGAAACATTTCTGAAAACCAGAAATATGAACCGCTTCAATGAAACTGGTTTGATGGGGAGGGTTGTTTGAGGCGTGGGGAATTGCAATAGTTATGTTATCTAGTCAGTGACCTGCCCCTTGAGCTGAATCGTCTTCAAGACCGGTTGTTTCATCTACAAGTCCTCCATAAACAATCCCCCTAGTCTACTCATCAGAAGCTAGCCATCTTGAGGGACAATACCACACCAAGGCAAAGACCTTTCCAAACTTGAAAATGCCAGAAAGAGACCAGGAAAGAACAGAAGACAAACGTGATCAATCTACGCACTCTCCTGGAACAATCTACCTATTAGCAACCTAACAGCCTATCTGTTCTTAAAACTTCCATTTGTTTCTCTCCCTTGAAATTCAGGAATGAAGTGAAGGCTCATCTCTTCGTAGATCTATATCTCTCACTCCTAACCTGTATCTTCGTTCTCGCCCTTGTGTTCAGTTCTCCGATGTTTCCCAACTGTTTGCACGGTGTAAGTACCCACACATAAATACACATTTATTACAGGTGGGCATTTCAAAGAGGGAATATTGAATGGGCATAAATATTGACCTATTTAGTCAGCCAGTCAGACATTTTTCAGGGATTGCTCTGGAGGGTTTCATTGATTGTACAGGTATTTACATAAATCGTTCCTTTAACTCAAAAACACAATTAGACAGCAGAGAGTCTAGGGATTAAGTGGACCAAAACCTGTATCTAGACAGCTGTCCATCTTTTTTCCGTCTGTTCATTCCCTTGACACTCTTTCAATACCTACTTGTCTACTGATTGACTTTCTCTGCTTTGTGGAACAGTGTTTGTGTGCCTGAATGTTTATTGGCTGCATCCTAGCTTCACTATTTTGGTAAATATATATTTTAATTCAGCAACTAAATGAAACCACTGCATTTAGTGGCATTGAAAGAGAAAGTTTCTAAAGATGAACTTGAAAACATTCATAAAGCCCTTCCTCTGCCACCGTGCCTCACCACTGTACGATAAGGCCACGAGGAGCCTAAGGGACAAATCAGTTTTGTGCTCGCCTCTACATGGCCTCTATTGTTATTATAGATGAGCAACTTTATAATGTGAAAACCATACACAAGAGAATTTTTGTATAAGGCACACCCCAGACTGAATTACTTTAAGGTGGTCTTGAACGTGAGGATCAAGTAAAATGAGAAACTGTGAAGTAAAGTGATTTGCATAAGATCTTACAACTTGGTCCAAGAAATAAGCCGGCATTTCGACTAGAGGTTTTCCTGGTTACATCATGTGCAATTTCTTCAAGTTTAACAGCAAAGGATGGAACTTTTGCTTAATTCTGCCAATAGCTTACTAGCGCACTGTGTTAGATAAAACACTGATCACACAGTAAATTAATCGGATGCAAGGTGTCTTTCATTTATTTATTTTTTAAAGGAAAAGTTGAGTTGTCTTAAGTGAATACCATCTCATTGCGCAGTCCCAGCAGTATTCTGGGGCTTGTGATGAGAGAGGATGTAAGGTACATGCCCTTTCTGCTGGTACCAGCTAGGGTGGCAAGCAGCTGCAGATGGCGCATTTGCACCCTGTGCACCAGATTGACTATTTTTTGACCCAAGGCAACACTGCACCAAAGTTGCTGCTCTGCTTTTTAGGTCTTGCTGATCCAGCGAGCAAGCCTTGTCAGCGAGACATTTCGTAAGCCGCTTTTGGAAGTGCTTTCAAAGCGGCGACCAGCTTACCTGCACAAGCACGCATGCGACGTGCACAGCACTTTTTTCCGCCGCGCGCACGCACAACTCGCGGGTTTTTAAACAAATGTATTTCAGTTTTGCCGCGCGGTGAATGCTTGTTTTTTTTAGCTAGCGCCACGACTCGCCCCTGAAAATGCACTCCAGTTACACGCATTAATGACGATGCCCCTTTGCCGCCTCCCCAGTTCAGCAGCTGCATGCAGTCAGTGGGCACTGGGCTGTGTGTTAGAGAACTTTAGCTAGAAGCCGTGGCATGGCTGCAGGAGAGGCTACCAGCTGTGGGCAGTGACCAAGTGTGACTGTGTGAAGTATGGCTGCACTGCGTACTGCACAGGGGCATGTTGTGCCACATCGTGTTAGCCGAAAATACATTTTTAGCTCAGTCTAATTGATCGAAAGTGATGAAGCAAAAAACTGTAAGGATTAGAAATTGGCACCCACCGTGTTCTGCCTCTTATCGTCTCAGTACCGGTGTTCCTGTTGGTCGGAGCTCACTAACACTAGTGCCACAAATTAGTTGTTTGTCTGTGGCCAGTGTGTGCTTAGCAGAGTTTTGCTGCCATCTTAATCATGGCACCAGAGGTACAGGGCTCTGATGTGGCTGGCGACAGCAGCGTACAGCTCGAGTGAATCAGTACTGCACCCTAAAGGACAACACGCCTGTCCTGCATCCCTACCGTGTAGGCAATGTTGCTGAGAGGCTTCTGGTCAGTGCCGGCTGAGCAGCAACAGGAGTTTTTATTTCAAATTCCTGTCACAACCAAGAAAGGCTTCAGGCGCGCCGCAGAATACGTAAATTCAATGAATTCTACGACCACCTCCACACTTCTCCCCTGGTGTTGGGGGTTCCCTGGTGGCCATTCAAGTCATGGTGAGAGTGAGAGCGGGCACCGTGTGTCTAAAGGCATAGTGCACAGCTCTAAAAGCGCGTCACGCCATGACCTCTCACCCTTACTACAATCTAGTGCTGGAGATGGGCCAGTCTTGCCCCCAGCACATCACAACACTGTCAGATCACCTGTCTGCAGTGAGTGACCCCACAGACTACAGCTAAAGTGACCAGGCTGAGCAGCAGGAATGATTTACCCAGCACTCCATGAATCCGTGGGTGATTCAAAGATAAAATAGTGATTAATCATGTTGAATTTCAATCCTAATATATACACTGGCCTACAAACTATTATGAAAGACATCAGCTGCATGTAAAGTGCATAGTATGACCGGAGTCGACATGACTGAGCTGGCCTGTACTGTGATGATGCTTGATCTGTCACTCACACTAGTACCAAAGTACTTATATCCTAATTTTATTTAGTCAAATTACACTTCTGCTTCAAGTTCTGTACTGACTAAGCTCAGTAGTCTAGAACTTTGGTTGTTCATTAGGTGGTGTCCATGGTCTGTGGCGCACTTCTTCACCAACTCCTTTACTTTTAATGAACCGTCAATTTGGCATTCATTTATCACCACCCGGCCCTCCTGTGAAGTTCTTGCCCTTCCATTTCTGATGCTTTGCAGCGGTTTGAAATTCTTCCTAGAGTTTCTGGTTTCTCAGATGGCTGTAACTTCTGCTATTTAAATGTTTTCCCTCTTCTTGGCCGGATTTTACTCGCAAGAAAGTGTCACTCATAGTTGGTGCAATGTCACTCATAATTGCACTGAAATTAAGAAAATGTCACACATAAACAATGTGATACCTTAAATGTAAGAGTTACCAACAGGCCCGTAATTTTGTTGTTTTCAATTGAAAGTTTACTATTATAAACATGTAGGATGGGTCTGTGGGGAGATGTACATTTACTCTTGTTGCCTTTTAATAGTTTGCAGACAAACATAATCTTTTGTTGTTGTTGTAAAGATGCATATACCACCCACATGTACCCCAGCAACACACACTACCCAAATGCAACCCACCAACCCACACCATATAACACACCACAAAAATCTACACCATGCCACTGCCCCCACGTCACTGCACAAAGCAGAACTTAGACACCAAGTTTGCAGAACATTGCACAGTAACCACACTGCTCTACAACATACCTTAAACACATTGCGAAAGCCAATAGCTCTGGCTAAACACTTATAAGGTCCCAAAGGCGAGACCTATTGGCTATGCCCTTGCTTGTTGTCAAAGGAAAGGAAAAGAGAAAGAAGTGGCATACCTACTAATACAAGGTGCAATTTTTCTTCCCCAGCCCTGGCATACTATGGCAATCATGTGCCAACAAAAATAACCTTGCACCATAATGCAAGGGTGTATGCTTTCTCTGAATACAGTGCACAAACAGGCCTAAAACGCCTTATCCTCTTTGGATGGGTGCTGTCCAATGCAGCACATATGCACATTCGGAAGAATGAGGAGAAATTAAAACATTTCTCCTTGTTCAGCCTTCAAGGAAGTGTAAGATTTTGGGCAAATCTACTAATATTTGCAAATAGGAATTTGAGTCAAAGCTCATAGGTGGTTACATGGAAACACCCATGCGTTGCCCATGGAATGCCCCCTTTATTCAAAGTAATGCAAAAAAAAAAAGCAACTTTGCATTACTTTGGAATCCTGATTTGTGTTGGCTAGTAAATCCCACACTAAGACTCTGAGCCAGGTTTCAGTCACACAAACCTGGTGCAGAGTGTTAGTAAATTCGGTCCGCAGTGGAAGTAGCACCGTCCTGCATTGTGGCATTGCCCGTGCGGATCCTTAATTTGACTAAGATCACCCTTTTTGGTCAAGGACGGAAGCTGGGATTTGAACCCCGGTTTCCTGGTTATGTATTGTGCTACTTAGCCAGAAATTTAGCCACAGGATTGCTTTTCCATTTCTCATTTTAAACTTCAAAGCAATGGACCGTATGTCTTATTTGGTACTCCCAGGGGCTAAATAGTACACTGTGTTAAACAAATAATATATGGTAAATCCCATACATTTCTATAAACAATGATCCAAGCTAAAGAAGGAAATTCAGTGACATTAACAGTTTCATTCTCCACACCTGTAGTTGCTGGCACCCTGCCATGGTTAGAAAGAATCTTGGAGGCAAGCATCTGCAGTTCTCAGATCATCATGTGGGGCCGTATTGGTTTGAAGCAGCACATCAGCATGACCACCGTGCGTGTTGAAACTGCGGGGTGCAAGCAGGAATGGAAGCGGTTTCACTGCACAGCAGCAGTGCTGCAGTGACTGCAGGTTCTGTGCTCCAGGTCGATCAAAGGCAGCAACAGCTTGTCTGACTTAAAAAATGAAAGGAACACGGAAGGGTTACCCACTGGGATAAATAGTGGGCTGGGTAGCTTAGTTGGCTTAAATACCTAACGTGGCTGTAAATACATACAACATCACCATAAGAAAAAGCGGGAAAGGATGGAGAGAATCCGGAGCAGGACCAAAGAGTGACAGCAAATTTAGCACAGCGCACAGCTAAGCTGAAAAAAGACTGCCATCGAAGGGGCACCAATGGCCGCAGCCATGCAAATGGCACTCGTCACAAGGGGTTTCCACACAGAACTTTAGAGGGTTCCAAACCGGTAGTCTAGAAACACAACCCGGTTATGGTAGTGGAGTAGGAAGTGCTAATATAACTGTAGGCTTGGCCATCTGGGCGAGGTCCTACTGTCTAAAGGCATACCATGAGCAGCAGAGGTTAGAAAATTAGGGCCAGCCACCACAAAACCCTACATGACAGGATATGATTAATGCCCCTCCCCAGGGTGTGGTTCACTGACCGTAGCATCTAGAAAACTGCTTAAAAACAGACCGCCAGGCCCCGCAGCCAAAGTCAAATGGGCCGTATTCTTGTTACCAAGCCAGAAGAACTCCCTTTTTATTTTCTGGATCATGTCTGCGCTGGATGCTTCCTTATGCATGCTGCCCTGATTGCACCCCAAAACGCTCTATAGGTCTCCAAAGCAATGGAGCTTTCAGTTTTAGGTTAAGCTATCCTTGCGCCTGGGATGTTGAGACCCACAACCACACACAAGTCCATCAGATAAGAGACCTCAGCGTGATGACTAGTTTGAGACTCCGGTTGGGGTCCGCTCGACCGTTCTTCTTTCCGGTGATCGACCAAATGGGCAACAATTTAATTAGGTAGTGACAACTATCTAATCTGAGAAGTTTAAGAGACTCCAGCCAAAAGCTACGGTCATTGGCCCCTCCGGAGGCACAAATAGAAGGTGGAGTGTGGTCTGAGGGAGAGGAGTGTGCACGAAATGTGGGCTGCCATAGTGTTCCCCTGCTCCAGATGGAATACAGGTCACCAGGTGCAATCCCTCGAGGCTCACCTCTATTCAAAGCATATGCCATTTGCGTTGTTCCAACATTGTTGGCACAATCAAGGAGAAACAGCAGGCCCAGACTTCTGATCCCACAGGTGCGGTATAGGAGTTAAGATCCGCCACAAAGGTTGGGCCATCTGGCAGCATGGTCCATGTTTAGAGGAGTCTGCCTAGCTCGAAATATGGGGAAGGATTGGGCTTGTAAAGCCAAACGTGAGCGGTAGGAAAGGGGTTCACAGAGCAGCCGCTGGCCCGCTCCCCACGAGGCAATGGAAACCATTAACTATGTGCCCCAAGGGAACACCCAAAACAAAATTCCCCAAAACAAACCCAAAGGAAGATTCCAGACAAAGGTGGGGTCGAGAGCAGCTAAAGCCAGGTCACTGACTCCACAAGGGAAAGCCTTGTATTGCATCACAAGAGATACACAAACATAAAAACATGTTCCTGTGGCATGTTGCAAGCCCCGCTTCCCACATTTTGACGCACATGTAGCGAGCAAGAAGGTGGCCTCTGGAGGGGGACGGCACTGCAACCATGATCTTATACATGGCCAGCGTGTTTTTGGAAGGAAACAAAATAGTGATGCCACAAAAACTGAGGTACTGGGTTTTCTTAAGAACCGGCACAGAACCAGTAACCCAGCGGTGTCAGGGTACACCCAGAGACCTCGAGTTCCTCCTGATTCAGACCTACAGAAACTCAGAGTCTTCTAGGTGAAGTCAAGGATCGATTTTATTGGCTGCAACCAAGGTAATAAGTGTCCTAGAAGTACAACACACGGGGAGTATATTCTCAGGAGACTGCTCAAATTTACAAAGTCAGGCTTCTCTTTTTATACACAATTTTAAGCTTCAGGCAAACATTCTTGGTTGTAAAGTAAATCGTTAACATATTTCCAATACAAAGAAAAAGCAGAGTCATGATGACATGTCCATATTTCACTTTGTGCTGCCTACAACAAATCACTCGGCAGGGCCCAACATTTCATCAGATATCGGTGGACCCCCAATAAAACCGGGCACCTCCCCATCATAAAGAAAATGAAGAGAAAGGAGTGGAGACAGATGTGAGTGAGATACGGCAGGTGTGCGTGCTGAAATGGTTTTATGGCTGGTTGAGCCTTGATGTTATCTTGTTCGGCCACTGGGAGGGGAACTGACCTAACGAGTTCGGCCTGGGGCAATGGTTCCAACTTGTATAGGTCAACGAAAAGTCGATTAAGGAGTATGTGTCCTTGTGGAATTGAATTCAGCTGGATTAAGGCCTATGAAAAGGGCAACACACAAGATGGCTGCAGTATATAAAATGGAAGCCAAGGGTTCTGAACGGAAATGACGATTTCGAAGTGAAATCGTCACTCGAATGTGCTGAAAATATATGTACATGTTGTGCTCGTCATTCTCGGTCTTTTGATACCAAATTCGTCATACTTCGACGAAGTTTTGATTCTCGAGTCCACAACGATTACGAATCCAGAATTTTCAGAACCACAAAACCTGGCTAAAGCCACAGTCCCGTCCCTCCCGGAGCTCATGGAACCACTTATCCACTTCACCACATACCGAACGTTGACTTGATCAGCTGGAGCTAAAATCGCAGAAAAAGGTCTGAAAAGACCCTAATAGATTGGGAAGTGGGCTCAACGCTTATAAAACTAAGATCTGTCCGATTAATAAAGTTATATCAACCACCCTTACTCCCCTAATACCTAAAAGACACATCCAACAGGGGTCCCCTTCTGATACCTTACTAGATGGTATATTGATGGGATTGCTCCCTGTGGTAAAATACAGGTTCCCCAGAACTTTTATGGAGTGTATAACTGAACTTAATTAACAGACAACTAAGTTCTTATTCACAACAGGTAGCTGGCAAGCGACCTCACAGTCCACGAACGCCGACTATTCATCCACTCCCACGACTCAAGGAGAAAAAAGCATTGTTGAACTTGTGCAGATGGAAGAAGGAATAAAAGCAGGCCCTCAGCGAGGGGTATGTTCAACACCCAAGGGCCTGCATGAGGAGGGGAAAAGTGAGCTGTTCCAGCGTGCGGTCGAGTCCTTCCATGGAATTGTCACCCTAGAACTGTTACAAACTGAACTTTTACGTACTGGTCAGAAGGAACACAACCATCCGAGTACCACAGATGACTCCCAGGGGACCCACACCTAGACCTGCAGGGTTGCAGCAAAAACTATCTATTTGGTTGTGTACAATCTGCTTTATATAGGTAGTCCCACACTGGAGTACTACTGAGGATCTGGTGAGTCAAAGGAGTTTACAAAAGGGGAACTGCAGCGTCTGTGGGGATCCCTCACTTGGTACCTAGAATTACACAGACCAACTCCAGCATCCCCCATGCACTACACAGTGCCCTTTTCCATAATACATGGTACCAGCACATGACCACAATCTGCTCCCAGGCATCAGCCAGATCATGGTATGTCTGTTAATCCAACAGCCAGTTGGTGCAGACAGAATTTTGCTGTCCCAAGAAGTCGCCCCGATAGAGCAAAATGTCTGGTACCCCTCTACCTATGTAGAATAAGGGCCACGGTCCATCCCAACAAATCAGAACCACACAGTGTAGTGGTAAACATAGCCAGATATAATCCCAACATCGCTATACACCTTGTGGAGTAGTGTGGCTCACTGGTTCTCACTGGTTAGAGACGGCAGACCCGGGAGCAGAAGTTGGCCCGGGACCAGGGTTCAATTCCCGACACGGGGTCTGCGGACTCGATAATTCTCGCTTCGGTGCTTACTTTAATCAGGGGTCACACTCTGCAACTCTGGGCATTAGCTTGCCTAATCTCCACAACGGCCCCAGCACACAAAGGATAATGGGTCGCACATAGGGAAGTGTCAAATGAAAGTATGACCACCCCATGTAAGAAAATATAGGACACTGAGGTGGGAGGATACACTTGGTTAGAATAGAAAGGGCAACCCCTGATTGTACGGAAACCAACACTGTATTCCTTATGTTTCTGAGGAAAACACGCATCTCATGGACATGGTAATTGGAGTGATATTATATATTGTGGATATGTAACTGGGCACCACCATGCTAGTGGATTTCTACTGGCAGTGTGGCGAGTAGGACTACACATGGCTTAAACCCAAGTAGAGGGAATTTTGTTCCCTGGTCACCTTGCTCACCCAACGCTGGTCATTCCTGGAGAAGAGCTATGAGACTTGTATCAGCACCCACTAAGGAGAAAGGCAACCATGCTGCACCAAGCTCGGGAAAGGGAGCTGTGGGCTGTTTTGGCTGGGCTCAATTTGAAGACATTCCAGAATAATTTAGACTGTTCATGGAAGCACAGCTGCTGCCCTTTTTCACCCAGCGGTACAAAAGGGGGGTGGTGATGGACGGATTATCTGAACCATTCAAACACTCGCACCCAGTCAACAGATCTGGATTTAATCCATCACCGTTCTTTAGCCCACTCTGCCACCCCAGTTCAGACATGGCCATATGCAAATCAGTCTGACACTGTGCCTCATGGGAACAGTCCAGCCTGAACTGCCAAGCCATGGTTTCCCTGGACCGGAAACAAGCTTCCTAGGACCGGTTTCTTGCATTTCAGCCAGGCTTGCTTGAATGCAGCGGCAAAGTGAGCAAGGGACTCACATCTGAGCATACCCTGCCACCTTATGGCGAACAAAGCGGTACAAAAGGGGGATTTCACCCAGCAGACAAGCAAATGCCTGCAGGCTGCAAGTAACCCTGTGGGGGATGCTCAAAATGATGCAGTTGCGTTATTCCGATTGAGAGTAACGTCACCAAATGCACTCATGAGTGCATTTGGTGACGTTACTCTCGATCGGAATAACGCAACTACATCAATTTACTTTTCCTTATACTCAGAAGGAAGTACCAAATAGCACCAACATACCTGCACTGAACGTATATACTTTGATACTTACAACCAGAGTGTGACGATTCTTTATCATTTTTTCTATTCATTTTCACGGATGCTCAAAATGAACAGCACTGAGCTCTTCCTACACTCTATAAAAGAAGAAATCCGAGCAATCTACCTCATGCTGATGCAGCACCAGTATGTTCTGGATTTAATGATTGCAATGTAGGGAGAGGACGGAGCAGTTTGCTGCACATTCATCCCAGGGAATGGCACAGATAATGGAACACTGACACTTGCCATCCAAGCACTGCACAATCTACAAACAGACATGCACAAAGGAGGTGCCCCTGAGCAGGAGTGGCTTTCGAATTGGTTCTCCTGGCTACCACAATAAATATCCAGTTTAAGTAAATCACTGTTGCCAGTTATCATTGTGTTGTTATTAACATGTGGGCTTATACAATTGGGGATGACCTGTTCTAAAAATGCAATACTCACACTGGTAGAATGTAGGTAAATAGGAGGGTGGTAGTTGTCACAAGTGAGCATAGGGAACAGGCACCAAATAAAGCAATTCGTCTAATCCATGAGTTAGGTTGTGTAGTTGAAGAATTGACTAGAGGAAGGGAATCTTAATATGGATGCATTCATCGATGAAAAGAAGACCTGGAAGCCAAGGCTTAGGGTTTGCTGATTGATCTGCTACATGCAAAAAGGAGTGTAGGTGTGGCAGCATGCTCAGGCCGCAAACGCTTGATCAATCCCACAGATAGGCGCAGCGACATTACAAAGGTCCAGGGATAATGCCCCAGTAAAGCACACATGGCCACAGTGGGTACATGTGTTCCTAAAACACCATAAATCAAATGCCTCCTGATTTAGGAACACCTAGCCAATCCGGGCCCACACACATAGTGATCACGCGCTCCGCATACGCGACATCTAGAGACTCTATTCACTGGCCGCTTTGTGTCCACGCAAGGTCAAGACCCACCTGTAGTTACCAGGTTTAGAAAGAGACCATTTGACTCCCAAGGCAGCAACCAATATTCCTCACCATATATGGTACGACAAGCTTTTGCAACTCTTCATGTTTTGTATTTAAGAACGACTCTTACTATTTGTAGATTGAGACCGCCCTCAGACAATGTACCTGTAACTTCTCCCGGTTGTAATGTTTAATTAAATGAACTGTTCCTGTTTTGCAAATGCCTCTTGTCTTTTATTTGAGGGATTTCGAACTTCAGCAACAGAGGCACCAAAAGGATCCTAAATGTGTCTCTAGATCTGGGGATACATAATCAAGCACACATCAGGAATGTGCAAGCAGGAATGGTAAGGGGTGTTGAGTCTGTTGGCGACGAGTGGAACAAGAGTCATCCAGAAGAAACTGGGGTGGGAGAATCATATCGAAGGTTCTCGGCACGCTTGTACAATAAGGCTCGAAGGGAGGAATTGTTCTTGAGGATAAAGTCTCATAAGATGTCTGTGGAACCTCTTATTTAAGAAGTCGACCGTGAAGTACAGTGTTTAAACTGTGCGACTTTCAGCAATCACAGTCTGGGGTGCCCTCGAAACGAGTGGCAGTTTAAATATACTAATAATCACACATCCATATAACCAGGCATAAACAATCACTGAACAGTAATATTTGGCAGAAGGGCGCACTGGTCGGAATGGATCCTGGATGGTTACATACCTACTGCCCCATTCTGTAGTGGGTAGAAGTAATATGTGAATGGTACAACAGACCAATAAATGGAGCGCTGAAAGCCACTTTAAGTTAGTTCATTATGCATGTAATTTTTGCAACATAAAAGGTCTTGGCTTATAGCAGAAAAAAACTGAAAATGGTGCATGTGTTCTCCTTCTCCTATAGGTGTGCACATTTGTGGAGAAAAAGTTGCATACCTTCAGAATGTGGTCACAGAAGACTCATCATTACACCCTATTTTCTGATGTTCGGCATGGGAAAGCTTATATATCAGAAAGGGGAAACGTAGTGACTTTGCAAAAAGCTCACTCTTATATAATTTTTTAATGCAGTGTGATAATAGGAAGCATTCACTGGCTAAGAAGTGAGGCATATTGTCACTATGGATTTAAAATTGTAGTGTGTCATGGGGAGAGGGTCTGACTCCCATAACAAGGAACCTTCTATGGTGTCTTGGTTACTCTTTGAGTCCACACTCCTCGCTAGAAGGGGATCACGGAAGGATCATGTGATCCTTCAGTGAACTCCTATCAAGGAGTGTGAAACTTTACTTTACCTATTGCATCTTCACATTGAAAGTGTATCCTACAGGTTCTTCAGTGCACTTGTCTATATGGACTAACAATGTTTCATTACATGCCAATGGATTTTTGTGATGGACTCTGCATTTCAGCTTATTCTGTGTTTTGTTTTTCTTAATCTAACAGGTGAAAATGCAGTAAGAAATGAAAAAGGTAAAGGCATTAAACAAAACAGTAACCATAAAATAATGGAAGACTAGTGGTTTGCCAAAGTAGGCTTCTACAGCATAAAACCCAAACCGCCCAATGAGGTCTGCACTTGGTTCTTCGTCATCTAATGATATACATAGAAGACTTAAAACGCTGACATCCTGAAGCAAGTCTGATGAGGTGCTCATTACGAAAGAAGAGCTAACCTGGTAACAGAAAGAACAAACAGGAGAGAATCTGTGTGAATATCTAGAATGTGACAAAACGTTTATTAGGCAGAAAGCAAGTTTGGCATCAGAAACTTCTTACTGGGGAAACACCATATTGATGGACTGACCGGAAAAGTGTTTGCAATGGAAGACCTAGAGCAGGATCAGATCATCATTGTAGAGGTGAAACCATATATATGTACTGAATGTAACAAAGTGTTCCAAAAGGAGAAGAATCTAAAGCAGCATAAAAAAATCCACAACTTGGAGAAACTACAAAAATGTCCCGAATGTGACAAAGTGTTCCGAAGGGAGAAGAATCTCAAGCAGCATAAAAAAATCCACAACTTGGAGAAAATGCATAAATGTTCTGAATGTGACAAAGTATTTACAACAAATGGAAACCTTAAGCGACATCAGAAAATCCACACTGGGGAGAGACCATATCAATGTACAGATTGTGACAGAGCATTTATAGCAAATGGAGAGCTGAAGCAACATCAGAAAGTCCACACTGGAGAAAGACCATTCATCTGCACTGAATGTGACAGGGCATTTATTAGAAAGACACGCCTACTGCAACATCAGAAACTCCACACCGGAGAGAAACCTTATGAATGTACAGACTGCAACAAGGCATTTATTACAAGGCAAAGGTTAATACTACATCAGAAAGTCCACACTGGGGAGAAACCGTATGCATGTTCTAAATGTGACATGGCCTTTATTACCAATGGACACCTAAAGCAACATCAGAGTGTTCACCTAGAGGAGAAACCCCATAAATGTACAGAGTGTAATCAAGTGTTCCGAAGGAAGCAGAACCTAAAACTGCATCAACAAATCCACACGAGTGAGAAACAATATGAATGTACAGAATGTAGTAAAGTGTTCGGAAGGAAAAAGAATCTAAAGCAGCATCAAAAAAAAGTTCACTCTGGTGAGAAACACTATGAATGTACAGAATGCAACATGGCGTTTATTACTTTGCAAAGGTTAACACTGCACCAGAAAGTCCACACGGGGAGAAACCACATCACTGTATTGAATGTAGAGTGGCATTCGTAATAAATGGAAAATGTATCCGACTTCTGAAAATCCACATGGAGAGAATTCCTATGCATGTACAGAATGTAATAAAGACAAGATGAATAAGCTAATGCAGTATCAAAAGATCCACACTAGGGAGAAACCAATATTGATGTGCAAAATGCGACAAAAGATTTATTACAAAACGTAATGACAGAATGTTCACGCAGGAGAGAAACAATATAAATTTATTAAATGTGACCATGCATTCATAAGAAAGAGAGCTGAAGCGACATCAAAGGTCCACTTTGAAGGCTACACTGAATGTGGCAAGGCATTTATTGGCAATGAATATTTAAAACCTCAAAATCCTCACTGTGGAAAATCTAAACAAATGTGACTGTGTTCTTAATAAAGTAACTCTATGAATGTACAGATAGTGACAAGGCTTCTATTAGAGGTGCACAACAAATGTACTATCAGAAAGTCCACATGGGGAGAAACTTTATCGGTCCACTCCTGTGACAAAGCATTTGTTAAATAAGCAACCCAACACCAAATCAGAAAGTTCACATGAGAGAGAAATGATATCCATGTACTGAATGCAACAAAGTATTTATTAGAAAGTCACAGCTAATGCACCACACAGGCAAGAAAGTCATGACGCAGAGAACCACATCACAATAAATGTGTCCAGTAATTGTTCAAAAAAGGAAGAATGAACATAACCTCAACGTCCACCGTGGGGAGGAACCATATAACTGTACTGAATGTGACAATTCATTTATTGGTAGGGTACAGCTAATACAATGACAGTAAATCGACATAAAGGAGAAAGTTATGACGGTGGAGAATGCATATTACTGCACTCGATGTGGCAATGCATCCTTTACAAAGGCAAAGCTAGTGCTACATCAGAAAGTCTTTACTAGTGGGACATCTGTCCTCCACACAGGAGCGACGCCATAGCAGGCCTCAATTTACTCCCCCACTCGCTATGCATAGGAATATACTGAATTTGACAAATCAATTGTTACAAAGGGACTATTCATGCAGCATAGGAAAATACACACTGGGAAGTAACCAAAGCAATAAATGTGACTATGTACTGATCGCTTTTTCTTGCAACGCTTTTTTTTTTTATTCCACAGGAGGAACCTAATGTGTCCACATGCATTCCAGGGAGAAACTATATCCGTCTTCATTGTGACAAGATATTCATTGCTAATGCTGGATCAGAAGTTATACATTGGGAAAAGGCCATTCGAATATTATAAACGTGAAAGAGCATTTCCTACCAAACGCTCTTTGAGGCATCGAAAGGCCACCTAGGTTTCAGATGCACTGATTGTGAAGTCTTCAGTTGTAATGTCAAATATTCCACACCAGTACATAGATATAGGGAGAGGAAATACCTAAACAAATTGTGGAACAAAGAAACAGAAATAATAGCAGTCAGGAGTGCCAAAGGATTAGTCAAGAAAAGGTCCCAGGACACCTTACCCACAAAGGTGACAATATGCAGACTACAGAGAGCATCAGACTTTGGCAAAATACAAATGTTACAAAAAGAGCTAGATTTTTCACTGTTCCTAGCCTATTATGGTGTAAGGACTATTGTGGCTACCAAGTGATATGACCTAGCTCTGCCTATTTTACCCAGTTATGTGAGGTTTGTTCTGAAGGCCTTCTAGGGCTCGCATCCACAGTTATAGGGAAGTTTGTGATAATAAAATTCAGAGTTTATCTAATTATCTTGTGTTTGTGCTGTTTATCGTTGACCTTTAGTTTCTTTCATTAACAATGCTGCCCGAGAGAGGACAAGTGGAGTTTTGGGGTTTGTTGAAAGTCAGATGCCACTGGCCTTAGAGGTTTGCAGCCCACGATGAATGTATCCGGTTAATTGTTTCATACGGGACAAGAGCTACCAGCAATTGTTTCAGATATTGCAGGACAGCTTGCTGGACAAACCTTGAATAAAAGGCCTCTACTTAGAGCAGTGATTACAGTCTCCTATAGCACGTGTAGGCAACAATTGTATTCTTTCTACTGTACCAACTGCAATCCTAGATGTTTGAACACTAAACTTTCTTATGCCACATAGTATATTTAGTTATTTACTTTTCTAAAGTGCTCTAGTGTCCATTCAGGCTATGCCTGCGCAATAGAAAAAAACAAACTTGTTTGCCTGAATAGGGAAAGACAAAACAACATTTTTATCTCTCCACAAGCCTTCTTCCATAAGGATAATCTCTGTGGCCATCATTGGGGAAACATGGGAGGGTGTTAATTAGGAGACTCAAACAGAGGATTTATAATGAAGGGCTATGGAAAACGACATGTAATGTTAGCAGTGTATACCCCACCCCTTAGTCTCATACAATTTGAGCACATGGTCAATCAGTCAGGATTTGTATAGCATGGCTGCGTCATCCGTGAAGGTCTTTGAAGCACTGCAGGATCTCGCTGTCTGTAGCTATTGGCTGAACATTCAGGTCTTGAGGTCCTTCCTGTACTGCTGCAGAGATGGGGTGGCTTGCAGGGGGAGGGTGTTCCAGGTCTTATCCACCAGGTAGGAGAAGGATTGGCCTCCGCTGTTTGCCTGGCGAATGCTTTAGGTGGCTGCTAGGGACAGGGATCCGGTACAGAGTGCTTTGGTAGGTTGGTGAAAATTCACTTGTTTGTTGAGGTACGCCGTCCCTTCGTTATATAGTCCTTGGTAAGTGTGACCATCTTGAACTGTTATCTCTTCGCGAATGAAAAGCATAATGTTACTGTACTGGGCCCATTGGGTGATCGAAGAGCCACCGTGGGGAGAATACGAAGATAAATCCCCAGTCCTTGAATTGACACAGAAGGGGACAATTAATAGGAAATTGTTTCACTATCCTGAAGAGGTTGATATTTGGATGGAGTCTTAAAAAAAACTGGAAGCTTCTTTTCACTTGTTTATGGAAAGCTAACTGTTAATTCCACAGTGAGCAGGGCTTGTTCTTGTGCTTTAAAGATTGTTAAAGAGGGAGATACTTCATGTGTGACTTAGAAAAGGTCTCCCCTTGCCCATAATTCAACAGCTACTCATCCTTGAATAACCACCCAAAGTCTCAAGACAAAGTAGATCTCATCGATATGCAAAAAGAACAGGCTTCGAACACTCCTGCTATATCTAACACTGCGGAGCATCACATGAGCCTGGGCATCAGTGTGATTGATGCCAGTTTAGCCACCCCAAGGCTAGAATGTAATGCCCTGCTAAGGGACTCGTGAAATGCGGGTAGGGCTTTGTTATGAGAGCTGTTTGTGTGACTATTACTAGAACACAGGCATGTGGCACAGGGTTTTGATGTCAGAAATACTTCAGATCTGACAGATCACATTCGAGGAAAGAGGGATTCAAAACTGCAGAGACAACACATGACTGGGGCAAGCCCCAGATGTAAGATTGTTGCTTGCTTGGAATGTGAGAGGGGTGAAAGACCACCACAAGGCTTAAATGGTGATCACATACCTCAATAGACAGAAGGTGGATGTCACATTAATTCAGGAGACTAGTCCTGTTTCTGTGGGAGTTAATCAGTTCAGTTCAAAAAGCTTTATTCGGTTTGTTTTAAACAACCATATAAGTTGAAAATTTTAAAAAAACACGAATAAAAATATCCATACATATTTACAAAATAAACATCACAAGCACAGGTATATTACGCTCCGCTTACAAGACAGTTTATAAGGAATTATTCCACGAGCCGACTCTCAGTGACTTTAGCACCGAAAGGGAGAACACTATTATATAAATACTTAAGAACAGTTGCAATAAATACTCCATATTAAAGTGCGTAGTGCAAGAGAGTAACATATGCGAGAGTCCAAATATGCAAAATCGTAATCAAATGGCTGTCTTTCCCAAGGGTTTTACTTGTACTCCTAGAATTGACATATGCATAGATTCAACATTGCAAAATAAAATTCAGAATGGTACAACAAAAGGGCTGTTCTTTTGCTCTGTTTCATTACATTACAGTTTCTACAACATAGTAAACAATAACAAAATAATTTACAGTACATACAGATAATCTTAACCTGGAGTAAAGTGACTTGTGCACAAATACAAATTTAACCCTAAAACAAGATTTTCGCATAAAGTGCATTGTTTAATAGCAGCTCTGACGTGTTCCTTCACACTATTAGCAGTACGATATAAAGTGAAATATGCGTAAGTGCAAAAATGCAAATATAACCAAACAGTGAGTGCAATATCACAATATTATCGATTTTCTAGCTGCCCTACATTTCAATAGAGTGCCACATGAAAACCGATGTCTGGGCTCTCAAGAGCACATAATACATTCATAGCATCTACTGTTAAACGAGTATTATATTTTAAAAAGATAGGCTTCAAATAAAATTTCCTCATAGATACATAAAATGTACAAAAGAGTAGGAAATGGCAACAACTCTGCTTGGATATATCATCGCAGGGGCATTTCATGGTAGAGCCTTCCCCCATTACGGGGAAGGATACAAGATGGTGGACAATGCCTAAACTTAAACGTATTAAAACGAATCGAAGTGAAGGTCTGGACACATCCGCCAAATATGCCTGAAACCCACTTTTTAGTTTGAGTTGCCTATAAAAAAACAGAAGTCTTTTGAGTCCTAGTCAATTTAGTTCGTTCTTCCCTCTTGTATAACAAACAAATCTTTTATTTCTTTCTTAGAGAAAGGTATTACAAATTCAGACTCCTTTAGAATATTAAAATCAAATAATGTGCTATACCAATGAATTATATAGCTCAACCATGAGATGCGTGAACAATGATCTAATTTAAGACCATCTCTAATAATGGACTGGGTGAACTCCATTTCGCTCTTATGCCAGATGAATCGCCTTAAGAGTAAGGGGCGTAAGGCTGCCAAATCTGATATATAATTGAGGCCAGTTTCCTGATGGATTAAATCAGTGGAAGCTGAGGCCGGGGCACACAGCAACCGTTTAAGGAAACTGTTTTCATCCCTTTGAAGTTGAGCTGTAGATGAATCACCCCATAGTCCAGCTCCATACAGAGCTGAAGAAACACATCTTGCGTTGTATATGGCAACCATGTCCCTTATTCTGCGGTCTCCCAATTTAGTGGCAAAGCGGAAAATCCCATTAGTGTTCCTAATCCATTTATATCTGATATTTTCTTGGTCACCCACCCATTTACCATTACCTTCAAAAGTGATACCTAAATAACAGTTGGTATTAACAGTTTGTATTGTAGAGCCGTCCCAAAAAAGAGACCTCTGACTTCATTTTCTTCCCGCATATCATGGTGTATGTCTTTGATTTATTTATTAAAAGTTTCCTGGGGGAGGAGCTACGCTAGGAACCAAGATGGCCGCGTAAGCTGCCGGCTCCGCCGACCTCCGCCAGTTGCTTATAAATCCTGCTATCGATCCTGAATTCGCACCGGACTCCCGTGTGGTTGAAGTGTCGCTGAACCTAAAGCTGCAATCCCGAGCTTTCTATCATCACGAATGGTGATACTACGCAGTGTTTTCATTCTCGGCCTAACCCAGCGTGGAAGCCGGGCCTCGATTTCTGACCCATCCGGGTTGGAGTTGAACAACATCGGATGCGGGACCTGGGCGGCATCCGGTCTCTCGGAATGGGAACTATCCTGTCTGGTTTGGATGGTGGTACTGTGTTCGGGCTGAATCCAAGTGTGCGGCGGCCAGAAGCATCGGTAGCTGTGGACGGGGGTCTGTTGGCCGAAGACCCTGCTGACCCTCCGGGGTCGACGGCTTTGGATCCTCACGGACGGCGATGGTGTGGGGACTACGAGCTTAACTGATGCACGCCGCTACCGTCTACACCACCTGTGCCTGTTGCCCCGGAGTAGTCGACCTCCGGGGTTAATAGATCAGATTTGTCGCTTTGCGAGAGGAGATGGAAGGGGCGGAATGTACGCCATCGCTGCAGACCGTAATGGCCGCCATTGAGATGCTTCACTCGCAAGTCACCGCCACCATCCATAAAATGATCGCAACAGCTGGAAGTTTGTGTTTGAGAGCGGACCACGACTCTTTGCCAGATCTGGAACACGCTGTGTTACCCGCGAATCTGATCCCGCCTGAGACAGGAGGCCCCATACGGAAACCGGATCTGGTGTTTTTTGTTAGCTCCCGCTCAACGGCATACGAACTCGGAACTACCAAACGCTTAGCATCCTCAATGGTGATACCACCCAAGATGGACATAGTCTATCGTACACCCCTAGACAGTGCCCTTAGTGCCTATCGGACTGATATCTTACTCGTCCCCCAGTTGGTTCCGGTACGTTATAGTGACTCACTGTTTATGGACGGATTTCCTTGTTTGGTTTGGGGACTTCATGTACCAATACTGTGGTATCGACTTAACTGTAATGGTTTTGATTCTATCGATTGTTTTGATTCCTTCCTCAAGATGGCGGCTCGAGCAGAGAGAGTGCGCACGACAGATCGCTGTGGCCAGGGATGAGTTCTATTGTCTGGGTTTAACTTAAAAAACTACCTTTGACCGGGACTTGCAGCTTATAACGTGACTGGAGTCGGGCGGTTTTTCTAACCTCCCCTGGTTTGTTTGGTTTGTAATCGCTGCTTACGTAATGTTTTGATTATACTTAGGGGTGGTTTGTTTCTGGCTGGGGATACGGGCGACCGGGAGCCTGTATGATCTCTCCTCCTCCACTTTTCCTACTTTTAGGTCTTTAGTTTCTGGGCGACAGGCACGCTGCTAGTGGGTTAGGCCGTAGCCATTTCAGGGGTGCAGGGTGGGGGGGTACTGGGAGGTTTTTTTTGTTTTTTATCTTTGTTTTAGTTCTATGGCCTTTTTTTTCTTTCCTTTTCCCTTCTACGAGAGGAGTTTGTCTATCCTAAGTTGATTCTTTACACATTTCTGGGTGTCTGCTCTAGTATTAATTATCCTGACTTGCAGGTGAACGGGCATTGACGTTTTCAGCTTAACGGGGTTGATGATTGTACTGTTTGCGTTACGTACCTATTAATGTCGCCATTTCATACCCCTTGCTTGAATTCATTGTATTGGTTTATACGCCTGCTCACCGTTTAACAGTACCTTATTTTATGATGCCCACTGTGTGTATTATTTCCTCTCGTTTTTCTCTATTAATAAAAAGAATTATAAAAATTAAAAAAAAAAAAGTTTCCTACCCTTGATAAAACAAGCACTGGCGTTGCCAATAGGTTTCGCATTTGGAAAGTTGGAGCTATTGGTTTTGTAAATGACATTTTATATTTATATATTGTTATTGACAATGCCAATAACGATATATAAATATAAAATGTCATTTACAAAACCAATAGCTCCAACTTTCCAAATGCGAAACCTATTGGCAATGCAAGTGCTTGTTTTCATTTTCAACTGAGGAAGGACGAGGTACGCGGTGGAGTGGAGCCGTCCCCTGTCACGGAGCTGCTTGCCGAAGATAAACGAATGCTGGTCAGGTCCCAGGACCACAGAGCTTCAACGTGTCGAAATGAAATAGTAAACAGTGACAGGCACATCGCTCGGTGTATGGTGGTTTAAGATTCACTACGATACCACCAACACAGTCCAAGAAGAAATGGATTACACAAACAAATGCACATATAAGTACAGGGTCAATACATAAAAGATCGCCCAAACAAGCGCAGGCGAAAGAAACAGTAATAAGCACAAGAAAATATATAAATTAAAGGAGTAGGTAATAATGTAAAAAGAGTGGAGGCATTGTGCAAAGAAAAAAGAAAGGAAACAAATAAAAAAGGTTGAGTTAAAATCATAAGAGGAAAAAACGTCAGGAAGCAAAAATATGAACAACATAATGAAGAGAAGAAAATAAGAAATTAATTGCAGATGGGAGAATGGAAACAATCATGTGAAGATAGCATACTGGAAGAAATGGAAAGAAGGACTTGTTGAATGGAGGAGAAATAAAGGAAGGAAAGGCGGTAGAAAGAGACTCGAAAAACAAGTTTGACCCGCTCTTAATATTTTTCAAAAGAATTTCTATTACGTATTGACGCCAGGGTGCGTGGCGACCATCTTTCGAACGGAATCAGTCCCTATGGAAATAAAAGAAAGACAAAATCGCAACCTAAAAATTACGCCTAAAAGTCTCCTGCAATTCTAGCTGCCATGATACAATAGTGTTTTGGAATAAAGAACTAATAAGCCTCAAGATAAAAATGATTATATAATACAAAAGCGATTGCATTAAGTGATTCCGTCTATTTCAACAGAAAATAAACGAAAGCGAAGCACATTTTCAATTTCTTTTAGGTGGAAGCTAACGATTTGTATACATTTCGGTATGTGCATACAAACTAATTGATATTATATTGCTAACATAGGAAATGCTGTTGGAACGTGTTCTCTTTGAGCGGCGAATTAAAAGCATACTCCAAGATGGCCGCTGCAATGACGACATCTCTCACTGTGGGGTTTGCAGCTTCTTTTCCGTGAGTCTGGTTGCTTCACGCCGCAGTTGAGGGAAGAGTTGCAGACGTCCGACAGGCGTTTGCGGTGGCAGTGATGGGTCGGGAGTCTAGGTGAGTTAGACCCTTCAATGTTTTCAGTGCGGGCAATCTGACAGAGTACACTGGGCTGGGGCTCAAGACGTCCCGCACTGGAGCGAAAGCTTTCCACTTCTATGCTATTGACTCTGGGTCTGGTGGCGTAGTGTTTGCCGTGCACAAACACATAGCATATATGTGCGGGTATTATTTAACTAATCACAGGAGATAGCGTTAAGGTAAAGGTAGCAAGTAAGGGGGAGAAGTGTGGGAGGGAAGCCGGATGGGGGCGGGAGAGCCTGGGAATGCGAGCGAGGGGAGGAGAAGTGTGGGAGGGAAGCCGGATGGGGGCGGGAGAGCCTGGTGGGGGGGGCCTGAATGCGAGCGAGGGGAGGCAGGCGGATTAGGGAGATGCGCGTGCTTGTGTGGTCACGTGACCCACTTTTGTGGTCACGTGACCTCACATCCACTGTGAAGAAAGCGCAGTGGTTTCACTAGTCGATCAAGCCCTTGAATTTTCGCCTATTACATTCGCAAGCGAATGATAATAGGCGAAACCTAAACAGTAAATTCATCAATAAGTCGTTGGAGGCCTATTGGGGTACGGGAAATTAAAACTGCATCATCGGCATATAGTAATACCGATACAACTTCACCACCAATTTTAGGTGCATCTGCCGGGATATTATTTAAAACCATAGCTATTTGATTAATAAAGAGGGAAAATAAAAGAGGGTCCAATACGCACCCTTGCCTGATGCCTCTTTGTACAGCAAAAAAAAGGGTCAGCTCGCCAGTTGGCCCATATCGTACACTACAGGATAATTTCTCATAGACCCGAGCTAAAAAGAACACTATCCTTTTGTGGCCCCAGATTTCAACAGCACTGTCCAAAGAAGGGAGTGATCCACTAAGTCGAATGCGCTGCTCAAATCAGCGAAGCATAAAAACAAATTACCCTCTTTAGCTACTGTATATTTATTGATGAGTAGGTCCAGATTTATACATTGTTCAATAATACCTAAACCTTTGCTAAATCCATATTGGACTGGGGTTAGGACTTTAAGATCTGAAGCCCAGATTTCCAATCTTTTTAAAAGGACCCTACTCAGCACCTTTATAGAGGAGTCCAGTAGCGATATCTGGCGGTAATTACAAGCTTCGGAACGCGAGCCCTTTTTATATAATGGAATGGCTGCAGTGTTAAAAATCCTTGTGAGAATCGGTGCCCATAAATCCATTAAATCTTTATATAAATCGATCGGGACACCGTCTGGGCCCCCTTTACTATTTAACAACCCTTCCTCCACCTCTTCAACATCAATCAACAATGGTAAAATAGGCCATGTAAAATCATCAGTTAAAAAAGAAGTTAAACGCAACCTATCCGGGTTAAAAATATTAGCAAAGTGTTCAATCCAATCGGTAAAAGTCACATAAGACGTCAATTCAGGTGTACAATTATCCTTTAAAAAGGGGCTTTTAACAGTTTCCAAAAAGAGTTTACTATTGTTTGTATCAGCGGCCATACTTAGTTTATCCCAGGCATCCGATCTCCACTCTTTTTTATGTGTCAACATAGCTTGCTTATATTCAACTCTAAGCTCATGAACTAGCAATTGGTTACGAGGCTTAGTCCCCAGTGCCAATTTCAATTCCTGTAATGTCTGGGTACATTTAGAGTCAAACCAGCTCGTGCCAGCCTGTTTCATACCTTTGGTATTCCTAGTTAAAACATTCTTAATTATATTATTTATATCAGAAAATGTAGTTAATAAAATATCAGGGGTGACTCTTCACTAAGACAGTAATCAATAGCTTTCCTGCCTCTAGTGACCACTTCTGTTTGGATCTTAGGGGGGTCTACGCCATCCCACTTTATTCTCATCCCGTTAGGCCTAACAGGGATAATATCCAAAAGTTGGCCCACAGTATTAGTTAGTTTATTACCCCCAATCTAGTAATACCATGGGAATACTGTTGTGGTCACTAACCACCTGCTCTGATATCCAAAGGTCAGAATAGGAACTATCCTTCGAGATTAAAATATGATCTATGTTGCTGTTCGCATTTCTCCCAGTGAAAGTCGACATTTGACGTGGCCCTGTTTCATGGAACAATCTAACAGATCAAGGTCAAATTTTGCCATTAATATATTTAGACAAAATACACGATGTGCCTAGACCACTCTTTTTAACACAAACACAGTTATTGAAGGTAAAGAATACTTTTTATTGAATTCTGACCAGGTATTTATATTTTATACCTTTGACTTTCTTTTTTATTTAAAGATTTTTTGTGCAATGATTAGCAAAAGCAGGACAAACTGTACACATATTTACAATACTATACACAGCAACTTATAGACCAAACATGTCACTATATATCAAAAACTAAATCACATCAACATCACGACAAAACACATAATACATTAATATATATTTGATTTCAATATAATATATATATGAATTGGTTAGGGTCGCTGGGCAGACCCGGATATTGAAATCCCCAGCCTACAGGATAACTGCAAGTTTACTAGATAATTTCAATACCCTGTCTATCTCCTTTTCTAATAAGTCTAGCGGTGCATCCCTGTCCTTATTAAAATTATTATTATTATAATAATTATTTTAAACCAAATCCTTACCCTTTGGGAGCATTAACCTCAGAATTTGGCTATGGTCGCCTATAGATGAATAGCTAGTGATTTTACACCCAAATAATTTGGTGGATATAAGCAACAATAATCCACCCTTTGCTCTACCTGATGAAGAAGGTACAGCATTTAAGCAATGGGATGTATAACCTTCCACTGCAACCACATCTGTACTCCAAGTTTCCTGAATACAGATAATGTCACTTCCATGAGTGATAAAATCCTGCCAAAAAGGCGTATCTAATTTTTCCCCAAGGCCTGCTACATTCCAGGTAGTTAATGTATACCCTTCCTGAATTATAATTTCTGTTCCTTGGTTATCATTTGGATTTAACTTTGGTGAGTCTACTGCATCCATTAAAAGCACAGGTTTTATTATAATTAGATTATCTATCTCATCATTTCCAGCACTCTCATACACCATATTGGATTCTATATGTTGGGGTTGGATATTACTTAGTTTATATCCCCTGCTAGTTGGTCTATGAATTGCCATCTGCTCTAACTCATGTATAGAGGGCACCCCTTCTGGTTTTATGTCAATCATTGTCCTCCATCCTAGTCAAGCACTGGAATCTATTCTACAAAGGGATGGAACATCGAATTGGGCGTGCTGCTGATTGTATGGGCATCCAATTAATATTAGGATGGAAGGTCGTATGATCTGGGGCTAAATTATTTGTCAGTAAATGTTTATAGAAAAACCCCAATGGTAATAAAGTTGTATTGAATTCCCAACTTGAGGGTGGGGGGGCGCTAAGTAAAGTTTTGCATACCCAATTTGGTGACCTAAAATTAATTATCACAGTCCCCATCAAATATTTTTGGTACACTGCCTATCCATCCCACCCTTTGTGTAAGTATTATCTGATCTGCACTTGATGTTGGGTAATCACAATTTTTTGTTAACCAGTACAGGGTTTTGTTTTTTAGGGTTTCGTGGGTTTCTAGTTGCCCCTCCCGCAACTTAGGTACATTACATAGAACTGTGACATAAGCACCACATGCTGGTGGTAAATTTATAACTGGCGCGGCCCCATTTGAGGTAGATGCAAGTGGGGGCGCACGTATCTCGATGCAAGGTATTTTGGTCAGATGGGTAATTTTTGTAATTTGGTCCTTAATCAAGCCTACCCTAACTTCAATTTTAGAAATCTTCAGAGCGATAGGCCCCAGTAATGTAGAAAACAAGGTCTCCATTCTTCCCCAGAAACCCGTTTCCCCCTCCTCGATCTTCCCCTCGCTGAGGTTTGTACCAGTGTCCCTTGACTGACCCTCGCACTTATCCCCTTTATGTCCTGATGGATTGGGTACCGTTTTCCGATGTAGGCGACTACCTTTCCCCTTGTATTTATTTATAGGCTGCTCTTTGAGAGTATGATTTTGTTTACTTTTGTCTTTTTGCCCTCGTGTTCTTACTGGGGGGCTTTCCGCAATTACCCCATCTGTTAATTCCGGGTCAATAATTGAAGGGGCATCAGGTCCCTCTATCGAATCATTGATTAGGAGAGGAGGCACTTCACTTATATGTGGCAAATGCATGATTGGTGTTAGTGAAAGCCTACTAACCAAAGGAGGAAATTCGGAGGGCATATTTTGCTGTATTGGGATAGTCTCATGGCTCTCTGCACCAGGGAACCTCGCATATGAGGCCATGAGCATTGAGTCAAACGAATTAGCCAGAGATATAGATGTATTTTCAGACTGTAGGGGTAGGGACGTACCTAAAGGGAGAGAGAGACGTCTCTCGGTGTTCCCTATGGCTCTAACAACTACCCCTATGGTCTTCTGCAGCATCTTGTCTATGGCAGTCAAACTTGGAAGAGGGGTAGTAGAAGCTATTTTCTGTCTAGTGATAGGACGAGATTGTACAGGGGTATTTTTACCCATATTTCTAGGCGCAACTATAATCATAAAATATAAAAGTGTTACCACCCACAGTAACTTACTATGCACCAGGAAACAAATACCCAAAGGCAAGCACTGTTAGTGCAAAATTCAAAGCCTAATAGGTTACCAAATGTATATGTCTTCTGGCGAGCAATAACTAGTGTCCAGCCAAGAGTAATGGCCCAGCCCAGCCTCGGCCAGCCCCGGACTGCCACAGATGACCCGCCCTTTGCCCGGGCTTAGACCGGCGACGCGGGGCCTGGCCTTGGTTTCGAAGTGCCTCCAGGTACTTAAGTCTGGTGGAGCAGCGTCCTGCCGCAGCTTCTCCCCCTCACAGCGGCCACGCAGGGATGGTAGAGGCTGTCCCGGCGGGGGGAGACCGACGCGGGGAGCGTGGCTGGCGGCAACCTGGTAGGTAGGTGAAGAGCTGAGAAGGGCTGCTTGCAAAATGTCCCCGAAAACTTCGAGGCACACCCGGGGAGTTAATCATGTTGCCAAATGCTGGAGCTCGTGCCTCTATTTCTCTTCCTAGTCCTCATTTGTTAGTTGTGTGGCCATATTGGTTAAAAGCAGTGTGGTTCAGACCTCTGTACATGTTCTGAGATGAAGAGGGCTGGTGCGTAGATTTGCAGGAGTTGCTGGGTTCAAGAAATATGGTCTTAAAATTTCGACAACCCCATTTGTTTTTGGTTTTTATACTAAAGTTAGAAAGACTTGTGATCTCGTCCCCTCCCTCTGTAATATGTGAAGAATACTGTAATGCTACAAGTTGATTTGGATAGCACTGACCGCGTGTCCAGCTGACCCACCCTAGCGCGGGATCATCTATGACATATCCTGTACCAGTACAAACTGCTAGACTTGTAACATGTTGAATGCCCAAATTCTGCAGTGTTTACATTCCGTTTCATAGTACATGGAATATCTTCCAGGCTAGATTACTGGTCACTGATGTGATGGGCTGAAACTATAACACATTTACCTAGGACTTTGTCTGATCATTCTCTGGTTCTGATGGCTTTGACCATAGTCAGCGATGTGGTGGATATATAGAATGGCTGCTACCATCTAAGCTGTCAGACCCAGACTTTAAACCGAAACCCACCAAGCAATTTTATTCCACCTCAAAATAAATCAGGTCTCAATTGCTTTGTGAAACGTTTGAAGCCATTATTAGGGATTCATGCATATCTAAAGTCACAGGATATTAAGATCATTGAGAGAAAGAATGTCACGCCCAGAGCAGGCGATATCATTGATAGAGTGAGTACATTAGCCCAACCAACACTAGCTATATTAAACCTTAAAAGGCTGGATTTCTGTGGCGCTGTGGGCAGTGAAGATAAATTCCTAGATTAGCATACTCCAGCCCGGTGGTTGGGGGGGGAGGCACGTGTACTGTACTGTACACTCCCTGGTGTGACGCAACCAGCATGGTTGGCTTCAGACGTAGTTGCAATAGAAACCCGGGATGGCGCCTAGGGCACCCTAAACCCCTCCCCGTCCCCAATGAGAGGCTACAGGAATTTAGAGATTTTTATGCAGAACTTTACAATGCCAATGCGAGCATTCCTGCCCAGGGTATGCTTACGTACCTGGATTGGGTGATCCAGGAATGGCTTAAACTGTTCAAAGGGAGCCACTGTGCACCCGTATCACTACTAAAGAGATCAAGTCTGTGATAAAATCAATGAGAAATGGTTCAGCCCCAGGTGGTGATGATGGGCTCCCATGGAGTTTTAGAAACAGTATGCACCAGAGCTTTCCTCATTTTTACTGGAAGTGTTCAATGAGAAGCCATTGTGATCAAATCAACCCAGATATTGAGGCAGTCGCAGTGTTTTTAGACACGGCCAAAGCTTTTGACTCCGTAGAATGGTCCTCCTTACTCTCACCAATGGAAACAATGGGAGTGGTTAATGCTGTGCTCAAATGGACCACTCTACTATACACCACCTTAAGGCAAGAATAAAGGTCGATTTATTGTGTTCTCTAATTTCGATATAGAGGAGCACCTGGCAAGGCTGCCCTCTCTTCTATCCTTTTTTTCCCTAGCTGTAAAGCCATTTGCTAGCCTTCTTTCACCTGAGAGCTAAAATTAGGTGTGCGTAGGGTCATTTTCTTGATGTATGTAGACTACAATCTGCGGTGCTCAAGGACCTTGCTTGTAAACTTTATCATATGATTACTGAAATAACTATTGGGGGAATGGTCTGGATTAAAAATCAACAGATCCAAGTCTGACATGATGCCCCTAACCAGGTGGACAACTAACTGAGTTGCAGGTACCCCTGCGGTGGCAAGTGGAACCTGTAAGATGCCCGTGAGACGGGTGTCATTGGGATTTGTCCACATTAATTAGTGATGACTATCGGAAATGCATGACCAAAGTGATAAATTGATCAAAGTGCTGATATCAGTGACTGGGACTTGGATTATGAAAATTTGGCGGCTCCATAAACTGTTCTACTTATTTCATAATATCCAGATCCCACTAAATAAAGCTGGATCTGGGTATTCTCAGCTGATAAAAATCTATGTGGGGGACATCCCTGAATAGCGTGGAGCAAGATGCAATTGCCATACAATCATGGGGGATTTGAACTCCCAACTTAAAAGTATATCTCCTTAAGGCCCAGGCACAGTTTGTCCATCACTGCTTCTACAACACTAGCATCCACCAAGCTGTGAAATTGAGAAGAACGTGCAGCCCCGGTTTCACTTCGTACTGGTCTGGGGCTGAAGGTCATGCACCCATGTGGCGAAAGTCCAAACGGTAAGATGCATCTTCTGGGCATGGGATAGGTTGCCTAAACTGGGGGAGAAGATGGGCTGTAACCACCAAACTTCCCTCCGCTTCAGAACTGTAGGTGAGAATTAACTATCCCTGGGGTGATTAGACCGCTGCATAGCTCCAAATCCTGATTGATCAGCTCAGTGCCTCTCCTGTTGATCATCAAACTCCTTTCTCCTGTGATTCCTTATTCCTCTGTATTCAGCTCCAGTGACTACTGACTTTTTTTTGTCCTTGTGACTTTTTCCTTCTTGAGGACTGATTCTGAACGGCACCAATTGTCCAGTGAGTCTGATGTCTTCCGACGGCATGGTGGGTACTGAAAATGGTGGCCTAGATCTCACACAACCCTGGTGGAAGAAGCACTCCAAGATCCAGCTTCCAGGCCCTGAGCAGTATCCGTTCCAGGCTATTCTACAGATTCAGGTGTTGCATAGAGTGATGCTCCTCACAGCAGAATGGTCTGCTTTCTGGAGAACCCACAAAAGAGAGACAGAGGTGAGGCTACTGCACCTGACTGCCATCAGCCCATCAGAGGCATAATCTGGAAAATTCCAATAGGTAGGTATCACCAAAGGGCTTTCTCACCTTTCACAACAGAGTCTGCAGTCCCACCCCCTCACTCCTACCATCCACCAAATGGAAGTGCACTGGAAGACTAATGAGCAGCTCCTTACTAACTAAAAGGGCTAATGGACTAACTAAAGGAGCCCTGTTTCAGCTCCCCTCACTTCAGATTCAAGATATATGTTCTAGTCTTCGGTCTTCATATAAGAGTCATACAGGTAGGAGGTATCTTTATTTCACATTCGTCCTTATGTTGTAGGAACAACAAGTGGGTCCTGTCAGGACCCCATCCTCTCAATTGTCCTTATATCCTAGCTTCCACTCAACACCACTGTAACAAAATGCCTCTTTTTGTATGGTTCCCCCCTAGCCCCCCAAGGTTTTGGACAGGTACTGCTGTTTTGTCGACTGAGGGCACTGAGGCCTGCTAGCTAGACCACCTTGCCAGTGCCCTGAACTCCAGACAAGATACATTTTGTAAAGCGCTCGAATGCCTCAGAGTCTTGGCGCTGAAAGTGTGAAGAGGGACTGTGCCATTGACACAGGCAACTTAAGGTGGAACAGCCAGGATTTTAACAATTTCCTAAAATGCTGCCTGTTGGATTGTAGTCTCAGCGTTAGGCATCTGATTCCACAGTTTGGCTGCACAGTGTGATAGACTCCTACCGCCCCATCTTGCTCTGCGAATTTTGGAGATGTGGATGAGACCCACATTTGTGGTTCTAAGATTTCTGGTGGGGGTGTACCGTGAGAACAATTTCTGGATATCAACCGAACCACCTCCATATAATGCCTTGTACACCAAAAAGAGGGCCTTCAATTCTACGTGTTGCTGGATAGGGAGCCAATGTAGTGACCTTATGCCAGCCGATGTGGGATAGCCTTTAGGAATGTTTAATAACAATTGTACGGCAACATTTTGTAACTATTGTAATTTCGTCCTCTGTGCCTTGTCAATGCCTATAAAAAGTGCATTGCAATAGTCTATTTTAGAAAGAATAGGAGCTACTACCACAGTTTTCCCGGGTTCCTGAGGAATAAAGGGGAAACTCTTCCGTAAGGTCATCAGTATAAAGAAGCAGGAAAAGGTTAGACGATTGATCTGGGCTGCGAAATTAAGCTGATCATCAAAGATCACTCCTAGGTTCTTGGCCTTAGCTGTTGAGTGGGGACATTCACCAGCCTCAATCGGCCACCAGATTTGATTCCACAGGAATTGGCCCTTGCCGAACTCCACTACCTCTGTTTTATCGGTGTTGATCTTAAGAAAACTTTTACTTATCCAGCTCATGATTTCCGCAGATAGGCATGAAAGCTAATGGCGGTGGTCTCTGGCTGTTTGGATATGACAAGCTGCGAATCATCCGCATATGAGACCAAAGTAAAGCCATGCTCTCTGAAGAGTCTGGCCAGTGGAGTAACATAGATATTAAATAGAGTCAGTGACAAGGTTGATCCCTGTGGCGCTCCGTACGGAAGATTAAATGTGTTGGATTGTAGATTTTCCCAGGGTATGTTCTGCTTCCTAGAGGCTAGAAAGGAGGAGAGTAGGCCAGCGCCTCAAAATGTTTGTCGAATTGGCTTGTATTTAATTGGCATAAATAAGCTTACCTGTAAGTTCCTAGTATATGGCACCCAGGGCATGTAAGTTAGACAGTCAACCGAGAGATTGCAACACTGGCAGTGCCACTGTGGGTGTGAGTCAATTAAAGCGAGTCTCCTAGTTCACCATTGCAGACTGGAGGAGCAGTTTTAAACTGCTGGCCCGACTTTTGCCATTTAAAGCAATGGCAAAGCCATGTCTCCGCCTGTACTATGTGTAAGTCGACCCCATGGCAGACCTAGCTAGCCCTAAAGCAGGCTGCATCCTATTTGATGGGTAGAACATGTATTTGACATGTTCTGACAGTAAAAATGAGAACCTGTTGTTTTTACGCTGGAAAGTCTTGGTCTCCCAAATAGAGTGCAGAGTTACATGTTCACCTTTCAGCTGTGCTAACCTAGGAACAGTGTGACAAAGGTTGATACTCCAAGGTATCAAACAACTCATTACATTAAGCTGGATTTGATTCTCAAGTGGAAATTAATGTAAGCACTTGTGGTGTGCTACTTTTACAGAGTTGCCACAGTTGCTTTTAATTCCCTATGGCCTCAACGGTTGCACATCGGTCGCGGAGTCAGCTTTCTAGTCTCTTGGGGAGACGTGTTAACCACTCCCAGGAACCGATACAGTAAGGGCTTGCACTGGAAGGAGGTGTTTTCTCCCTCCTGCAGGAAGCCGCACGGGTGTTGGCCCAAAAGTCGAGCTTTAATGGAGAAACCGCCTTTGGACAAATGGAAAACACTTGGCAGAGGGGCTACTGTATTGTCTGGGTAGCCAGACTGGCAATAGGGACAGGAAAGGGGCAATGAGTTGCTAAACCCGTTTTTCAGGGGTGTGTAGCCCCCTTGCTAGCCAAACCTCTGGGCTGGGCTAAGGAGATCTGGGTGCCAAGAAAGGGGTTTTGCCGTATTGGAAGTGGGTAGAATGGTGCACCTAGTTTCTGGCGAAGAGAGGATACACTGATGCGGACTGCACCTGCTGCACTTGGTGTCTTGCAAAGGAGACCGGACCAAGCCTGTTGTGTCCTGGGTTTAGAGAACTTGTTTTCTGAGCCCAGCCTAAGTAAAGAGAGTCCAAGGGTCAGCCGGCTGACCGCCTGTTCATAGCACAGGGACACAACGGCTGACGAAGTCTGCTAAGGGTGAGAGGTAGCCCTGATCGCTACTCCTCATCACTCTGCAGGACCAAGGACCAGGACTCAACTGTCTGTCGCCGCTGAGTCTTCTGGACCCGGGAGAGTTGTCTTGGCCACCCAGAAGGCAAGCTTACAGCCCAGAGAAGGATTTGGCTGTGACTGTCACTGGACAACTAGCAGTTCAGTGGCAACTCGACTTTTGCCAGACTCGAAAAGAACTTGAGGGATGTCGACCCCTGTAGCCAGGATCACCTCATCAAGTCCATTGACCGAGGAGCAGCTGCAGGAAGACCTCCTTCGACCACACCACCATTGGCCATCTTCAGCATCAGGACTACTTCCATAGGAATCCATTACAATGAGAATAAAGTGCCTGGAACCATCTGAAGATTTCTTCTTCTGTGGAGGTAACTGTTTCTAAGAGCCTCGCTGCTCCCCTGACTGGCTCTCCACTGGAGTTGGTTGACAAAGTAACTAACTTCCCACATTACAACTTGTCCAACTATACCTTGTAAATTCCAGATCTCAAGAACCCTCTGGTGGATCTCTTTCATTGTAGTTTCTAGAAATATAAAATCTGTCTTTTTATAAATTGGTGTCAGATTTCTTGAGTGTCTCAGTTATTTATTTCTTCAATTGTTTTGGGTCCTTTTTAAAGGATTTACACGTGTTCCTATGTGTAAGCCTTGCTGCCCAGAGCCACAGCTACCCAGGGTTGAGCCACATTTTAAGAGACAAAACGTACTGGTCCTAAAGGTTGGTAAGTGAATTACATAGCAAGGTTGCACAACCACACTATACAATACACCCCATTTCCACACACACGCCAACATTGTATTACATCCTTCATTCCAGACACAGCCTCAGACATACAGGGAATGTGGGCACAGTATATAAGATGTTCCAGGCACCTACTTAGACATATAGGGAATGGGAGCACACAGGATATGACACCTTTCTTCATTGCAAACAAAACAAATAAACAGCTATTCCATTGCATATAAAGAACTGAAATGATGATTCACAATCAATCAATCTCCAACATGTCTCACTTACGCATTCACCCATCATCAACCTCTTAAACATCTCCAGTACCCATGAAGACTCTTAATGACAACAAACAGCATTTACAGAAAATGTGTGCCGGGCGAAGAGACAACACATAACACACCTCTTTGCAAACAAAGAGACAAAAACTAGGTACTGACTACCAGGTAGGGCTCCATTTAACTGTGCCCATCTCCTAGCTATCACTGCTGACCATATTCCAACATTCTACTACCTTATCCAGTCTCAGTATTCCACTCTTAGCTTTCCAAGACACCAATTGAGACACACAGGGAAAAACAGTACACCGGATAGCAGGGGCAGGACCATTCAAGATGGATACCACTGGCCTCCATTTCTCTGGCCCCCTCAGCATCAATGTGCTACACCGTGCACACATACAAACACACACTTGGGGTGTTGGTGTGAAGGACGAGGTAAGCACCTAGAAGAGGAACTTTATGTGGGTGGGTCAATAGGCATTTGAAGGCAATCTGCCTTTTCTGCATGATCACCCCAGATTTCTCACATTTTTCCAGGCTCTCTATACTTGCTGGCTATAGAACACAGTGCACAATAACCCTGATAACCAGTATGTTCCTTTAACCCTGGTAAAATTATCATATTCCTGATTGGCACATTCAACTTGCCTGTACCACACTAGTGTATGGTGTAGAAAATTGCACCCAGGGCCTGGAAGTTAAATACCATACGTGGACTGAAGCACCCATTGTGCCATCTACTAAAGTGGCAGTAAACATGGCTACAGGCCTATGCCATGTACCCTGACTGATGCAGTTTCAACCCGCAGTGTGACCCGTTGTTTTGACAGCACAGTGCCAAATCCTGCTTAACAGGTCTGTTGTGCCATGTCTAACACTTGGAGTGCACTTCAATGTAAGAGAAGTGGATACCAAGACTATTTTTGTGGAGCCCCTAATTGGTTTCTGAAGAACCCTACTTATGTCTTTCTAGACTTCTGTCTAGGTTTGTTTTGGGTACAGTGCCTGCTTCAAACTGGATTTTAGTGTTGGATGTGGGAAGACACTAGGAATACCGCTGTACATTCCCCAGTCACACCCTCAGCACCCATGTTAAGCGGGCTGAGACTTTCGCATCTTGAAAATGCCTTCACACATGGCATTTTGGGCCTTTCAGATTTGAATCTTTCATAGATTCACATGCGTGTATCTTCCCCGTCGTCATGGTTGCAGTCTCACGTTTAATCAATAGCAATAGCACTAAAAGAAAAAAAAACTGCTTAGAAACCCATAGGGAAGTATAGAGTTTGGTAGCCTATCATCATTATTATGTGGTACAAATGCCAGCCAATCAGCTGCCAGTACTGAAATCACACTCCCCAGCAGAGCCACCATACCTCCGATTTCCAACCAATGTCGTGTGAGAAGGAGTCTCCCTGAGCCTTGCTCAGTTTGTTCCCTGGTGAACTTTTGAACTATCTTGCTGCAGTGTTTTCAACTGGATTTGAGGTATTCCTTTTTCCTCTCGTCTCAAAATGTCTGAAGGCTCTAAAAAGAGGCTTTTCAGACCTTGTAGATCTTGTCTGAAGGCCAAATTATATTCTGAAGACCCCCACAAAGATTGTTTATATTGTCATCATCCCAAGCACGTTCCTAAGGAGTGCAAACATTGTCGAACCTACTCTGCTAAAACTCTTAAGGACAGAGAGGCTTGTTTACTGTTGTGGCTTCAGAAAAAGAAGGCCACATCAGAGACTGATTCAGAGGATGACTCTAAGGCACACTCCTCTAAAAAAACAGAAGACAGAATCTTCTGGGAGAAAGCAGATTTGAAAAAGCAGAAGACTAAGGACAAGGAGTCCTCTTCCTCTTCTGTGCCTCATACACCTCTAAACAAGCCCTCGGAGACGAGAGCTGTGTCGTCGGCCCTTTTGACAAAGACCGGAGTGTCCCCGGCGCCTACGGCTACGAAGCCATGGACGACGACCATAACGAAGATGACAGTCGTCGACGGCTTCTACGAAGATGACACCGTTGAAGGCAGGATTGTCGGCGACCCTGTTGACGGGTAGATCGTCGACAGCACCGACAACGAGTATGCAGACGACCTCGTCGACGACCATCCTGGTTTCTCCCTCGGCGATCTCGTCGACGGGCGTTCCATCGACAACGACTTTCAAATCTCCATTGACAAGATCGCTGATGATGATCTCGATAAAGAGGTTTCCGCCGTCGACGGGCTCGTCGACGGACAAGATGAACACGGAATTTACCTCATGGACTAAAATCTCTCCGCTTCCTCCCTCAAATCTTCTGGATATGCAAGAGTCGGAAGATGACGGACCATATGGAGTGGCCTACAGCCCCTCATAGTTGCAAATTATAAGCCAGTATACAGGCGGGAACGAATACCAGGAAGTGCAGGACGATCTTTCTTTTAAAGTCCGCCTGGTATCTGGCTTCAAGAGATATGAGTCTTTCCAACAATCGTACGATTATGAGGAGGAAGAAGACACAAATCCTAATGTGAGGGAGGAGTCAATGTCTATGCCTCTTTCGCTAGTGTCTGATTTACGACACATGATTAATGACTATAATCGCCGCTTTCTGGATGCTAAACCCCTGTCTCCGACACCTCAGGTAGATCACAACCTGCGGCACAGGCTCCGGTGGTTCAACCTCCACCTCCGGTGCAGAAAGTGCGCACTCCAATAATTGCGATTCGGGATTACTTTGCGGAGAGCGAAAGGGAAGAACAGCCAGAGGAAAGTGAACTTCTTTAAGAGGATCCAGCGGGCGACGAATGGGATCAATATGTCATACCAATGACTCCATCTCCGTCGCCATCCCCGGCAAGCTCCCCGCCGGAAGACATCGGACGATTCCACGACCTCATGGAAAGAGCCTCCAAGAGGTTTGATCTTCCTCTGCCAGTGCAGGAAAAAGATTGTTTCCTCTATGACTTCAAGGAATCATCCAGGACGCCTATCAGGACAATTCCAATGATGGGTCATATCTGGGACGAGGGTTTAAAGATCATGAAGAACCCAGCCTTGGTTGCAGCCTCGGTACCCAGAATCGAAGAAAAAGTACCAGGCTCCTGAGTCCTCCCTAGCGTGCCTGATTGGGCATCCAAGGCCTAAGTCGGTGGTAATGCAGGCGGCACAGAGACATTCCAAGAACCCGGTCTCTGCTACTTCAGCTCCTCCCAACAAGGATGGAAGAAAGATGGATGGCGTAGGGAAGCGCTTTGCAGTTATGACAGGAGCTTCGATTAGAGCTTCAAATGCACTGGCTCCTATCAGCCGCTACAACAGGCAGATGTGGTCAGACATCGCACCACTTTTATCTCATCTGCCAGAAGACAAAAAGGAAGAGGCTACCATCATTTTATAGGACGGGGCTGGGGCACCCTCCGAATCCATAGACATACCCATGGACATATTATCGGTGGCGTTCAGACAGATGGCCGGAGCAGTGGAGCTCCGCAGACAAGGTTGGCTAAAGGCTACATAATTCAGGCCTGAAGTCCAGGCAAAAAATGTTAATATGCCTCTAGATGGGGAAAATCTCTTTGGCAAACACGTTGATGATGCCCTTCAAGGAATAAAATCGGACACAGACACAGCAAGAGAGTTGGGTTCCCTACAACAAAATAGGTTCCAGTCCTTTCGTAGACGAGGATAAAGAGGGCAGTATAATCAGAGATCCTCCTTCCAATCCAACAGGTACCAACCTTATCACCAACCGGGGTATCGTCAATTCTCCAGCAACCAGCAGTTTCGTTACTCGAACACTTCCTACAAGCAACAGCCCAGAAGAAATTCTGCTGCGAGCGGAAAATCACAGGACTCCAATCGGGGACAGTAACAATGCCAAGGCGCCGACTACCTCGTCATACCTCAAGCAGAACCATTACCTCTCTTGTTTTTACCATCAATGGCTGTCCATAACAACGGACAGATGGGTACTGGACGTGATCCATCAAGGCCATACCCTAGAATTCATACGAAAACCTCTGGATCGACCACCTGTTCACAGAAGCAAGAACATCTCTCATTCCTCAAGGCAGAAATTCTGTCCCTCATTGTGAAAGGGGCAATAGAGGAGATTCCGCCTCAACAGCGAGGGAAAGGATTTTACTTGCATTTTTTCTTGATACGAGAAAAGCAGTCTTCTAAATGGAGGCAGGTAATGGACCTAAGAGGCTTGAACAAACTCATCAGAAAAATGTTGTTCCGTATGCTGTCTCTTCAGGAAATCCTCCTGATGCTGCGCAGGAGAGATTACATGGCATCCCTAGATCTCTTAGATGCCTATTTTCATATCCCGATTCATATCAAACACAGGCAGTATCTACGATTCGCGGTGGCAGGGCGCCAGTACCAATTCAAAGTGTTACCCTTTGGCCTCGGATCTGCGCCAAGGGTTTTCACGAAATGCATGGCGCCGGTTGCAGTGCACTTGAGACGACAAGTCCACCAGATATATCTGTATCTGGACGGTTGGCTAATAAAGGCCGCATCATACCAAGACACCCTGCAATCCCTACAATGCTGCATGGATCTCTTCCAATTCCTAGGCCCACGGATCAATATGGAAACATCTTCTCTCATTCTATCGCAGTCTCTTCAATTCCTAGGGGCCAGGCTCCAGACAAAGGAAGCAAAAGCGTATCCTTCAGAAGAACGCACCCAAAAAATCTTAAGTCTGGCATCACAATTACAAACACAAAGGTCCACTTCAGTGAGAATCTTCAAATCATTGTTGGGGATGATGTCTTCCTGCATCCCCTTAGTTCCTGATTGCCGGCTGCACATGCGGCCCCTTCAAGAGCTATTCGACAAGCAATGGGTGCAATCCCAAGGGTCCTTCGAGGATCGAATCACCATCACTCCTCAAATACAGGCAGCACTTTCATGGTGGGGGGATCAGGGAAGACTTATCAAAAGGTCTGCTCTTCGAACCACAATGCCCCAGTTATGTCATGACGACAGATGCCTCACTCCAAGGTTGGGGAGCACACCTCCAAAACCTCGAAATACAAGACCATTGGACCATTCAAGAAGCTCAGCTACACATCAACTTGTTAGAGCTAAAGGTGGTGTTCTTGGGCCTCCAGGCTTTCCTCCCCAGAATCCAGGTTACGCCTGTACTGGTCAGGAAAGACAGTACGACGACAATGTTTTATCTGCTAAAGCAATGGGGTACAAAATCAAAGCCCTTATCGGCACAAGCACAAGAGATTTGGAACTGGCTTCTGCTGCACAACATCTCTCTGCAGGTTCAGCACGTCCGGTTGTTCACAACACAAGGGCAGACATCCTAAGCAGATCCGCCACTGTTTCCCACGAATGTGAGTTAGCTCAAGATCAACTCATGCGAATATTTCGCTTATGGGGCACTCCATCTCTGGATCTGTTTGCAAATCACCACAACAAGCAATGCAAACATTTTGCAAGCAAATTCCTTCAAGCGGGATCTTTGGGAAATGCTCTATTCTTCAGCTGGTCAGGAATGTTTGCGTACGCATTTCCCCCATTCCGTCAGATCCCGAGGGTATTGCGGAAAATAAGGTTGGAACCCTGCCACTTGATTCTGATAGCCCCGGCATCGCCGAGACAGTTCTGCTTTGCAGAGCTCTTCCAGATGTCAGTGGCCCCCAGAGTGCAGTTTCCTTTGATTCAAGATCTAATCTCAATGAACGAAGGACAAGTTCTTCATCCACAGTGGACATCACTGCACTTGTCAGCCTGGAACCTCATGAACACGAATTTCATTCCTTAAACATCTCTCAGGAATGCAGAGATGTCCTCTCTCAAGCTCGAGCAGTTTCAATGAATAAAACTTACACAGCAAAGTGGAAGAGATTTTGCCAGTCGTGTTCCACTCAAGCTCTGCACCCTCTTCACTCTTCTCCAGAGCAAATCCTTCCTTACCTATTACACTTAGCCAAGGCAGGACTCTCCCATGCATCGCTCAAAGTACATCTTGCGGCTATCTCAAGATATCACAGAACACCAAATCGTCCATCTCTTTGGTCTCAGAGGGTGATAAAGGGATTTCTGAAACGGCTCTTCAGAGTGTTCCCTCCATTTAAGCATCCGTCAATTCCAAGGCAGCTCAATACAGTCATGACCCAACTCATGAAGCCCCTGTTCGAACCAGTTCACAAAGCTGGATTACAGTTCGTTTCTTGGAAGGTGGCTTTGCTGCTCGCCCTCACTTCAGCCAGGTGGGTCAGTGAGATCCAGGCTTTCTCGATCGCAGAACCGTTTCTTCAATTCAAATAAGATAAGGTCATACTCAGGACAAATCCTAAGTTCATCCCCAAAGTCCCCTCAGCTTTTAACCTCAATGAACCCGTTGTATTGCCTACATCATATTTTAAAAACCCATCTTCTGCAGCGGAAAAATCTTTGCATACACTGGACATCAAAAGATGCCTCAAATTCTATATAGACAAAACAAAATCTTTTCGAAAGAGAGACCAATTGTTCATGTCCTTTGCCGGGCCCAGAAAAGGCTTGGCTCTGTCAACCTCTAGTATTTCTAGATGGATAGCTTCTGCCATTTCTTTATGCCATGAGAAAGCTGGAAAGCCTCTGTGATCCAGAGTTTGCGCTCATTCAACATGGAAGATGGCAACTTCAGCGGCATTATTCGCGTGAGAATCGCTCCCTGACATATGCAGAGCGGCAACGTGGACAAATGCGCACACGTTTACCAGGCATTACTGTCTGGACACAGCGTGGAAAGCAGATGCAGCGGTGGGACAAGCAGTTCAACGGCACCTGTTTCACTAAGGTATTTCTCAGACCATATCTACCATGTTATGTTATTTCTTGTTACATTGTTTCCTCTTTATGTGTTCATTGGATGGTCTTACTATGCATTGTGGGTATTTTCAGATATCATGTTCCAATCTGATATGCAAGCGTTTATTTATTATAAGTCATTATGGTATTCTGGTAATAAGAAACACTGCTCTCTATTCTAATACAAGCATGTTAATCTATGAAAGATTCAGTACTGGAGAAAAAAACAGTTACTTACCTGTACACTATGGTTCTCCAGTATTGATATCTTCCATAGATTCACATGCGACCCGCCCGCCTCCACGTTTTCTCATGCAGACCACTTTTATCTCTAGATACATCCTTGGCTCACACTTGGGCCTGGAAATCTGGGGTATGGTGGCTCTGCTGGGGAGTGTGATTTCAGGGCTGGCAACTGATTGGCTGGCATTTGGACCACATAATAATGAAGATAGGCTACCAAACTCTATACTTCCCTATGGTTTTCTACGCAGTTTTTTATTTTACTGATATTGTTATTCATTTAGCATGAGACTCCCACCATGAAGCACAAAAAAGCAGCACTCCAAGCGGCCCAGTGTGCAGACACCATCCCCTAACCAAAAAAGTCACACAGGAGCACAAAGGCAAAAGGCCTTCAGGTGAAACTCAGGGGTATCAAGCCAAGAGGCAGGCCTCAGGCTCACATGCATCCAAATCAGCCCCATCCAAGGACACTCCCGTCCCAAAACCTGCTCCAAAAGACAGGCAAACAGTTGCTGTGCCTGCTGTGAAGCTGCTGCCTGCAAAGAGTCTGCAGAAACTTCTCTTTAAGGCAGATTCACCCACAATCTCAACTCTCACCCACACCACTGTGAAGCTGGGGCAGGAGGGCACTGTGGGGGGTTCACCTGGTCAACAGGGGATAGAGGGGCAAAGGCAAGGCCAGGCCAAGCGTACCACCAGATCCAGCAGATCACCAGAGGGAGGGCCACCACCTGCACCTGATACACCTGTGGTGGAGTCTGTTGTGCCCGCCCCACTTCCCACTCCTACCAAGACAATTATTCCCTATCGAATCCCTAAGAAGTGGAAAGGGAGCCCTCCCCATTCTCCCTGACACACTGTGTCTCAGAGCAGCATGTCTCTACCTCCCCGTGCCACCATGCCACCCGGTCCAAACAGCCCTCCGGCTCACAAAGCCACTAATTCCTCTATCTCAGCTGGTCCTCTCTCTCCCAGGCCCAGTCCTCCAACTGGCCCCGACAATCAGCCACCCCCTAGTTCGACTGACAGCCAAGTCTGAGGCAAAGTCCCCCTCCCAAACCTATCTCTCCCACAGCGGTGCCTTGACTGAGCATTTTCATCCCCCTAGCGGTGTTGATTCCCATGGCAGTGTACGGTGCCACCCATTCCCTGTGCAGGTTTTCATGTGCACATGTACCTCCTTTGAACTATGGACTGGCCACTGGCCTTGCTATTTGTCACTTTGGCTGCCCATTCCCTGTGCAGTTTCTCATGCACACATGTACCTCCTTTGAAATATGGACTGGCCTTGCTGTTTGTCACTTTGGCTGCCCATTCCCTCTGCAGGTACTCATGCAAACATGTACCTCCTTTGAACTATGGACTGGCCACTGGCCTTGCTGTTGTCTATGTTTGATGCCTATCTGGGTGATATGTAATAAAGACAGTTACTCCTCTTGTCTGCTTGGTCAGTGTCCTTGCTAAATAAAATGTTTTCTGTATGGGTATGGTTTCATGTGACACATACGCTGTATGCCACTTTAACATTGCCAATTGCTTGTGTTACTTTTTCAGAGTTTGCCAGAGGTGACAGGCACTTTAGTTCTTCTTGACTCTGAGGCTTGAGGGTGCAATGATGGGTGTTTATGGTGATCTACTGTTATCATACTCATCATATGGTCGTGTTTGCTAAATTCTACACATGTCATGTTATGATGCAATAAAACAACAGGACTTCTATCCACAGGATTACTTGCGGGGTAGCCAGGGTCCATCATATCTGAGTGTTCTTTCTTGATGTGTGTACAGCTGTGTTGCTGTGTGTTCATCTTGTGATGGCCTGTCTTCCTAGTCACAGGGGTACATTTGAATGTGCACTTGAGTGGTCATACAGTGTAAATGGGCTGTCATTGTCAGTGGTGTTGATGTGTGTGTGTGCCCCTGCAATGCCAACTGCACACATGTATGACCTAGGTAATGAGTGCCTGTTTGTTTCATTTGTCTGCCATGTGCTTCAGATTGTGGGCACATGTAGGAGTTGTAGGTTGAGCACTGTGTTGGTGTGTCCTTGCACTCCTGGTGGACACCTACTTGTTGTTGCTGGCAGTTGTGAGTATGCAGAGTGTGTGACGGCCAAGTCTGTGTTGTGTTTTGTTGATCAGCCATGTGTCTTGTTACTGTTTGTGCTCACTGTACAGACCTGCTCAGCCACACTGACATTCTTTGTGGGTTTTCTCATGCATTGCTGTCACTTGATCCATTTTTCTTTTTTTTTATAAACGTTTTTATCGTGAAAGAAAAAGAAAAACATAAGGCAGCAAAATTACAGTATAGCGGTCCACAGCATATGCGTATAGTTTTTCAGCACATTTGGCACCAGGGAGACACAGTAGAAACCCCACCATTCAATCAGATCAATTTATCTGGCACAAACAAAATGTAGATCGTCCAGTGCATAATAGACTCACCAAACCAAGATGAACACACCCCGACACCCAGCATTCAGGTGGCTACCTTATTCAGTACCAGGAGAGGGCATGTCATCCACCCCAGAGAACTCCAGCAATATGTCCCTTTCATGTTGTAGTTCTATAGTGGAGGATGAGCAAATGGTACCCCTGTATCTGTTCCACCTTCCCCATTTGTAGTCCCATTTCTTGGGGCATCCCCTATGTTTGAAGACATCTTTTTCAGCCAGCAATGCCCTGTCCATGTAGACAGCCCAATCGAGTAGGGTCGGAACCGTCCCCACACGCCACTTCTGGGCAATGTTATGCTTTGCAGTGGCCCACCTAAGTGAAGCCGATGTTTGCTCTATTTACGTTAAATCAGTAGCTTCCTAGATATTTAGGAGTCACAGTTGGGGAGAGGCCCTAAGGGATTTAACACCCGCCCTCTCCATTTGCTGCGTGATCCTGTTCCAGTATTGTTGCACCATCGGGCAATCCCATAGAACATGAAAGAAGGTCATGTTAGACTTTTCTGGTCGATAATTGGAGAAGGTTGTGGAACTAGAGTCATTTCCCGTCCCATTCCTATTCCGGAGCAAATCTGGATTTCTTATATTTTAAATCTATACACCAGCAATGAACCAGTGTCTGAGACTCTGCTATCCTATCCTGATAGCGATTTTTCAATAGATTTCCCATCCGAGAGAACTACTGAAATAGCAATAAAAGAACTCCGCCTATCAGGGGCAATGGGGCCAGATGAGCTCCCCATATCTGTCCTGAAGCAGGACCCTGTTTCCTGGAGTAAAATCTTATTTTCCATATTTAAGTTTTGTTTCCTGAATAAATCTGTCCCCTCATCTTGGAAAGGGAGCATATTGGTACCATTGTTCAAGAAGGGTGATAGGAATGACCCTAAGAATTATCGGCAAATTGCCCTTCTTGATGCAATTGGCAAAGTTTTTTCCAAATGTCTCCTATATTCCATTAACGATTGGGTTGAGAGGAACCATATTTTGCCTTTAAATCAGACAGGTTTTCGTAAAGAACATGGCACCCTGGACAACCTTACTGCACTACAGATAATCTCTGATAAATATGTAAGGACCCGTGGAGGAAGAGTTTATGCGGCATTTATAGATTTCTCCACGGCATTTGACAAAGTGGATCGGCCGTTACTGTGGAGAAAACTAGCCGCTCTAGGTATGCCTCCCCTCCTATTAGATCTGGTGAAGGCACTCCATTCAGACACATGGTGCCAAGTCCTTCAAGGGGGGGAAAGGGGGCTTTCCAGTACTATTCCCTCCATTAATGGATTAAAGCAGGGATGTCTGTTGGCGCCTTTGCTTTTTTCTTTATATATCTCTGATCTTCCTACATCTTTATCTGATTGTGCTGATATTGGGCCTTTATTGGGGATCCCCAATTTCCTGTTTGTTATACGCAGACGATATTCTCATAGTAGATTTAACCCCAAGTGGGTTAAATAATCGTCTACAGGCTTTATATGTTTTTTCTGAAATTCACCATCTAAAGATAAACATAGCTAAAAGTCAAATTATGTGTATCTCAGGGAGGAAAAAAACAAAATATGAGAATTTTGGTTGGTCTGTAGGAGGTCAGAGGCTTGAGGTGGTTAAGTCCTATGTCTTCCTGGGGAAAATAATATCCGCTAATCTAAGTGACAAGGCCCACATTGATAATAACTCTCGGAAGGCCCTCTCACAAGGCAAAAGTTTGAGTGCCTTGTATACAGCCACAGGAAGAAGACATTTCCCTCACATGTTAGAGGTTTTTAGGGCAAAAATCCCATCATCCCTTTTGTATGGGATTGAGATATTAGATATAGGACAATGGTTTTTTTTACACACCACAGAAGGAAATATCCTACGGTTCCTGGCCTCTATTAATACCTCCTTTACAGTGGCATCTTTACGACTTGAATATGGTATCCGGAGTAGCTGGGTGCAGGGTCTGGCAGGGTTAGTGCGTTGGGTAGCAAGTTTGGCTAGAGGGGAAGTGGGGACTTTAAGACATCTAATGAAGTCCGAATTGTTGGGCACTTTTAGAGATTTCTCCTCCATTGTGAAGAATTTCAGAAGGGCTGTTATGCTCTTACAATTGGAGGAGAATACTCTTTTTACCCTGTCTGCCTCACAGTTAAAATCACTTCTGAAACAGGCCTCTTGGGATCTTAGTTTCAGGCTGGACAGGGAGTCTATCCTTGCAAAGAAGGGAATATCTCCACTCACTGACACCTATGTATTAAAATGTAAGCAACCATATGTATCCTGGAATCTTCCTCATGCTATACGGCGTTTTTGGCTGCTTTTGAGGCATGATTTACTCCCGCTCAACAAACGTAAGGCTAGGTGGTATCATTGCTCAGCAATTTGTAATTTTTGTAATGTGTCTACTCAGGACTTTATTCATGTCCTTTTTATATGTCCTGCACTTCGCCCATTTCGTAGTAAATGGTTAAGACATATTTGTTTAAAATTGAATATTCATACAGCCAACGCCTTTTTAATTGCTTTACATAATCCTCCTAATGAAATGTTTTGTTTTTGTATTTTTAACTTCTTCAAATGTTTCTTAGATATTTACTAGAGGATACTATTAATTGGGTTGTATTGATTATTCTGTTTTTTTGTCGATAATTTACTGTCTTTTATTTGTTTATGCATGTATAATTTACAGTATGATCTTTTTATGTGGACCTCTTCGGAGTTCCAAAACATAATAAACTTGAACTTGAACACCCCGACACCCAGCATGCAGGTGGCTACCTTATTCAGTACCAGGAGAGGGCATGTCATCCACCCCAGAGAACTCCAGCAATATGTCCCTTTCATGTTGTAGTTCTATAGTGGAGGATGAGCAAATGGTACCCCTGTATCTGTTCCACCTTCCCCATTTGTAGTCCCATGTCTTGTGGCATCCCCTATGTTTGAAGACATCTTTTTCAGCCAGCAATGCCCTGTCCATGTAGACAGCCCAATCGAGTAGGGTCGGAACCGTCCCCACACGCCACTTCTGGGCAATGTTATGCTTTGCAGTGGCCCACCTAAGTGAAGCCGATGTTTGCTCTATTTACGTTAAATCAGTAGCTTCCTAGATATTTAGGAGTCACAGTTGGGGAGAGGCCCTAAGGGATTTAACACCCGCCCTCTCCATTTGCTGCGTGATCCTGTTCCAGTATTGTTGCACCATCGGGCAGTCCCATAGAACATGAAAGAAGGTTCCCGGTAGGTGACACTTCAGCAGGTACAGGGGATCAGCCCTCCTTCCTATCTTAACCAAAATACCAGTGTCTAGATATATACGATGGAGAATTTTTGATTGAACAAGGCGCAATCTCATAGGAATAGGCACTTCCTTGGGTGAGGCTAGAGCATCACGCCAGTCCTCATGTTCTAGGTCTCCCAAATCTGCCTTCCAAAGTTGTCACAGACGCCTTAAGGGGTCTGGACGATTGTTAATTAGTTTTTTGTATGTGAGAGATATGGCCTTTTGTGCATGGGGTCGAGTATCAGTCAGTCCTCCAGGGGAGAGGGGCATCTTCGTGCAAAGCTGCTTTGACTGCATGACTGATTTGTAGGTAGCGATAGGCCTCAGATTGTGCTAGTTGGTATTTGTTCTGTAGATCTGCAAATGTGGCTAATCTACACCCCGTCCACATGTCCCCCTCTGTTGAGATACCTATCATATCCCACTTGTAAAAATCTGGGCATTTACTAAGCTGTCCCAACAGGTCTGGCTCCCAAAGTGGGTTGGCCTTCGTGAGCGTGCCATACCACCCCCATTTTCTATTCACGCCATGCCAAACCTCCACTGTGCATGCCTTGGGACCCGTGAGGGCAATCTTGCGAGGATTCGTGTAGAGTGCTCTGGCGTAGCCCCCCCGACCCAGATCCAATGGTCAGTTTGAAAATTCGGGTCACCATATTCCCCATGCACCCATTTATTGATTGGGACCAGTTGAGAAGCCTGATAATGAAGCCTCATATCGGGTAAAGCAATATCCCGATCATACCACCCCATTGTCAATTTTGTCATAGCTATTCTAGGGGCCCGTCCGTCCCACAGCAGCCCGCATACAACACCCTCGATACCGACAAAATAATTGTCAGGAACCTTGTTCAGTGTGTTTTGCAAGACGTAGAGAAATTGCGGGAGTGTTAGCATCTGAAAAAGGGCCTTGCGCCCCAGCAGAGTAAGGGGAAGGGATCGCCAATATTTGGTATCAGACCGAAGGCGAGTCAGGGGCGCAACATGGTTGGATTCGTCACTTGACCCATTTTTGGCTCCAGTATGGTATGTGGTATTTGAAGTCATATCATCCCCAATAGGTGCTTCTGATGCCTACACATTGTGAGTGACTCCTCTATGTGTTTGTGTTCAGTACACTCCTCAACTGTCCACTACTGAAGTACACGCCACTTCAATCTTATGTCTTCCACTCCATTGCTTGCCAGTGTGTGAGCCTCCCCACCACTTCATCTGTTACACTATGCTTAGTTATGCTGAACTGTGTATAGGACCAATGTGCCACTCAGGACAGTTTCCCAATTAGTTATGTGCTCTTTTCTTCTACTGGTTTACTGTCAAGGTTGCTCATGTGCAGTGCATATGTTTGGGCAGCACAGTCCTCTAGTCATGTTGTTTGCACCTGGGTGTCCCGGATTGTGCATCTGTGGGTAATGGGTAAGTTGTATGTGTGTTTGCCGAAGTACTGCTACCCTTACTAAGTGTGATGTTCTCTGTGTGCTGTGATGATTTGTGTTGTGGGAGTACATGGTGTGGCACTCAGATGAGTGTGCTACAGATTTGGTTGGTGTGCGTGTGGTGTTTGTGGATGCACCACAGGGAGTGTGATTGGTTGTCAGTAAACTCACAGGACATATTTTGCACCATTATGTTCGAGTGTTGCAGGTGTGTGGTGGGTAGGTGTGGGGCATGTGTGAAGGTCCCAGGGACGTAACACAGGCCCCCGCAGCCCCCGTGATGTGGGGGGCCCCAGAGATGCTGGAGGCCCCCTCAGCACAGTACTGAGGCCCGAGAGCTCTGGATGAAATCTGGAGCGGTGGCCCCGGATTCTATGAGGAGAGCAATCCATGCCAATTACAAGCCTGCATGGAAATGAGTGACTGAAAAGGGGGCTTTTAGCAGCGTTTCGTTTAGTAGCAGAGCAGCTTTGTTTAGTTAGGAACCTGGGAATGTAGCAGGGCGGGTTGTGCTCGCATCGAAGACGACCAAGAAGAGCCCTCAAGAATGATGTAGAGAGAAGTGGAGCTGGGAGGGGAGACGTATCCAACAGTAAAGGAGCAGAGGCCTTCGAGAAAGAAGCAACATGCAAGTGAAAGAAACTGATCGAAGGAGGTCTGGAGTTCACAACATGCTGAAGAAATAAATGCTGGGCCCCTTGAGGTCAAAGGTAAAGTATCACAGGATTGCTGGACTGACCCAGATTACACTTGTTGCGAAACGGAGGCCAGAAAGTCAAGGGCATTTTCAGGACCTGCCATGAGCAAGCAGAGAGAGACATGAACAGGCAGGGGCTGTCAGGAGAAGGCACGAGAGACAGGAGCAGGCAAAAGCCGGCAGGGGCAGACAGGAGCAGGCAGGGCTTGCCAGGAGCTGGCAGGGGCACGCAGGAGCAGGCAGGGGCAGGCAGGGTTAGACACTGACAGGCAGACAGTGGCAGGGACAGACGGGAGTAGACACGACCTGACAGGAGGATGCAGGGGCAGGCAGGGTCTGACAGGAGCAGGCAGGATCAAACAGGAGCAGAGCAGGCATGGTCTGACAAGGTCAGACACAGACAGGCAGACAGAGGCGGGGACAGACGGGAGCAGGCAGGACCTGACAGGAGGATGCAGGTGCAGATATGAGAAGGCAGGGACAGACAGGAGCAGGCAGGGTCTGACAGGAGCAGGCAGGTACAGACTGGAGCAGGCAGGGCCTAACAGGAGCAGGCAAAGGGCAGACAGAAGCAAGGGCCTGACAAGAGCAGGCAGGGGCAGACAGGAGCAGTCAGGATCTGACAGGAGCAGTCAGGGGCAGACAGGAGCAGATTGGGGCAGACAGGAGCAGGCAGGGGTAGACAGGTCCTGACATGAGTTGGGGCAGACAGGAGCAGACAGGGGCAGAATAGTAGCATGCGGGGCCTAACAAGAGCAGGCAGGGGCAAGCAGGGTCTGACAGAAGCAGGCAGGGGCAGACAGGAACAGGCAGGGCCTTACAGCAGCAGACAGGGGCAAGCAGGCTCTGACAGGAGCAGGCAGGGGAAGACAGTAGCAGGCAGGGCCTAACAAGAGCCGACAGGAGCAGGTTGGACAGGCAGGGTCTGACAGGAGCAGACGGGGCATGCTGGGGTAGACAGGAGCAGGCTGGGCAGGCAGGAACAGGCGGGGCAGGCAGTGTCTGACAGGAGCAGGCAGGGCAGGCAGGAGCAGACAGGAGCAGTCAGGACCTGACAGGAGCAGGCAGGGTCAGGCAGGAGCAGGCAGGGGCAGACAGGAGCAGTCAGGATCTGACAGGAGCAGGGAGGGGCAGGCAGGCACAGCTTGTTCCACTCAGGAGACAGTTAGCCAGCCAACGGCTTCATACAGGCCGTAGGGCTGAGATCTGGGTGCCGCCGTCTGCCTCCAGTGAGAGATGTGGAGCTTTCCAGGAACTCTCAAGTATTTCCTGCCAAACTGCAAATCCAGTTGAGAAAGGTATACATATTGTTTTCTCCTGCAAATGTTTGAAGATCTTGGAAAAGTAGTGTTTCAATTAACTTACCCAGAATGGTGAGAGAAATTGGACTGAAGTAATTAATATCCAGAGGGTGCAGCAAAACTTTTTCAGGAGGGTTTTCACAGCGGACGTTTTCCAGGCAGTGAGGAAGGTGCCTTGTCCTAAAGGAAGACTCAGCAATTCCAGCAAGGGGGTTTTGAGAAGTAGAAACAGAGCTCCTTTAGCTTCTCTGGGCAGAATCTGAAGGGTGTCCTGTGGGCGCAGCCTGCAAGGGCGGCATCATGGTTGGCTGCATCAACAGGTGCACAGGAGGTACGGTATCAAGGCTGGTTGCATCAACAGGTGCAAAGGAGGTACAGGTGGTAAGATCTTAAAGAAAGGTTGTTGGGTGTAGGCATTATTTCAGTCTGGAAGTTTTCACATATTTGTTTAATCTTAAAAAAGAAAGTACCAGACCGTTGCAAAGTTGTTGAGACTTTTAGAGAGTACCTAAACAAATATTGGGAGATTGCAATCCCTCTAATTAATGAAATGACACTTTTGAGATGTTCAGAGCTGGAGAGATGCAATCTAAAAAGCACTTGGGAGAGTGTCTCTGCCACAAATAAGTGACGAGAGACAAAGATTAAGGCCTAGTAAGGGAGCAGCAGAATGAATGGCTTGTTCAATTAATGCAAATTCACGGAGTCCACATCATGCGCCATCCATCAGGAGACTCCAGCCATAAGCTGAGGTCTCCTAGGACCATCAGGAGACTCCAGCCATACTCTGAGGTCTCCCATGACTATCAGGAGGCTCCAGCCATAACCTGGGGTATCCCAGGACAATCTGAAGACCCCAGCCATAGGCTGAGGTCTCCCAGGACAATCAGAAGACCCCAGCCATAAGCTGAGGTCTCCCAGGACAATCAGAAGTCTCCGGCCATATGCTGAGGTCTACCAGGGTCACCAGGAGACTCCAGCCATAAGCTGAGGTCTACCAGGGTCACCAAGAGACTCCAGCCATAAGCTGATGTCTCCCAGGACAATCAGAAGTCTCCGGCCATATGCTGAGGTCTACCAGGGTCACCAGGAGACTCCAGCCATAAGCTGAGGTCTCCCAGGACAATCAGAAGACCCCAGCCATAAGCTGAGGTCTCCCAGGACAATCAGAAGACCCCAGCCATAAGCTGAGGTCTACCAGGGTCACCAGGAGACTCCAGCCATAAGCTGAGGTCTCCCAGGACCATAAGAAGGCTCCAGCCATAATACTCCACTCTACCTCTATAGACTCACCTCAAACAACCCCGCTCCAATCCTCCCACTCAACCCTACAAATCTACCCAATCTTCCCCACTCAACTACAATCCACCCCATCCTACACCAATTTACAGCACTTTTTTTTTTTTAAGGTTTATATGAAGCCTTTTTTTTTTCTTAGTTTTCAAAAACCTTTATTTACGTTCATAATCATAATACACAGCGTGTAGCCTACAACCCGGGGGCCGGCAGCAAATTTTATACAGTTGTTCCAACGTATCTGGTCACTTCTTACATAGCCAATTAGCCGACACCCCGGAGGTTCGGCGGCCTTCAATTACCCTATAATTCAACTGTCTACTTTATAGCAACAGATCTGTAATGTCAGGATCGGTTTGCCCTCCCCGCTTGTGGGGGTGCCATGGGTTGTTGCTGGGTTGTTGCTGCCCGCCGGGGCTACCTCACTAATATGCTTGCCTGTAGTAGTTGCTAGTACCTCTAACTATAAAACTATAATAACTATCCCCAACTACCCCCCCTCCCTCAACACGCCAGACTCATATCATCTCAGCCCATCCTCATACACCTAACCCTGATTACAGTCTTCCCCCTGTTGTCCCAGGGGAAACCTATCTATACGTGTGTCCTGTCCTTATGACATCCACGCCAATATAATTCTACTCACCCTACTCGACCATGCCTTAGTGTAAGCCACCGGAAAGGAGGATTACCCTCCGTCTCCCACCTCATTTATTTAGTATGCTTCGCTACCCCCAGACTTCCTACCTGCCTTCTCCGTCCCTAGGAGCCCTCTATATTTCTCCTTGTTCTAGGCCTATCTCCTCATATATCAAGCCCTGTCCATCCTAACTATGACCCCACGCTTCCTCCTTCCTTTCTGCATTGTACTAGGCCTGTTCTCCACTCGATGCACCCTGCGTTGTTGCTTCATCATCCCCCGCCTGCATATGTGTCCTGTATAGACTCCAGAAGTCTTTGGGTCGGGCCTTAGGTGGGAGTAACTCACTGTAAATTTCAGATTGCGTGCTGCAGTACAGCATATCCCTCGCCCATCTCTTCTTCGTGGGCAACGGGCCCCTCATCCAGCACACAGCCACCACCTGCCTAGCTATCAGTAGGCCCATGTCCACTAGTCGTCGCTGTGCCGCTGGTAATGGCCTGGAGTACCCCAGCAGAGCCAGTGCCGGATTAGGTGGCATCTCCATTCCCAGGATCACACTCATTTCCTGGAACACTTCTTTCCAAAATGTATTAACACCAGGGCAACTCCAAGCCATATGCATGAAGTCTGCCTCCTGCTCGTGACAACGCTCACATTCAGCAGTCTGTCGGAGCCCATACCTATGTAGTCGCTCTAGAGTGTAATAGACCCGTTGCAAATATTTAAAGTGGACCAGCCTGTGCCTTCCATTGAGAGACAGCCTTCTAGTGTTCGTACAGCAGTATTCCCACATTTTGTCATCTATTTGCAGTTGTAGATCGCGCTGCCACGCAATCCTAGACTTGGAGGGTTGTTGCCCCCGTTGTTTAACTCCTAATCTAATTAGGTTTGTAACTAACTTATATGGGGCCGCCGTCTTAATTACATAAGTGAGCTCAGGTACCTCCGGAGGCTCCGCTAGCTCTGCGCCCAATAATTCTAGGAGGGCACTGCGCACCCTGTGAAATTGGAATTGTAGCAATAATGTGACTTCGACTCCCGAGGAGCAGATCTGCTCCCAGGTTTTAACCACTCCATCAATAAATAAGTCTCCCATCTTTGCGATGCCTAGTTTGTTCAAGGCTAGTGTGACACCTTTCTCCTTCAGAGGGGCAAGCCACATCGCCCATTCTGTCGGCATAAGTGGAGAATACAACAGCTCACCGTCTTTTTCCTGCAGGAGCGCATGCCACGCATGATTCGTGGCTTTAATCGAGTCAAGTTTACTAACACTGCGATCAGACGGGTAGAACACAGTGGCTGGCAACGGAGCAGGACCCGCAAATAGGCGCTCGAGAATCACATGGGGAACGGTAGAATCCCCGTGTATCCATGTATGCAGATGAGCTGCCTGTGCAACTCGATAATATCTTTCCATATCCGGTGCCCCCAGTCCGCCCATCTCATAAGGCAGCATTAGAGTTTTCCACTGTACTCTCGGTTGTTTACCGCCCCAAGCGAGCTTAATAAGCACCTGAGTCATGTTTTTGAAAAAGGCCTTAGAGAGTACTATTGGAATGTTAGTGAAGAGGAACAGAAACCGTGGCAACACTACCATCTTCATGATAGCTATCCTACCCATTAGTGATAAGGGTAACTTACACCACGCGTCCACATTATCGACCAGTTTTGCAAAAGCCACCCCGTAATTTTCCCGTATTAAAACGTCCGGGTCTGTATGGAGCTGGATCCCCAGGTACCTGACCGGTTCCGTTGTCCATTGCAGCGGGTACTCCATGTTAAACTGTAGTGTCACAGGCGTTAATGGGAACGCAACCGATTTGGTCCAGTTCACCTTCAGACCTGAGAGAGCTCCAAACCGAACAACTTCTCTGAGGACAGAGGAAAGGTTCGTTTCCGGGTCACAAACATATAATAGTCTGTCATCCGCATAGGTAGAGATACCTATCCGGTATGTTGGCAAGTTAATCCCCTCTTGTCTATGGTATTCCCTAATTGCGCACGCTAAAGACTCCACGACCAGCGCACACAACAAGGGCGAGAGAGGGCAACCCTGTCTAGTACCTCTACCGATGTTAAACGCTTCCGTGACATTATCTCCCAAGCGCAATCTCGCCGTGGGTTTATAGTATAGGGCTCCTATCATCTGCAAAAAGGGTTCCCCCAGCCCCAGGCCTTTTCCATGTCAAGGAAAATCGCTAAAGCTTTGTTTTCCTGACGTACATGTTGCATGGTCCCTAGCACCGTGCGTATATTATAGGTAAGGTTTCTTGCAGGTATGAATCCTGCTTGTTCCGGTGCAACTAGTTCTGGGATAAGTAACGCCAGACGCGTGGCTAGTACTTTTGCATACAGTTTTGCATCTACATTCAGCAGCGAGAGCGGCCTGTAGGAACCACACAGATTAGCTGGTTTTCTGGGTTTCAGAAGCGTGACAAGCAGGGATTCCCTCATAGATTTAGGCATGCTACCCTCCGTACAGATGTCTTCAAAAAGAATAGATAGTTGTGGGGCTAGTTTATCTTTAAAGGCTTTATAAAGGCCCACCGTCAATCCATCTACTCCTGGTGCGCTACCAGAGCGCATCGCGTCTAGAGCCTCCACGATCTCATCACGGTGTATGGGCATCATCAAGAATTCCCTTTGAGAATTGGTCAACTGTGGCATTTGAATGTAGCTGAGGTAGTCATCTATTTCCTCCTCTACCCGGACAGATCTGGATTCATAGAGTCCAGCATAGTAGTTTCGAAATTCCTCAAGTATTGTCGGACCCTCTGTAAGTACGTCCCCGTGGACGCCAGCAGCTCATCCACTACCAGAGGCCGTCTTTCATTCCGCAGCATTCTAGTCAGCAGTGAGCTGGGTCGCTCCCCCTCGCCGTATGTGCGTGCTGTGGCATATTTGCCCAAATGTTTAACCTCCCTGTCCGCCTCCTCATTATAGTCAGTTATTAGTACTTTAATCTGCTCTGCCGTGTCAGAATTAGTGTTACCCTGCTGTTGACTTTCTAGTGTCGCTAATTGAGATTCGAGATACTTCAGTCGTTGTCTAATAGCTTTGAGCACGCTGGAGTGTTTAGACATTGCTATACCACGGATGTAAATTTTAAATGTGTCCCAAATGGTTTGGAAACTATCAACTGTACCAATATTTGTTTCAAAGAAGGTGTCTATGTGTTCCGCCAGTTCTCCTCTGAACACTTCATCTAGTAACGAGTAAGGGGGAAAGCGCCATGTAAATGGGGGGATTCTTTTTATTGTTGTTTCCAATACCAGCAGTAGGGGGGAGTGGTCTGAAAGGGTGCGTGGTAATATCATGCAGTCCCTGATACTTTTGACAGCAGATTGAGATGCCAGCCAGTAGTCAATTCTAGTGTGGATGTCATGGTAGGCCGAGTAGTGGGTATATCCGCCTTTCGTGGGGTTCCTCTGCCTCCAGACATCCACCAAGTCCAATTTAACAAGTTCTGCCTTCAGTTGTAAAGCCGCAGCCGCAGGCCGCCGCGCAGGCCCCGCTGACCTGTCCACTTCCGGGTGAAACACTAGATTAAAGTCACCCCCCCATAAAATCCTAGAGCAAACATAGGGTCTACACAGCATTGCCAGCTCCTCATAAAACTCCGGAGAGTCGTAGTTGGGGCCATAAACATTAACCAAAAAAAGGTTGTGTCCCTTCCCAACACACCTGGCTATCAAGTATCGGCCTTCTGAGTCCGCTCTTAGTGTAGTCAATTGCAGTTTTGACCTAGGATTGACCCACACCAGAACCCCTCTGGCATGTGTAGTAAACCCCGCAGCCACACTATTTCCCTTCAGACCCCTGGCTGTAAGCATTCCGCTTGTTATCGGGAGATGCGTCTCCTGGAGAAGCGCTAAATCGACGTTGTGCCTGTTCAAGTAAGATAGAACTTTCCTAAGCTTGCGGTAATTGTTAAGTCCTCTCACATTCCAAGTCAATGTACTCAGTGACTCAAAGGCTCTGTCATCTCTCACATCACTGCAATCAGCCATCTGTAAAGATAGGTAATATGGTCATCCAATGTATATTCCCCAGCCCTAGGTCTCACCCTCCTCTGAACGTCAGCCAACTGAGCTGCAATAGGAGAATTAAAACTGAGTAAAGTTTCGTCTGGCGTAACTGACAACTTCCATTTCCCCAAAATAGGACCCCTGCCCCACCCCAACCTTCCCCTCCCACAACCGACCCCCCCAACCTGGCCTGGCAGTACCCTGTCTCATCCCCCACCCGCTCCTCCCAGGAGCCAACTTGAACAACCCCATAAACTGGCCTCCACAGAAACCGTTATAGACAAAAGCGCTAGGGCAGAGGTCGCCAGCACTAAAACACAACAGTGCTTCTGCATTTCAGTTCTCATGTTCGCCCCAACTCTGTCACCCTCTGAGTGTTCTTTAACGGGAGGCATAGGTCAAAACAGAATGAAGTCTCTAAGGGTCTCGCCCTTCGCTGTCCCCCCCCCCTCCAAAGTCGTACATATCGTTTACACTATTCGAGTATCAGCTGATTTAGTGCATATTTTAACACTATGCTCACAAACAGTCTGTTATCTGCTCCCGCCTGCATTCCGGCCCATACATATTAAAAAGGTCTCACCCATCCGTGATGTCTCATGTCTATCGCCGGCCTCTCCGTACCCAAAGTTCGTTAGTTCTGGACCACCATAGTTCACTTCAAGACAAGTCTCAGTAGAGGCAGCGTGGCTCAGACACTAGTCGGCCCATCAGCGTGCAGTTCTGAGTAGCACCCAGCAGGTTATTCCTGTTCGTCCAATTGGCTGTGCTCACCCAGCTCCACATCCTGACCCCTGGGGCTACTTCTCTGCTCCTTGGACCATATCTTTAATGATTTCTGAAGTTCTCTTGGGTCTGTAAAGAAGTGTGAATGACCTCGTCTATTTATCCGCAGCTTCGCCGGGTACAACATGGCGTAGTCCAATCCTAGTTCCCGGAGTTGCTTTTTGTATGGGGCGAAGTGTCGCCTCTCCTCCTGCACCTTCGCAGTGAAGTCGGGGTACAGAGAGACCTCCATGCCTTCGAACTGTAGCTTCCCTTTGACTCTTGCAGTCTTCAACGCCGCGTCCCGATCCCGGTAGTTCAAGAGCTTCGCTATTATCGGCCGCGGAGGTGCGCCCACGCGCGGTCGAGGGCCCAGAGTGCGGTGTGCTCTTTCCACTATAAACATCGGTGAGAATACCTCCTCTCCCAGTAGCGTGGTCAAAAGTTTCTCAACGAATAGTTCCATCTTCCCCGTCTGCGTCGTTTCCGCTATCCCCGTAATGTGGATGTTCGAGCACCTCGAGCGAGCTTCCAAATCCTCCGACTTGTCTTGTATAACTTGGAGAAGCCTAGAGAACTGCTTCCGGTCTTTGTCCCATTCAGACTGTGCTTCTTCCACTTTCGTGATCCGTCTCTCGGTCATGTCCAGTCTCTCCGTGTGCTTGTCTACTCGCTCCGACATGCGGTCCATTCGGTACGTGAGGGCATCTATCTTCGAGCCAATGGACGCCATACTATCTTGTAGTTCTTTCTCCATGGTGACCAACATATCCTTTATATCTGCATATAATGAGCCCTCCTGAGCTCTGCCTGACGGGGATGGCTCGGGGACCTGAGTGTCTGGTGGTTTATATCGTCGCTGGTCAAAAGCCAATTTGGTTTGGGTTTTGTCGTTTTTGCCCATGGCGAACACGGTTCCTTTTCACTGTATGTCCTGTTGTGTCCCAACAAGCGTACCCCACGTCGGCAGATGTCTCTATGTTATCTCGTTCTCCCACTGCTGACCCAGGGGTGGAGTCCGGACCAGCCGAAAGAAGGCCCCTCGCACTATCGTCAGGGAAGAGGCTATCCCAATGTGGTATCACACTCGTATCTCTGAGTGTCCGCGGCTTCACAGTGGTCAATAGCGTGTATCCAGAATGCAGGGGCGCTCCTCAGTGCGATCCAGCAGGCCGCTCCCCAGCTGCGGGATTTTACTCGTGCCTGTCCGCTCGGACAGTCTTTATTTCTACCCAGCAGGTATAGGCGTCCATGCGGGTGCTCGCTCACCAGCGCCTCGCACCACACTATAGTCCGCGGGGGGGATGCTGGCCCCACTAGGTGTGTCGCAGCTGCCCCCTCCTCCAATTGATCACCTTGCGGAAAGCTGCACCGTCCGATGTATCACTCCTCCAGGTTCTTCCCGGCGCGCAGCACAAGCTGCGGTGGGGGAGGAGGGGTGGTGGGGGGATGGGAGTGCTCGCTACAACAAAGTGGCACTTAGTGTCAGTGCGAGGGCTCCAAATGTAGGTCTGTAGTGTGCCTAATTTCAATTTAGTACCCTTAGGGCTGCCCCTCGTAAGTACAGCCCGCTATCAATCTGCCGCCGCTGCTACACAGCCATTACTCCATCCGGGAGCCACGCGGACCTACGGGTTCTGAGTCCCCCGCCTCCGCACTTCAGCGCCGTGCAGAGTGTCTCTCCCTCGTTGGGCTTCGGCTCATGCGGTCTCCCCCTCACCTGGCGTCTTCTCACTCTGCAACATTGCCCAACCTCGGATCCGGTCGCTGCACCGTCAGGTACGGGTCCGCAGCTCTCCTGTCCGCCGCACGCAGTGTTACGTACGGCTGCACACAGCTTAGGCAAGTCCGCGGGTCAAGGCCTGGTCCGCCAGAAGTCTTCCGAGTGTCGCAGCAGCTTCGTACTTCGTCTGGTGTCGGCGGGGCGCCCGTCAGATGTTCTCCTCCACCACCGGAGTTCGCGCCCACACCGCAGGGGGAAAATTCCTCCGTTAAAGCAGGATATTTTTCAGGATTTTGGTGACAACAGAGCGGAGCTCGGCTCCCACGCGTCCTACATCAGCGCTGGCTAGCTCCGCCCCCCCCCAATTTACAGCACTTAAATTTACCACGCTCTACCCGACTCCACTATACCACAATCTACCCCACCCAACTCCACCACAATCTACCACACCCCTCTCTACCCCAATCTACCCCACCTTACCCACTCTACCCCAATCTACCCACTCCACTCTACCCCAATCTACCTCACTCCACTCCATCCCAATCTACTCCACTCCAATCTACCCCATACCAGTACAATCTACCCATTCTGCCCCATTTTATCCCATACAGTATTCCTAGGCCTTCCTGTTTCCAGTTTCTATTTTTAGTACATTTTGGTGTTTTTTTTCAGTGTTTTCAAGTGAATCCAATACCTTTAAAAAACAGTGGTTACACATTTTCGCACCATTAAAAACAACAGAAACAGTGTTTTCCGTTTTTTAGAGAATGTTTTTCTTTTATTATTGCTTGCTTTATTCACTGATAGTGCATGGAATGTAGACCGTGTACGTATACAGTATATGAGGTCCAAATACATTTTGCAAATTAAACTTATTGTAGTACACCATACAATACTTCTTCAGTGAGTCTTTGGTCATGTGCGCTCACTCTTTCCTTCCCATGTAAACTTTTTTTCTGTTAAAGGCGCTCTCAACATTGGCACTTCATATTGGCAAAGCCAAAACTGACAGTACACAATTTGTTACCGGTGGCCATTGGCATAGCTTTCCATGCCAATACTGGTGCACTTGAAGATTGCGATTCTCAGGGCAGGTGCTGCAACATTTGCATTGAACTGGGCGCTTATGCCCTCAGAGTTATTGAAGCGGTCAAAAATGAAGCAGCACTTTTGAAACTTCGGAGGAAATTCCCCTTTACTGAAGGGATCTAGAACTTGTGCAGAGTACCTCAGTGAGGCTTCATTGACTTCAAATTTCATGGTTGGTGAAGGGACATTTCTATGCATTATTGCAAGCCATTTCTCATACATTGTAAAATAAAAGGTCCTGAATTGCTCTTCAACATTGCTTTGCTTACCAAGTGGCAAGCACTCTAACATGGAACATGTTGCAGTGTCAGTCACTAAAGGTGTTGCCCAGCCTACTCTAACAGAAATATTTTACATCTACACCAATTATGCTGAACACTTGGCAGACAAGGGTGTTTTCAGACTCTAGTTTTTCATTATGTCCACTACAGTAGTTATGTTTTCCTGTAAAAACCTAAGAATGCAGTAAAGTGCACTTTTTTTCACATCACTATCAATATGCGACCAAAGATCCTCACATTTCTTGCCTTTGCCGTCATCAAACAGCAAAAATTTTGTAAACGATCAACACATGGATAATATAGCATTCATTGACAATTGGACTGGGAACCATCATCTAAGTGACACAGTTGGGATGACTCTTTCTTTGATGCCACACAAAGCACGAAAAGATAAATATTTGCATTTTAGTTCCTGTGGATATCAAAACAGTGCACCAGAATGGACTAAACAATCAATAGATTTCTTCATTAACTCTGAAGATTGTAAAGATGCTTGCAGCATGTGATCTAACAAGTGGCAAGGATCTCTTACAGGGAAGAACTTCAGCTCAGGTATCGATTTTGACAGGTCATCACACAACATTTTTATATACGTAGCTGAATCACTGCGAATACAAACATATCACTCCAATCTTTGTTGAACTTAGAAAGAACCTTTTTGCAGAGCATTCCAAGTGACACTGCGTTCCATGTTTTCCAAACGTCTGGTGTCATGTTTTCACCACTATCCCAGATGCTTGGTGATAGCACTCTTTTCACATATACCTTGCATTGAATGTTTAAAGCCTGAGGTGTTGGCAATTCACCTACTATCAATACTGACTCACTATAAATTGTGGGCTGATGTATCAAGAGTTTTTACTCATTCTGTGGGTAAATGTGATTACACGTATTGGGAAAGATTCCAAGCCATTTTACCTATCAGTTAAAGAATCAAATGCAGCCAAAATATCAAATATGATTTTGATATTTCCTGATTCTCTACAGTTTATAAAATAATTAAACAAGACCTAAAACATGCTTCTAAACCCTGTATCTTTAGACCAAAGACCACAAAACTGAAAAAAGCAAAAGGAAGAAGAAACAATATTTTAGTGGCATCCCCTAACAACAAGACTCAAGCAGAATAATGTGTAGCCCAGTTTTCTTGCTGCTAGCTTGTATAACAACGTTACATTGTATTGGCGCCTTCAGGAAGAAAGAGATGACTCTTTCACTCTTTTTCCTTTCTTTGAATGGCATTTCATTTGTGGCTGTGCAGGTATTTTTTCAGTGTTTACATGTTTTCACTGGTGGGGGCTATTTCTCTTTCAGTGGTGTTTTATCAGTTATTATAGGTTTAAACCTAAAACCAGACCGCCTAAGTATTCCCTAATCTACCCCACTTCTCTCTACCCCAATCTACTTCATCCTGCCCTAATCTACCCCACTCAAATGCACCCCCAACCGCTTCATTTCACTTTACCCCAATATACCTCAGCCCAATCTCCATAATTCCACCGTACCCCAATGAACCGCACTTCAATATATCCCACTCCACCCTACTCCATCCCATTCCACTCTCCTCCACTTCACTATAGTCTACCTCAATACAATCAATCTTTGCTACTCCAATCTACCCAACTCTATACAATCTACCCCACTCCACTCTACCACAAACAACCCACTCCAGCCTACCCCAATCTACTACATTCTACACTAATCTAGCCCAATCTACCCCACTCAATCTATCCTATTCCGGTCTATTTCAATCTACCTCAATTCATTTTACCCCAATCTAGCCCACTCACCCCCACTCCACTCCGTAGCAATCTACCCCACTCAAATGTACCCCACCCCATAACACTGTACCCCAGTCAACCCTCTTTATTTTACCCCAATCTACCCCACTCCATTCTAACTCAATCTACCCACTCAAATCTGCAAGACTCCACTCTGTCACAGCCCACTCTATCCCATTCTACCACAATCCATCCCACTGTCATCTACTTTACTCAACCCCTCTTTAATTTACCACCCTCCACCCCAATCTACACCACTCTACCTTGATCAACTGAACCCTAATCTACCACAATCTACACCACTCCAAACTATTTTACTCTACCCCTCTCAAATCTACATCACCCCACTGTACACCTCTCTACCCCACCCAATCTATCCCCCTCCCCTCTACCCCAATCTACACTCTATACCCATTCTACTCCACTCTACCCCACTCCAATCTACCCCACTTCACCCTAGCCCAATCTACCCTACCCCACTCCACTCTACCCCAATTTACTCTTTATCCCCATTATACTCCACTCCAATCTACCCCACCCCATCCCACTGTACCCCACTCCACTTTTCTCCAATCTACTGCACCCACTCCAATCGGCTCCACTCCACTCCACTACAATCTACCCCATTCCAAGCTAGCACACTCAACCACAATCTATGCCACTCCCATCTACCCCACTCCTATCAACCCCACTCCAATTTACCACACTCTACCACAATCTATCCCACTCTAATCCACGCGAACACACCCTAATCTACCGCACTCAACCCCACTCCAATCAACCCACTCCAAGTTACCCCACCCCACTATTCCCCATTTTGCCCCACTCCATTCAACCCCAATCTAACCAACCCCAATCCATCCCACTCCACCCCAATCTACTCTACTCCACTCTACCCCAATCTACTCCTCCACTTCTTTCTACTCCACTCCATCCTATCCTAACATACCCTTCAACCCATTCTACCCTACTCCACTCAACCCAATCCATCTCACTCTAATCTAACCCCATTTAACTGTAATCTACCCCATTCTTTCCCTCCACCCCACTCTAACACACACCACTCTATGCCAAACTACTCCACTCTACCCCTTTCTAGCTACTCCAATCGACCCACTCTACTACGCTACAATCTACTCCACTCCACTACAACCTACCCCACTCCTCTACAATCTACCCCAATATATCCCCACCTAACTCTAACACTATCCAATTTGCACCAATTTACTTCACTCTACTCCGCCCCTCTCTACTCCACTACAATCTACCCTCTTCCAATCTACCCCACTCTACAGCACTCCACTCTACCTCAATCTGCTGTATCCCAATCTACCTCATTACAATCAATACCAATCTACCCCACTCTAATCCAATCTACTCCACTTCAATCTACCCCACTCTACTCCAATTTACGCAACTCCATTCTACCCTAATCATCCTCACACCACGTTATCCAAATCTACCCCACTCAATTTACCCCACTCTACCAAACTCTACTCCAATCTACCCTACTCTTCCCCACTCCATTCTACCCTAATCTACCCCACTATAATCTGCCTCACTAACGTCTACCCAACTCCAAGCTATACCAATCTACCACAATCTCTCACTCCCATCTACCCCATCCCAATCAATCCCACTCCAATTTACAACACTCTACCCCAATCTATCCCACTCTTACCCACTTGACTGCACCCTAGTCTACCTCACTCTACCCCACTCTTATCTACCCCACTTTACCCCAAACCTGCCCCACCCAATGTATCCCATTCCAATCTACCCCAATCCACCCTACTCTAATCTACCCCACTTCACTGCAATCCACCCCATGGTATCCCCCACCCCACTCTATCACACTCCACTCTATGCAAAGTCTACTCCATTCTTCTCTTTTCTACCCATTGCAATCTACTCCTTAACTCCACTGCAATCTACCCTATTTTATCCCCACCTCACTCTAACACACTTCACTTTATACCAATTTTCTCCACTGTACCCCATTCCAATGTACCCTAATCTACTCCACTACAATCTACCCTACTCCAATCTACCCCACTTTACAGCACTCACCTCTACTCCAATGTACTCTACCCCAATGCACCCCACCCCAATCTACCCCACTATAATTCATACCAATCTACCCCACTCTACCCCAATCTACTCCACTTTGATCAACCCCACTCCATTCCACTCTAACCCACTCTACCCCATGCCACCCAAATCTGCCACACCCCACTCTACCCGACTCCAGTTTGCTCAACTCCACTCGACACTAATCTTCTTCACTCCACTTTACCACAATCTATCCCACTTAATCTACCCCAATCCACCCACTCCAACCAGCCTCACTCCATTCACTACAATCTACCCCAATCTACCCCTCTCCAAGCTATCCCACTCTACCACAGTCTATCTCACTTTCAGCTACCCCACTCAACCCAACTCTGATTTACCCCAATCTATCCTGTCTCTCTCTACCCCACTCCAGTCTATACCAATCTACTCCACTTCGGTCTACCCATCCCATTCTACCCCACTCTTCCCCAATTTACCCAACCCAAATCTTCTTCACTCTACTTTACCCCACTCAATCTGTCCCAATCTACCTCAATCTACTCCACTCCACCCCAATCTACTCCGCCCCAATCTACCCTGTGCCACTCTACACCAATCTACTTGCCAATCTACCTTCTACCCCACTCCAATCTACTCCACTCTACTCCAATACAATCTACCCCACTTTACTTCGCTCTAATCTACCCCAATCTACCTCACTCCACCCCACACCACTCTGATGTACTCCACTACAATCTCCCCTCTCTCCCCCAGTCTACCCCACTCCACACCAATCTACTCCACTGTACCTAACTCTACTACAATGTACCCCACTACAATCTACCACACTTTTTCCCACTCTACCCCAATCTACTCCACCCCACCCCATTCACATTTAGCCGTGCTGAACAACAGCACACTGGTTTACAACACGTCTAAAACACAATCCTAAAGCCAATAGCTCTTACATAGGTGAGACCTATTAGCTTTGCCAATGCTTGATTTAAAATATACACAATTGATGGACGGAATGCAGAACTAATCAAAACATTCACCCCCAGTCAAGAGATCTGGGTTAAATCCATCATTATTTTGCTCACCAGGCCACCCCAGTTTAGACCATGCCATATGCAAATCAGTCTTGCCCTGTGCCTCATGGGAACAGTCCAGCCCGAACTGCCAAGCCAGGTCCTCCCTGGACCGGAAACAAGCATCCTAGGACCAGATTCAGGGTTTCACCCCTCTTTAGCCAGGATAGCTTGAATCCAGTGACCCCAGTGAGCCCAGGACGAACGTCTGGGCATAACTGGCGCACTTAGGGCGAGGAAGCACAAGACACACAATTGATGGACGGAATGCAGAACAAATCAAAACATTCACCCCCAGTCAAGAGATCTGGGTTAAATCCATCATTCTTTTGCTCACCATGCCACCCCAGTTTCGACCTGGCCATATGCAAATCAGTCTTGACCCTGTGCCTCATGGGAACAGTCCAGCCCGAACTGCCAAGCCAGGTCCTCCTTGAACCGGAACCAAGCATCCTAGGACCGGTTTCGAGGTTTCACCCCTCTTCAGCCAGCATCGCTTGAATCCAGTGGCACAATGAGCCCGGGACCCACGTCTGGGCATAACTGGCGCACTTAGGGCGAGGAAGCACAAGACACACAATTGATGGACGGAATGCAGAACAAATCAAAACCTTCACCCCCAGTCAAGAGATCTGGGCAAAAGAACGATGGATTTAACCTAGATCTTTTGACTGGGGGAGAATGCTTGCATCGTCAGCATACAGGCCACTGGGACCTCTCACCAACTTCGACACCATCAGGGACTTTGTCGCACCAGTTGCCCTCAACACAAGTAATTGCATCCTTCTAGGAGACCTGAACTTCCATCTGGAAGACCATACCGACCCCAACTCAAAAGAACTCATTGAAGACCTTGGAAGCCTGGGATCACCCAATGAGAAATAAGGCCATTTCAAAAAGAAATTTTCATCACTGACAAGTAAGGAACACCACTCTCAACGACTACCAATCCCAACACACCAACAGCCTCCCTCGTCAAGTATTTCAACAATTTCATCACCTTCTGCGCTGACTTCATGGACCCCTCAAGCACAGCAATACAACAAGATCTAGACAGCAGCCTAGTGTTACACAGAGGAACTCAGATTGATAAAACACCACTGCAAACAACTGGAGCGCATATGGAAAATGAGCCTGGACGAGATAGACAAGAGCAGGTTCTTTTTTTATTTTTTATAAATTATTTTTATTAAGCAAACAGGTGCTCAGCAACACCTCATAGATACGCAGAAACATTGGCTCGTGTTCAGCCATATTGACAATTTCATCACTTATGGGTTACTTGGTTCTTCCAAAACAGCAACGTCATCCCGAGCCCACTAACATATTTTTACAATGTAAACTAATATTCATATAAGCCCTGCCAACAACCCCTCACACAATTATGATGTTTCAAATCCCTCTCTATTCCTCCCACCTACACCACACTCTGCCCCACTTCCCCAGGCAGCCATGACATTGAAAAAACACTTTTCGGTTCCACAGCACCAGTCAAGGTCTGCCTCCCATTCTGTGGCCCTTGGGGGTTGCGCCGCCCCCTCATCCTCTAGCGATATTCCTTTATGCTAATATATATGCTAGCATTAGCCATAGTTTGGTATATTTCTGCTATGTAGTGTCCCTTGTCATGCATAGTATGTGCCATCGGGCATCTAGTGTGACTGCCTGTACCGACATATTGGACATCACCCATGCAATCTCACTCCAGTATCGCTGAAGCAAGGGGCAGTCCCACAATGTGTGAGAAAAGGTACCTACCCCACCAAACCCCTTCATGCATGTGTCAGTATAACTACGGCCCATACGGTGGAGCATCGTCCTGGTGGTGTAAGATCTGTGTAGTTTTCGGAGTTGTAGGAGGTGAAACCGTGCTCTCATGGCTACTTCTCGGGGGCTCTGAATGGCCTCCGCCCAGTCATCGTCTTCCAGGATCCCAATCTCTGTCTCCCAAGCCTCCCGAAGGACACCCACGGGGTCAGGGGTGTTAATCATTATCTTTTTATGTATGAGTGAAGTGGCCTTTTCCGGGATTGGGTCTAACAGCACCCTGTCTTCAAGAGGCGCATACTCAGGTAGGTGCCTTTTTAGTCCATGTTTTAATTGTATGTATCGGAACCATTCCGTATCTGCCATTTGGTATTCCGTCTGAAGGTAAGTGAAGTCCACTATCCCTTGTCTTTTCCGGATGTCTCATATGATTAATACCCAGCAGTGCCCATGGGCGGAAACCCTGCACTCTGCCCACCACTGGTAAGAGGTGGCTGTCCCACAGGGGAGTCCGTTCTGTCAGTCCGCCCTCCCAGCCCAGGAACTTAGTCGCCTCCCTTCATACTCATTCTGTTGTTGGTGTATGCATTGATAGTCTGCTCTCCGTCTTTCTATGGTACAGTGCCTGCGGGTATCCTCTCCGGCCCATCAAGTAGTTGTCAACCCGATATGCAGGCTCCTCGCTCCCCGCAAATACCCAGTCATTAAGTGCAGCCACCTGTACTGCCCAATAATATTTCTGAATATCAGGAACTGCCAGTCCTCTCTCAAACACTCCCCGCTGTAGCTTGTGGAGAGCTATCCTTGAGTTTCCCTGTCCCACAAGAGCTGCCTTATTTCAGTGTCGACCTTATGAAAGAAGTCTAGAGATATTTTACATGGGGTGTTCTGCAGGACGTATAATAGGCACGGGAGCACCATCATTTTTAAAATGGCCGCTCTACAGACAGGAGCATGTTCAAATCCTCCCTGAGACACTACCGCTAAATAATCACCACTGTTGAGGACTGCATCAATACCAGCACCAACGAAAGCAATACAATCTGTGCCATTGTGAAGTATTTCACTTCACTGATGGCCGTCTCCAACTCAATCACTCCTTTGCAAGACCTCCTCAACTATCTGTCTCAGTTATTCAACAGCAAATTCTCTGCCATTTACAGCAACGTTAACTCGTAACTGGACCTGAAAGACCTCACCAAGTGCCTCCTGATCTTAACCAAAGAGCCAATGCTAATGACATTTCCCATCAACACCATGAACTCCATCCACTCATTAACCCCATCTGACCCCTGCCCCACCACGCCTACTCTATAGGACTGCAACCCATCAGCACCATGCTCACACCCATTCTGTATGCCTCCATCTCTTCCGTGACCTTCCCAGGCACTTGAAAACATGCAACTGTCCTCCCCTTGCTCAAGAAACCTTCTGCAGACCCTTCAACCACATACCGCAATGCAATTAGTCTTGTGCCCCCAATTTCATGCATTTACTCCAGTGTCTTTGTGGTTGATGGAATTAAAGGGAGATAGATGTGATCATTAGACCAACTCCTCTATACCACTCAGCATGGGTCTACTGCCTACACAACACCAGGATCCAAAGACACACACACCAATGGATGTTCTCTTTCTTGACTGGAAGGAGCCAGCCAGTCAGTCTTCATCATACATCTTGGACACCAGTGACCTCATCTCCGGGATTCCACATAGATCCTCCCTAAGCTAGACTCTATTCAAATTACATGTTCTCTCTATCCAGCATCATCACGCGCTCTCTCCAAATCAACATCCTCTCCTATGCCACTGACGTGCAACTCATTTTCTCCTTTACAGTACCTTGATCAAGTTCAATGCCTGCAGGATTGAAGTTGCCCACTGTATGAAGATCATCTGTCTAAAGCGTAACACTGACAAGACCAAAACTGGGATCACTTCACTTCACTGTGGGATTCCACCTAGTAGCCAACAGAGCTAGGATCAACACCCACACATGCCAAACAACTCAGGATCGTCATCTGCAGCACCGTCAACGCCTCATGCTTACATACACTGAAGATGCTGAGGAAGATTTTTAAAAGGCTACCGATCAGCACCCGGGCAACTATCAAGCACACCCTCGTCATAAGTACTCTGGACCATGGAAACACCGTCTATGCCTGTATCAACAAAAACTCACCAGAAGGCCCCAAACCATTCAAAACTCAGTAGCCAGAATCAGACTAAACCTCTCAAGATGCACTCACATCACACCACACCTGAAGGAGCTCTACTGGCACTCCATATACAAATGATCACAATCTAAACTCTGCACAGACACTTTCAAGGCACTGCATAACACTGGCCCAGCATACTTCACAAACCTTCCAGACACCTCCACTTGCCTGGACTCGTACTCGCACACATTCCACGCATACGAAAAACCAGATCCAGTGGTTGAGCCTTCTCCTACATCGCTCATAAAGAGTGGAATGGTCTGTCTCTACACATAAGCGCCTCCTTCTGACTTCTTGAATTTTGCACAAAGCTGAGGACCTGACTTTTTGAGTAGTCCTAGTAGGCCTTAGATTTGGCTACACTCACACCGGCTCAGCGCCAGGATCTCCTCTTGGGTGATAGTGTGCTCCAGAAATCTGCATAACATAATAGTTAGAACCAGTTATACAAACTTCCAATTCTTGTCTTTTTTTAATTTACAAATCATTGTATTCATGTGTGTGTTTAAATTAAACAGGACTAGAACTTGTAGAATGCATGCAGTTATTAAAATAAATCCCAGGACTACAGCGGTGTGTCGTTGGGACATGGAGTCCCTTGGTGTCCTTGCCCCATAAGCAAGCATTTTTCGGGGTTGGCCCAGATTTTGTTATCAGATGCAAGAGCCGCAGTAGGATTATTACTGTACTTGTGAGCAGTGGCACGCATGAGCTGGGGCACTTGTTACCAGAATCACTTGTGACCAGTAATATTTGTGACTAACTGTGCCTGTTATTGCAGTCTACAGTTGATTTACACTTTGTGAGTTGAATGTTGTATTACAACATTTATATAACACTTATTATACATATGTGGGACGCTGAAGCACTTTTCCACATTGGTAGCATACTACAACAGCTAGGGCGTGTTCTCTGAAGTGTTTTGTGTTTGTTTTGATCCTATGTGGGGAGAGTGTCCATGTCATGCATGATGACCACTGAGGTGAGGTTATTGTTTTATAGGGTGCAGCACTTAGAAGTGTGATGGATGAAGAAGTGTGAGAGAAAGGTGCACAGTTTATGGCTTTCATTAAGCTGGAACCTTTGAACAGCTCTGCAGGTCCCTTTGTAGTGTTTCTTCTGATCATAGTTTACTTAGATGGTTACTTCTGGGTTGTACATTGTGAACTATTGTGTTTAAAGTTTATGATCCTGAACATGCCTAAGATGGCCGGATAAATAGTGAAAGATCTGCTGGGATAATCTTTGTTAACCCCTTCCGTGCGGGGCACATTCAGCGGATGTCGCGTGCACTACCTCGGTAGTGCTGCGCATGTCCGCTGAATGTTCCGGCCCCGCCCGCGCAATAGAACGTTCCGCACCAGCGCAGAACGTTCGGCGCAGCGGAGGGGTTAATATCATCCCATATCTGATTGTCATTGTGAGGTGGCATGAAGCTGCTATACTATGCATCTGGTCTGGACCTCCAGTACTGAACTAAATAAAGTCCTGCCTTGGCCAGCGGCAGGTGGCAGATCCCTATCAGTTAATTTTGGAAAAGGGGGGTGATGATGGACAGAGTTTCTGAATGATGCAGAATACTCTTACCAAGACAAGAGATCATGGTTTTAATCCATCACCGTTTTTTAGCTCAATGCACCATCCCAGCTCAGAACCTGGCTATATGCAAATTAGTCTGTTCCTGTCCCAGTGCATGATGGGAACAGGGCAAACCAAACTACCAAGCCAATTCTTATACTGGGAAGGAAACAAGCTTCCGGGGATCGGTTTCTGGCATCACAGCCTTCTTCGGCCCGGCTTGCTTGAATCCTGATGGTGCAATGAGCAAGGGACTCACGTCTGAGCATACCCTCCCACACATAGTGTGGATAAAAACGGTGATGGATTAAAACCATGATCTCTTGACTTGGTAAGAGTATTCTGCATCATTCAGAAACTCTGTCCATCACCACCCCTCTTTTCCAAAATCAGATCCCTTTCAGTTAATCCATGCCTGTTCGGATGGAGATGGGTGGTTCAATACCATTAACAAGTAACCTACTGCGCGATGGACATGACCTGTAGGAGTTTTGTCTTATGTGAGCATAAAAGTGTCAAGCCGTACTTGGGAATTAATATGCAGCCCTTATGGCCTCCCATTAACTACCCAACCGCTGAATGTAATGCTATTAGTGCAATTGTGGAACAGGAGTTTTGTCTATTCTATTATTGTGTATTTATATAGCACTTATTAACTTTGACAAGGCGTTAAAGCACATTACGCCAGGCAGCATGCTGCTCCATAATCCTAGGTTAGGGGTTTTCCTTTTAGTGGGAGGGGGTAAGTCAATTCATGCACATGGTCGGCAGTTGTTAGACCTGGCATCCTTTGCATAATTTCCCCCAAACCTTTTCTCTTCACTCCAGCTGGTTTGCTGAATTCATTTTTGTTGGCCATAGGACCCTGTACACTTTAACGCTGCTAACCAGTGATACCGTGCCTGTGCTCTCTCCTTTAAACATGGTAAAAGTGGCTTACACCCAATTACCACATGGATTTGCCTTGTAAGTCCCTCGTATGGGGTACACAGGTATGCAGGTCCTGTACTTATAATGCTACTGTGGACCTGCAGCATACACTGGGCCACCTACTGATGTAGTCTTTTAAAACATGTCTCAGACCTGCCCCTGCAGGTTGTGTTGCAGTTTTAAACTGCCATTTGTACCTGGCATGTTTACCAGGCCCAAACTTTCCTTTTAAAAACATGTAAGTCAACCTTAGGGTAGGCCCTAAACAGCACATGGATCACGGTGCATTCTATTTAAAAAGTAGGAAATGTGTTTTTAAATTGTATATGTCCTGGTAGTGACAAACTCCTAATTTCGTACGAATGTCATGTTTACACTCTAGTGAATTGTAATTTAAACTTCCCTTATGCCTGTGGCCCCATATACTGCCCCTTTGAGCCCAGCTTCTGTCCCTGTGTCCCATCAAATGCCCCTGTGTCCCCATCCAATGCCCAAGTGTCCCCATCCAATGCCCCTGTGTCCCCATCCAATGTCCCTTTGTCCCCATGCATTGCCCCTGTGTCCCCATGCACTACCCCTGTGTCCCCATCCAGTGCCCCTGTGTCCCCATCCAATGCCCCTGTGTCCCCATCCAATGCCCCTGTGTCCCCATGCAATGCCCCTGTGTCCCCATGCAATGTCCCTGTGTCCCCATGCACTACCCCTGTGTCCCCATCCAGTGCCCCTGTGTCCCCATCCAGTGCCCCTGTGTCCCCATCCAATGCCCCTGTGTCCCCATGCAATGTCCCTGTGTCCCCATGCACTACCCCTGTGTCCCCATCCAGTGCCCCTGTGTCCCCATCCAATGCCCCTGTGTCCCCATGCAATGCCCCTGTGTCCCCATGCAATGCCCCTGTGTCCCCATGCACTGTCCCTGTGTCCACATGCAATGCCCCTGTGTCCCCATGCACTGCCCCTGTGTCCACATGCAATGTCCCTGTGTCCCCATGCACTGCCCCTGTGTCCCCATGCACTGCCCCTGTGTCCCCATCCAATGCCCCTGTGTCCCCATCCAATGCCCCTGTGTCCCCATCCAATGCCCCTGTGTCCCCATGCAATGCTCCTGTGTCCTCATCCAATGCCCCTGTGTCCCCATCAATGCCCCTGTGTCCCCATGCAATGCCCCTGTTCCCCCATCTCCTCTTCCTGTTTCCCCATCTCATGCCCCTGTGTCCCAATCACATGTCCCTGTGTCCTTATCTCTTGTCCCTGTGCTCCCGTCTCCTGTCCTCTGCCTCAATATCTCTGTCTTTACATACATGGCTGCAGTAGACAGAGCCACTCTCCTGCCTCTCGCCCTTGTCGCCTTTTTTCCCATCTCCGGGCTCCTGCCCCTGTGCACATACCCTGCCCCATCATCCCTGTTCCTCTCATTCTCTAGTACAGGAGATAGACATACCTGCTCCTGTGTCCCCCTGCCTCCAGTGTCCCCTTTCTCCTGCGCCCCTGTGTCGGTGTCACCTGTGCTCTGGCTCCTGTCTCCCCATCTCCTGTGGCTCTACCTGCTGTGCCCTCCTTTTCTGCCCCCACTCTTCCTTCCTGTTGCTGTGCCTCTGCATTATCTGCCCCTGCTTTCTATGTCCCTCTCCTGTGACTGTTTCTCTTATGCCCCCTCTCATGCCCTGCCTCCTGCCTCCTCCTCCTGTGGCCTTGCCTGTAGTACTCCTCCCTGCTAAGCCCCTGACTTCCCTGCCCTCCTCTCCTGTGCATCGGTCTCCATTTCCCACCCCAGGTGTGCCCTCCTCTTGTACCCTCTTCTCTGGTGCCCCCTCCTGCAACTGAGCCCTGTCTCCTGCGCTGTCCTCCTGTACCATCTCCTGTGCCCTCTTTTTCTATGTCTTGTGACCCTGGCTCTAGTGTGCCGCCTCCTGTTCCAGCCATGCCAAGTACCACGCATCAGGGGTAAAGTAACACAATTTAGTGCTGGTGTCTGGAGCACCCAATAAAATGCTAATGTCATGCATTCAGTAGTTCCTATATGTTCGACGAGGCGCTGCAGCCAGCTCTGTGGAGTACACAAACATAGGTTGTTCCGGAGAATCTTCCAATCCCCTGACTTGTTGACTTCCACCGACAGCTGCAGTCACCGGTTTTGGTGGCTTCAGTTATTTCCCCAGTGACAGTGGTAATGGTCTGGATTGGTCCACCACAAGCCTCACATATTCGTGAGTGTCCAAAGCGAGCTCTTCCTGTTTGTAGCGGGCTGCGCATGGTGGGAAGGAAAATCCACTGGGGTCTGAGTTGCCAGCTTGTGCTTGAGGGTGAATTGGTGCCCCTGGATCTGCAGAATCTATGTCTATATGCATACCACCACAACCTGGGCAAAAGAGTACCCTGGCCCTGATTTGGTGGACATGGTCCCCCCCAGGTTATATTATTTTTAGAAGAGATCATCTGGGCCAGAGTGGGGGATGGGGGAGGGGAAGGGTGGTTTGGCCTTAATATCTCACGAGGCTTTTAGCTGCACCCTCAACCCTGAGGCCAAGAGTGCAGGTGACTCTGGGGACATCTCTATTTAGGCTCAAACTCTCAGCCAAGTACACTGTTTTGGGTCTCTTGGTATACCGTCCGCCGGGCCCACGAGGCAACTTCACAGCGGTTGGCGCCAGACCTTGGAAACACATTTGATGTCCTCTCAATTCACCATTCTACGGGAGTTCAATTCCCATTTTGATGACTCTCTTTGTAAAGACTCTGCCCTTTCCTTGAATTTATGTCTAATTTTGGTGCAATCTCCTATTCACATGGCGGGCCATATTTTAGATGGGATTTTTATTAACCACAATAATTTGGCTATTGCAAAAGTCCAGCCCCTTAGCTGGGCAGATCGCCGGGTGATTCCGTTTAAATTCTTTCTCCACAATCTTCCCAATTGGAATGGGCTCTACCCTTCCTAAGCAATGACTTTGTAGGAACTTAAATAAGATCACTGCTGACTGTTGGGAACAGGCTCTTGAAACCTCTACAGCAGCCAAGGACATCTCTTTCCCCTTTTTGGCAGAAGGCTTCCAAGATTGGGTTAACGCAGCTCTGGATATTGTTGCTCCCTTTAAAACCAAGGTTGCGATTAGAAGCAAACCTTCTGCACCTTGGTTTTCAACAGAACTGAAGACCCTTAGGCAGGAATACCACAGACAAGAGTGGAAATTAAGGGTAAATCCATGTCTTTCAATAAAAAAGAGAAACATAAAGTGCTTCTTCTGGACTATAAACAGGCTATAGTACAGGCTAAAGCATCCTTCTTTACAAAGAAAATCAGGTCAGCTAATAATTCTTCTAAGCTGCTGTTTAAGGCAGTGAAGGTGCTATCAGAACCTCCTATTCAGCGGATGCATACGTTTTTCTCAAGAGTTCTGCGACAAAGTAGCAGCATGTTTTCAAAATAAAGTTCTTAACATCTTCTTGAATCTAAATTAGCATGTTGCGGATCAAACATTGTTTGATAAGTCTGCACTTTGCTCTTCTTATAATCTTTTTTCAGCTTTTCCGTTTATCTCTGTCCAGCAAACCAAGGACTTAGTGTTGAGTCTAAAACCAGTGTCCCCGTCTGATCCTTGCATGCCCAAAACATTACAACTTGCTCCTCATCCTATTGCTACATTTGTGCAGAAGGTGTTTAATTGCACCCTTCAATCGGGTAACTGGAAGGAATTCCAGATAAGGACAGAGAGAGAGAGAGATAATGAGAGACAGGCAGAGCAGGACACATTTCAAAGATAGGGAGAAAATAGAAGGTCAGAGATATGGATACACAAAGATACAGAGAGAGGGAAAAAGAACACAGACAGGAAGTGGCAGAGAAAGACAGGCGGAGAGACAAGGAGAGAGCGTCAGAATGTCAGAAAGATGAGGAGAGAAAGGGAGGCAGAGAGGCATAGAAAGTGAGAAAGCAAAAGAAAGACAGAGACTAAGAAAGACAGAGCCAGGACAGGAGAAAAATGTAGAAAGAGACAGGGAGATACATACTAAGAGCCAACAAGAGAGCGCTACAGGAAGAAAAAACAGAGCAAGAAGGACAGACTGAGAAAGAAAAAGAGAGAAGGCGCGATGGACACACTACAAAGACAGTTAGAGCACAGGAAAGAAATGGAGAGAAGGGCACACACTGGACTTTTAACGACGTTTTAATAAATCTAATTATGAACTATCCATCATTACCAGATTGTATGTCCATGTATCTTTATTGCCTTCGGATCATTCGCAATCTATCTTCCCATCTGCCTTTCAGTAAGTGTTTGTGCCTTGGTCTGTGAGAAAAAACAAGGTTGGCAGGTGCACGATGGTGGCATGTGAAAAGGGGGGCAAGGCTTACCAGTGTCAGCCGGCTGGAAAGAATGGTCATGATGGAGCGGTCCCGGCAGTCAATGTAGGAGCGAGATCACAGAGGCACCTTACCAGTGGCAGAGCGCATACTGGTGGACCGTCAAGGGGATCTGGGGAGGAAAGGAAACAAGTGGAGGCGGAGGGCCGGTGAGACTACTCCGGGTGTAGGGTAGCGGGCGTGCTAATCTGTTTGGTGATGAGAAGACACAATGGTCTGGTCAGTTGCCGGTGGTTCCAACCACATGGGAGTATATAGAACCGGAGGTAGTCATGGGGATAAACGATCTAAGGGAAGGAGATGAGAGCGGGTAAAATTAGAATAGTAATAGGGCAGGGGGGTCGGCAGCGTTGCACCGGGTACAAGGAAACAGATGCACTCACCTTCAAGGGGAGATCTGGCACAATGGACAGGAGTCAGTGGAACCACTCTCGAGGGAAGTAGACAGAGGTCTCATGCGGCGCAAGTATAAGTGCTTGTCAGTGGAATCGCGCATGCGTGCCGTATTACTAAGGACTAGACTGAAACAGGAAATTAACGGGCTCCATCTTGGGTAGGAGAAAAGCGGAATGGAAAGCAGGAAAGGAATAGAAGGAGAGAAAATAGAGAAGGGCATATTTTTCGGTATACCTGGTGTAAGTTAAAACACATTACTTAACATAGCAGTTTTTATGTGATACCCTATATATATGAATGGTGCATATAGATAAATGATGGCAGTTTAGACATGACTGTCGGTGTACACAAAAGTGCAAAGTCGGTATTGAGCTTAGCTGTAGGCCCAGATCTCTGTACTGGGGTGAATGTATGACATTGTTCTGCATTCTGTCCATCACCTGTTGGTTTTGCATTTGTCACCCTGAGTGGGACGGGTATGCTCAGACGTGAGTCCCGTGCTCTTCATGCCACTGGAATCAAGCTATCCAGGCTGATGAGGGCTGAAAGCCCGAAACCGGTCCTTGGATGCTTTTTTCCAGTCCAGGGAGGACCTGGCTTGGCAGTTCGGGCGGGACTGTTCCCATGGGGCACAGGGTCAAGACTGATTTGCATATGGCTGGGTTCAAACTGGAATGGCATGGTGAGCAAAAAACAATGGATTTAGGCCCAGATCTCTGTACTGGGGTGAATGTATGACATTGTTCTGCATTCTGTCCATCACCTGTTGGTTTAGCTGGGAGCAACCTCGAGGTGCAGAAAGAGTATACAGCAGATTAAACAAGCATTGGCCGCGCGGCAGTAAAAGTAACGCCGCGTGGCCGTCAAAGTGAAAGTCATCGCGATCACTCTGAAAGCGAAAGTGATTGTGATGACACGCTAAAACACGCTAGGGATGCGCGCGGTTTTGCGTGCGACAGTAAGCTTGTGGCCGCTTTGGTAGCACTTTTAAAAGCAGCTACTAAATGTCTCGGCCAGGCCAGCGCATACGCTGGATCAGGCGAGACCTAAAAAGGACTTCATATAAAGCTATCTATATTAATTGGTTACATGTCCGTTCTGTTTTTGTTTACTTTACTTATCAGTTAGCCTCATTACACCAATTCTAGGGCATGTTTGCTTTCTGCTTTTATTTTCTTCTTAAAGTATGTACCGATAAGGGGCAAAAATACTGGCTTGTTGCTGCTCCATCCATTACTGTAATCTCCTTCTTTTTAAATTTGTGTGCATTTTATACAGCACAAACTCGACCCGAATGTATTGGAGAGCATTACATGAAGACCATTTACAATACACAAGATCATATTCTTTTGTTTTATACACAGGGAGATTAGGTGATTTGCCCAGAATAACAGGATGTTGAGCCGAAGCAGAGATTCAACCTGGTTCTGCAGTTCTAAAGTTGACAGCTCTGGCTCTAACTCCGTACTTGGGGATCGCCGGGTGGTCAATGGTGGTTATTGTCCCCGATCTGTCCCCCAGGGGGTAGAAAGCCCACTAGACACCAGGGATTCTTTATTTTTTTAGTACTTACGGGTGCGGGCTGCTCTAAATTGGCGCTAAAATGCCCCACTCCTTCCTAACATTGCCACAGTCTTTCTGGCCTCCCTGGGGTGCAGATGGGGGCAATAGCCCCCCATTTGCCACCCGGGGGGCATAAAGCGTGTTTTTTTATAAAAGAGGGTTGGGAGCCACAATGGGCATACCAATGCTCTCACCCCCAACACAAAGGGACAGTCTTTTTGCCCCCCGGGGTGGAGGGGGGCAGAAAGCCCACTAGGCACCAGAGATAAGTTTAAGGGCATGTCAGGGAGCCCCTTAGGCACGGGTTGCTCCCCATTTTTTGTGAACATAGTTTGGGTGATATATTTTTAGGCACATCTGCTCCCAAGAGGGGCATAAAACCACTAGACACTAGCAAACATTTCTGTGTGTGTGTGTGTGTGTGTGTATGTGCCTGGGTGTGTGTGTGTGTGTGTCTGTGTGTCTGTGTGTGAGAGAATAGGAGTTTGGCTGATGGTCTGTGTTTACAGGTGTTTAGCTGGCGGTGTGTGTGGACTTGTGCTTACCTGGCAGTGTGTGTGCACTAGGACTTGGCTGGCAGTGTGTGTGGACTGTCGCTTGGCTGATGGTCTGTGTAGATGGCACATGTCTGGCGATGTGTGTGGACTGTTACTTGGTTGGCAGTGTGCGTGGACTGTTGGTGATGTGCGTGAATGGTGATGTGGCTTGCGTGAATCCTCCAATGTTTTATTACCCAGAATCCCCTGTAAACCTCAAATTTAGCTATCAATTCACACTTTCCTCAAAGTTCTGTGTAAATTTGTCGGATCACTGCGCTGGCACATATTCCCCCCGCTTTCCCCTCAACCTCCTGAAAATATGATACCTCACCTGTGTGGGTGCCCAAAGCAGAGAAACTAAAAATGTATAAAATGAAACACTGAGGGGGACCAAAGTGGGTCCAAAAGGGCAGTTTTTGTTTCATACGTGTTTAGGCTGACACTGCTTTGGACACCCACACAAGTGAGGTATCATTTTTATTGGGAGACTGAAGGGAATGCTGGGTGGTGGGAAATTTGTGCCGGAGCGATAATCTCACAACCTTCCCACACAAAAATGTGAGGAAGATGTGACTTTTTAGTTAAATGTTAGGTTTGAAGGGGGATTCTGGGCAAGAACCCGTTGGGAGATCGACACAAGCCACATATACCTGGACTCCCCTGGGTGTCTAGTTTTCAGAAATGTCTGGGTTCGTTAGGTTTCCCTAGATGTCTGCCGAGCCCCGGACCAAAACCGCAGGTGCCCCCTATATATAACTAAACAACCTGTTTTTGCAAGGGAGGTACCTGCGTTTTTGGTCCCGGGCTCAGCGGCCATCTAGGAAAACCTACCAGACCCAGACATTTCTGAAAAGTAGATATCCGGGGGAGTCCAGGGAGGTGTGGCTTGCATGGATCCCCAACAGTTATTTACCCGGAATCCCCTGCTAACCTCAATTTTACCTTAAAAAAATCACATTTTCCTCACAGTTCTGTGTGGGAAAGTTGTTGAAGGACTGAGCCTGCACAAATGTTCTACCATCCAGCATTCCCACAGGTCTCTCAATCAAATTGCTACTTCACTTGTGTGGGTGGGCCAAGTGATCACAACAGGGAAAGGCCCAAAACATATTGTGGAGGCATCAAAATTATCGATCACAAAACAACCTTCTTTTACAAGGGCGGTTGGTCTCCTGCATTTTTGGTCCCGGGCTCAGCGGCCATTTAGGAAAACCTATCAAACCCAAACATTTCTGAAAACAAGACACCCTGGAGAGTTCAGGGAGGTGTGGCTTGCATGGACCCCCCACTGTTTTCTTACCCAGAATCTCCTGCAAACCTCAACTGTAGCTTTAAAAAAATCTAATTTTCCTCACATTTCTGTCTTGGATCACGACACCATCACAAATGTCCTACTACCCAGCGTTCCCCCTGGTCTCCAGAGTAAAATGATACCTCACTTGTGTGGATGGGCCAAGGGCCTGCGCCTGGGACAGGTCAAAAACATAGAGATTGAGGGGCTAGCACAGCAAGCTCTAAGCACTATATTTTGTTTTATATACGTTTTTAGTCAATTCTGCATTGGACACTCAAACAAGTGAGGTATCATTTTTATCGGAATAACAAGGGTAACGCTGGGTGGTAGGATATTTATGCTGGTGCAGGTATCCCAGACAGAAAAGTAAGGAAAAATTAGGTATTTTCTTTAGCTAAATTTGAGGTTTGCATAGGATTCTGTGTAGTGAAATGTTGGGGGATCCATGCAAGTCACTCCTCCCTGGACTCCCCCTGGTGTCTAGTTTTGAGAAATGTCTGGGTTTGGTAGGTTTCCCTAGATAGCCGCCTAGTTGGCTTTGTCTCACATGTAGAGGATAGAGGTCCTTGTATCTGGGACAACTGGTCTCCACAGAATACTTTACATTTTGTAATCCTTTGTAAATATTTTAACAAACCTAAGTGACTATTTCTAAAACCGTTTTTAAAAGAGCTGAGATTTAGACATGCTCATGTAACTCTATTATATTTGCAACTTTTGCCTAATGTTTGCATGCTTTTAATCATAATAAACTTTTTAAGAGTGGCACTAAGATCAAGAAATTCCAGATGTGACAGATCAATATAAGAACTCTTGCGAATGTGCACATTTTGTGATATGTTGTTTCAAATTAATTTTATTGCTGGTTTTAATTTTTGTCTCTTTTATGGCTGTGATCACTGCCAAATAAAGATTATTATTATATAGATGGCTGCCTAGCCCGGGACTAAAACCGCACGTGCCCCCCTTGCAAAACCAAGTCGTTTTGTGATACATCATTTTGATGTCTCCACAATATGTTTTAATATGTTTTCAGTCCTTCCCTGTCGAGCGTACTTGGCTCACCCACACAAGTGAGGTACCTTTTGTATCAGGAGACCTGGGGGAATGCTGGGTGATAGGAAATTTGTGTTGACCTTGTGATCACACAATTTTCCCACAGAGAAATGTACGGAAAATGTCATTTTCTTAAGGTAAATTTGAGGTTTGCAGGGGATTCTAGGTAAGAAAACATTGGTAGATCCACCCAGGCTACACCTCCTTGGACTTCGCCGGGTGTCTAGTTTTCAGAAATGTCTGGGCTTGGTAGGTTTTCCTGGATGGCTGTTGAGCCTAGGACCAAAAACGCAGGTTGCTAGCAAAACCAGGTTGTTTCGTGAAAAATACTTTTGATGTCTCCACAATAAGTTTTGAGCCATTTCCTGTAGCAGTCACTAGGTGTACCTACACAAGTGTGGTACCATTTTTATTGGCAGACTTGGGGGAATGCTGAATGAGTAGAGGTTTGTGGCTCCCCACATATTCCAGACCTTTCCATCATAGAAATGTGAGGAAGATTTTTTTTTTTTTACGTTTTAGCTTTGCAAGGAATTCTGGGTAACAGAAACTGGGGAGAGTCACATATGTCACCCCTTCATTGATTAACTTGGTGTCTAGTTTTAAAAAAAATTACAGGTTTGCTAGGTTCCGCTAGGTGCTGGCTGAGCTAGGACCCAAAATCCACAGCTAGGCATATTGCAAAAAATGGGTTAGTTTTCACTGGAAAAATGTGATGTGTCCAAGTTGTGTTTTGGGCCGGTTCCTATCAAGGGCACTAGGTCTATCCAAGCAAGTGAGATACCCTTTTTATTGGTAGATTTGGGGAAATGATGGGTGTGTGGAGGTTTGTGCCACTCATTCCAGAACTTTCTATCACAGAAATATGAGGACTTTTTTTGTTTTACGAAGTTTGAGATTATCAAGGGATTCTAGGTAACAGACCATGGTGAGAGCCACACAAGTCACACCATCCTGGAATTCCCTGGGTGTCTACTTTTCAAAAATGTACAGGTTTGAATGGTTTCCCTAGGTGCCAGCTGAGCTAGGGGCCAAAATCCACAGTGAGGCACTTGGCAAAAAGTGTCTGTTTTCTCTGGAAAAATGTGATTTATCCACATTGCGTTTTGGGCCGTTTCCTGTTGCGGGCACTAGGCCTACCCACACAAGTGAGGTACCATTTTTGTCGACAGACTTGGGTGAATGCTGGGTAGCTGGAAGTTTGTGGCGCCCTACAGATTCTAGAACTTTCCATCACAGAAATGTGAGGAAAATGTGCTTTTTGTTTTACAAAGTTTGAGGTTTGCAAGGGATTCTGGGTAACAAAACCTTGTTGTAGCCAAACATGTCACCCCATCCTGGATTTCCCTAGGTGTCTAGTTTAAAAAATGTTTACAGGTTTGCTAGGTTTCCCTATGTGCCGGCTGAGCTAGGGCCCAAAATCGACAGCTAGGCACATTGTTAAAAAAGGGTCTGTTTTCAGTGGAAAATGTGATGTGTCCACATTGCATTTTGGCCCATTTCATGTCACACACGCTAGGCCTACTCACACTAGTTAGGTGCCATTTTTTATCAGGAGACTTAGGGGAACATGAAATAGAAGAACATGTGTTATTACCTTTTGTCTTTTTATGTGTTCTGCCTTCCAAATGTAAGACAGTGTGTAAAAAAGAAGTCATTTGAACAATACCCTCTAATTCGCATGCTAATATGGGTACCCACAAATCCAGAGATGCAACAATAACCACTGCTTCTAACCTTCATATCTTGTTCCCATTTCAGATGTTTATATGGTTCCTTGATACCTATTTTCCACTCTTCATATTTTACCAAATAAATTCCTGTATACCCACTACACAATGAAAAACCATTGCAAGGTGCATCTCAGTTATTGGCTCTGGGTTCCTCTGGTTCTTGGTGGACCTACAACCCTCATATATCCCCACAACCAGAAGGGCCCCACAGATGTAACGGTATATAGTTTTCAAAAACTTACCATAGTTAGTTACAAGTGAAAATGTAGGCACAAATTGCTGTTTTTTTCAACAAAATGTCAATATTCTTTTCTTTCAACTGTTCCTTTCAATGGGAAAGCCTTCAATCTAAACAAATGACCCCTTGCTGAATTTAGAATTGTGTCTATTTTTCAGAAATATATAGATTTGGAAGAAGGTTGAAAGTACAAAAAATAGGAAAAATAGGCTATGTCCTATTTTCAGGGATAAAACAGACGCTTTCTTCTGCAGCACTTTTTTCCCATTTTTCCCCCAAAACCCAAAAGTTTGTTTTATTTTGCCTAATTTCTCGGTCTCCTCCAGGGAAATCCACAAACCCTGGGTAGCTTTAGAATTCTCAGCAGGTGGAAGAAAAGGACACACATTTGGCGTGGATACCTTATGTGGACAAAAAGTTATGGGGGCCTAAGCAAAAACTACCCCAAATAGCCAAAAAAAGGGCGTGGCAAGGGAGGACGGTGAGGGAGGTTGAAAGGCCTGGCAGAGAAGAGGTAAGAAAATGATAGTTTTCACCCCCTGTGGAAAGTAATATTTTGTTAAAACTCACAAGCAATGTTGGTTTTCACAGTCACAGATCGTAACTAAGGGGTCGGGGAGGTCGGGCTCAGACCGTATTGGGCTCGAGGGTTCCAAGAAGACCTGATCTGAACCAGAGCCGGGTATTTTTCTTGGATCAGGTTTGAGCTTTCAAGGGCTCACCCACCTGTAGTTTTGGGTGCGTTGGTCCAATTGGTTCAGTTCGAATGAATGACTAATGACTACAACTCCCAGAATGCATCATGCTATGTAATGTACGCCCATGGCTGGAAATAGTATAATCGGTAACAAGGTACAATATGACAACCTTATCTTTGTTCCCCCTACCCACACACCACACTTAGTGCCCTAAAACATATTCCTATCCGCATTCTCTGATCCCTCTACCATCTCCTCCTACATGTTCACCTGCCTCCATTCCCATCCATCAGAGGTCTCCATCATACTGACTCGTGCCTCTGCCCCCCTCCTCCTCCAGCATCCTGCCCCGTTCACTCCCTCCTCCATCATCCTGCCTCGTTCCTCTGCCCTCCTCCATCATCCTGCCCCGTTCACTCCCTCCTCCATCATCCTGCCCCGTTCACTCCCTCCTCCATCATCCTGCCTCGTTCCTCTGCCCTCCTCCATCATCCTGCCCCGTTCACTCCCTCCTCCATCATCCTGCCCCGTTCACTCCCTCCTCCATCATCCTGCCTCGTTCCTCTGCCCTCCTCCATCATCCTGCCTCGTTCACTCCATCCTCCATCATCCTGCCTCTTTCCCTCCCTCCTCCATCATCCTGCCTCGTTCACTTGGGGGGGACACAACTGATTTCCCTCTTACTAACACTGTACCCGTTTTCAGACCCTGTCTATACCCGCATGTACCGCGGTATTATTTTTCATGTGCAGCATTGTTTGTGCACAGAAAAAACATTAACATTCCTTTCTATAAGATAAATCACAGAGCAACCCTTGATTTATTACATCTTGTTGTGTTCTGGGTCTCTAACCCCACACCACCTCTCGGAGGAAGCCTCGGGCTTCTCTGCTTTACTACCCTGTACTCCCTGAGTGTCCTTCCCTTTCTGGCCTCTGACACTCTGCTCTCTGACCCTACAGCCGCTGTTCTGTTTGTATTACCTGGGTCCCCTACAACCTTCTGCTCTCTGACCCTGTAGCAGCACTTCTGTTTGTACTCCTGTGTAGTCCTACAACCTTCTACTTTCTCAACCCTACAGCCGCTGTTCTGTTTGTACTCCCCGGGTCCCCTTTAACCTTCTGCTCTCTGACCCTACAGCACCTGTTCAGTTTGTACTCCTGTGTACTCCTACAACCTTCTAATTTCTCAACCCTACAGCAGCACTTCTGTTTGTACTCCCCGGGTCCCCTTTAACCTTCTGCTCTCTGACCCTATAGCACCTGTTCAGTGTGTACTTCCCCGGTCCCCTACACAACCTTCTACTTTGTGACCCTACAGCGGATCTCCTGTTTGTACTCCGCGTCCCCTACAACCTTCTGCTCTCTGATGCTCCCCTTCTACTCTCAGAGCCCTCCAGCCATTTACACACAACTGTGCTCACCTGTTGATGCACCCCTTCTCTACAGGTGCCACCTAGGTCCCCTGCTCCCCCTTCTGCTCTCCAATCCCTCCAGCCTCCTGCACACTAAGGCCTCTGTTTCTGACCTTCCGCCCTCCTTGTTCTCTGGGGATTCCCTCATCCCCCTCAAATGTTTCCAACCTCTTGCATTTCTTGGCTGCTGTATGACCCCCACTCTCCCTTCCTTCTGGTCTTTTCGACCCTTTGCATACCCCATGTGTTGTAGATACCCTCATATTTTTAGAATCTCGAGTTCTTAAAACACTGGTTGCTTGATTCCCCATTTTCTTTATTTTGCTTTTTGTACCAGCCATACTGCCCCAACACCTTCTTAGACTACACACACCTGCTGCCTCCCTTCCTTGTGCTTTTTGTCTGCTCTACCACCCCACCTGCTCTCTGACCCATCCATCCTGGCTAGACTATCTGGATCCGGACACCTTTCTCATCTAGGATGCCCCAGCTACACTTGTGCACCTGTATACTATTAGGGTTTTAATAACACTCATCTTTGCCACCACGTGAACATCTTGTTGATTTACTGTCTTTTCTGCACTTATTTTAGAGGATAAAACAGTGTAAATCAAATAATCAAGAAAAGCCTGTACCTATTTTGGAGGATAAAATAGTGTAAATCAAATAATCAAGAAACGCTTGGCACTGTGCCGACGTTAAATGGAAAACCACTGCAAGTTCCGCAGCATGTGTAAACACGTGTAGATCATGAATACGTTTTTGTATCGGTTTTATAATAACTCCATGTGTTTAATGCTGTTGTTCCCACACATATTGTGTACTCCTAAAATGCTTCCATCATTCTGTGTGGCCTCTTCCCACACTACTCGCCACCCCTAAATAGTAATGTGCACTTTCCTTTGATCTCGCCCTATTTGAGTTGTCATCCGTACTATACAGGACAAACATGTTCTGTAGTTGGTTTTGGTGATATATAGGACACTGCATTAGCCACAAACCTAAACAGGACTCAAACCCCCCACACCCTCTCCCAATTACAAGACAAGTGACACCTATGCAATATTTTACACGTTCCAATTTCACAATAGCACACACTCTCCCCGACCCATTACACACTAACCAAGGTAAATTAAAACTAGAGACAATGTTGATCAGTTTACTCATTTTAATACAAAAATAAAATATAAACATATATTTGAGCAATATGGGCTTTATAAAAGTTAGCAATAAGATTAAAATAAATTAAAATTCTCATTGTGACACAAACACATTAGCTGAAGAGAGCACAGCATTTATTCAGTCCATGTGGCCATAGAATTTTCTGAATGACCTAGAAAAGTCTGTTAAGGGCCAGAAGTCTGTTTAATCCACTTTCTCGATTAGTGTGTCCATAGGAAGAGCACATTGTTGTCTTCGATTAATCTACCTCCTCAATGGAGGGGCCATGCGAAGAGTCCATTATTGTCCACAGATAAACCACCTCCTCAATGGTGGGACCATGAGAAGAGTCCATTATTAATCCACCTCCTCAATGGTGGGTCCAGTGCTGGAGCTCCCTTGGCGGGCCTGAGATCCACAGCTCGCACCAGGCATTCCCCCAGACATCCCGCCCTGGTAGAGTTTGGTGATGATGGGATTACAGACCTTCTCCAGCTCTTTCTGATGGTGCTCATATTCCTCCTTCTCTGCCAGCTGGTTGCTCTCCAACCAGGAGATGGTCTGGTTACACTTGTCCACTATCTTCTTCCGTTCATCTTCGCTGATCTTGTCTTTAAGTTGGTCATCCTCCACTGTACTCTTCATGTTGAAGGCGTAGGACTCCAGTGCATTCTTGGCAGAGACCTTCTCTCTCTGGGCTTCATCATCTGCTTTGTACCGCTCAGCCTCCTGCAACATCCTCTCAATCTCCTCTTTGCTCAGCCGCCCCTTGTCGTTGGTGATGGTGATCTTGTTCTGTTTGCCTGAACTCTTGTCCACAGCAGAGACATTCAGGATACCATTAGCATCTATGTCAAAGGTCACCTCAATCTGTGGTACACCACGAGGGGCTGGTGGGATTCCGCTTAGATCAAATTTCCCTAGAAGATTGTTGTCCTTGGTCATGGCTCTTTCACCCTCATACACTTGGATCAGGACACCAGGCTGGTTGTCAGAGTAGGTGGTGAAGATCTGGGTTTGCTTGGTTGGGATGGTGGTGTTACGCTTGATAAGGACAGTCATCACACCACCTGCAGTCTCAAGCCCCAGTGAGAGAGGTGCTACATCCAGGAGGAGCAGGTCCTGCACATTCTCAGACTTATCACCCATCAGTATAGAAGCTTGCACTGCTGCACCGTAGGCCACAGCCTCGTCTGGGTTGATGCTTTTATTCAGTTCTCTGCCATTGAAAAAGTCCTGCAGCAGTTTCTGGATTTTGGGAATGCGGGTTGATCCTCCTACAAGCACAACTTCATGGATCTGAGCTTTGTCCAGCTTGGCATCTCTCAGAGCTTTCTCCACAGGATCAAGGGTTCCTCTGAAGAGGTCAGCACACAGCTCCTCAAAGCGAGCTCTGGTGATGGAAGTGTAGAAATCAATGCCTTCGAACAGCGAATCAATCTCAATGCTGGCCTGAGTGCTGGAAGACAGGGTTCTCTTGGCTCTCTCACAAGCAGTTCTCAGCCTCCTGACGGCCCTCTTGTTCTGGATAATGTCCTTCTTGTGCTTTCTCTTGAATTCCTCAATGAAGTGACTAACCATGCGGTTGTCAAAGTCTTCACCTCCCAGGTGGGTGTCTCCAGCTGTAGCCTTGACTTCAAAGATGCCATCATCAATAGTTAGAATGGAAACATCAAAGGTACCTCCACCCAGGTCAAAGATCAGGACATTGCGCTCTCCCCTGCCGCTCTTGTCCAGACCATAGGCGATGGCTGCTGCTGTGGGCTCATTGATGATCCTCAGCACATTCAGGCCAGCGATCACCCCTGCATCTTTAGTGGCCTGCCTCTGGGAGTCGTTGAAGTAAGCAGGCACCGTGATGACGGCATTGGAGACTGGGTGGCCCAGGTATGCCTCGGCGGTCTCCTTCATCTTGGTCAGCACCATGGAAGACACCTCCTCAGGGGAGAAAGTCTTGTTCTCTCCTTTGTACTCCACCTGCACCTTGGGCTTCCCTCCATCGCTCACCACCTTGAAGGGCCAGTGCTTCATGTCCGCCTGCACCACCGCGTCATCAAACTTCCTGCCAATCAGTCTCTTGGCATCAAAGACGGTGTTCTGGGGGTTGAGGGCCACCTGGTTCTTGGCGGCGTCTCCGATGAGCCTCTCCGTGTCTGTGAAGGCCACATAGCTGGGGGTGGTGCGGTTGCCCTGGTCGTTGGCGATGATCTCCACCTTGCCATGCTGGAAGACGCCCACGCAGGAATAGGTGGTGCCCAGGTCGATGCCGATAGCGACGCCCTTGGGTGCAGACATCTTCAGGTTTGGGGGGGTTCTGGGGAGGCTCTTGTCAGGTTCTTGCCTTTTGGCTTCTTTCGGCGGTGATGAAAGAAACGTCTCTCGGCTCTGTTCAGTGACGTCTCTTCTCACTGGTGATGGAAGCGGCTCCTCCGGTCGTTGCTCTGACACTTCTCTCCTCACAGGTGATGGAAGCGGCTCCTCTAGTCCTTCCTCTCTGTCTTCTCTGTTCTCCGGCTCGGATCTGATAGCGGCCCTCACCGGCTCCTGTATTTATTCTCCAGCAGCCGCATACACCAAGTAGCCACGCGCAGTGGAACACGCCCTGCGACCAATCACAACTTCAGGATTATCATACAGCTAGATATTTCCCGAAGTTTCCGCTCTGTTGCCCAATCAGGAGAGGCCTGGGCGGTGCGAACAGAGCAGCTTCTGGAAGGCTCTCGTATTTGTCAGACCTGCTGGCCAATCAAAATACAGCGCTTCCAAGAGCCTTCGAGAAATGCCCAGCACCGTGGAGGCTCGGCACACCACAGCCAATCCGAGAGGAGGAGGCGTTGTTGATGTAAATGAATCTGTCAGCGGTCCCAGGAATGCATTGTTCACCATTGTGAATTGGAAGCAAGAAGTGCATTAAAAGAACACATTTTTCCGTGCCCTCTTTTCCAGTTGCCTCCGTCATGCGAATACTGACTCCACATACTGTATCAGGCCTGTAGTGTCGTCACAAGTGAACTGCATCTTGGAACCTGTAGTGCGGGCGCAGCTTCTGCATTAAGCAAGCTAAAACGGATTTAAAAAAAATTATAGCCGAGTGCAGTGAAGGCAATCCGATCCCCCCCAGCAAGATGTGAATCCTTTGGGTGAAAGGAAACGGTGTTCCGGGGCAGTGATTATGTTGGCGGGAGTCCGATGGGGACTCATGGTGAAGCCTAGAGTCTGTGCACCAGGATCCTGAGCCCATGCAATGAGAGAATTCAGGCAACGTTACTTGTGAACGGCTGCTGTCTGCAGCACTCACACAGGTCAAGAGTCACTTGTGGATCAAGGGGCTCCCGGGCTCTCCTGCTCCTTCAGCCTGGACGGAAGGACCGAGCAGATCTCTAGGCTCTCAGTGGGTCAAACAGGTATCACAGTGGGGTTCAGCGATGAAGAGGGCCTAGCACTGTTCAGGGAAGGATGGTTCTTCCCCATGGACCAAGCGCAGGGCTCCCTGCCGTCCGCCGTTCAGTCTCTGCTACACCGCGTTACTTGGCAGTGTTTGGACAAAATATCGAAAACACCAATATCGTGGGACAGAATATCATATAAAAAATATCGAGGACAAGAATATTGTTTCATAGATATCGAGGCCCAGAATATCGTGTCAAAAATATATCGAGGACCAGAACATTGTGAAGGCCAAGTGTAGTTTTACTATATATATCTCCACATATATGTACCTTGATGATATATTATCTTCAAGGTACATAGAACTGGAGATAAGAATAGTACATTTATACTTACCTGTTTGCACTTACCTACTTGATATGTGTGTCCTTTATATTTTTGACACGATATTTGTGTTTCCTAAATTCTGTCACTGATCCGTGCTTGGCCACTGGGCTGGGGAGTCCTCTTCTAGGGAGCCCCCTTCTGCCAGAGTACCTCGTGTACCACTTCCTGGTTACAAAGTAGTCCTCATCTCTCAAGGGATTTTCAAACAGCACTTTCAGCAGGATACAAGACTTCTCAAGTGTGTGTTCAACCTGAAGGGAAGCCGGAAATCAGGGATCCTCCCGCTGGAGATCAATGGTATATTGGATACGTGGCTGTGTCCCCCTCCTTGGTCAGGAGTCTCCTGGCACACTGTCCTGGTCTGCCATCCAATGTTTATGTCCTGTTGGCACTGCCTCTCTCTTTATTCTGGTTTGGGGTGTTGGCCACCATTGTTTCAGAATCAAGGGCTGAAGCTGGGTGTGTCTTGACTGCGAATATAAAACAATAGTACTAGAGGGAGAGGTTTGTTCTGCCTAACAACTGCACTAACACTACACAGCAGCCCTTCAGAGGGATAAAGGAAGGAGGAGGAGCTAGGGCTGCCTCTACACTTCCAAGGACTAGCTGCCCCTACTATCTCTTCACTGGGGCATAGGGAGTGGTTTCCAGGGCCCTCTACCAAATCAGAAAAGTATCTGAGCTGGCCAACCTCACCTCTATCTAGTCAACCATTGACAGATACAGAGATCTACAAGGGATGTCTGTTCACAGTTCAGCACACACACACAAACTCAACATATATCCAACGTGCATGCATTTGCCCACACAACTCTGCAGCCATGTTCCAAGGTGATGTGCAAAGGATTTGGCTGAGGGAAACTCAAGCAGTGCTTTAAAAACAAGTAAGGCCAAAAGACATCTCTCCCCACAAGCAATAGAAAGAAGTGACCTCTGACCCTCTGGGCCAGTCACCCCACGCACCGCGCTCACTCCTCCGTGTGTGAGTCCAGGCTGCCCCCGTTCCCGCCGAGTGCCGCCGCTGCCCGCAGCTGTGCTCCTGGTCCCCGACCGCTGCTGCTGTTTCTGCCCTGTTTGCGCTGCCTTGTATTGTACTTTTTTCCCTGTGTTAATTTTGCTCCGCTTTAGTTTGCGGTTTTGTATTTGTATTCTTGTCATTATATTTCTACTCTGTGTTAATTTTGTTCTGCTTTAGTTCGCTGTGTTGTCCCCTGTTGCCCCTTGTTGTGCCCAGCCCCTGCCGTGTTTCCCACCACCTCCCCGCTCCCCGCCGCTGCCCCCCTGCGGCCCCACCCCCTTCCCTCTGTCGCCCTTCCCATTCGCCGCCCCGCTCCCGCCTCCCAGCTGCTCCTCCCTCGCTCCGCCCCCCCCACTCTCCACATATGGCAGAGTGTCAAACGGGCAGCGTTGACGCGCAGCGGGCGCGCCGATTGTGCGCCGAAGGCGCGCCAAAGGTAAGCCCGTCTGCGCCCGTCCGCGCCTGGCCCACGCCCAGTGCCAGAACCCCTGGCCCCCGAAGATGCCAGGCCACCCGCCAGACCTACGACGCCGCCACCCTCAACGCACTCAACACCGGCCGAACCCCCGGCTGCTACCGAGCCACCCCGAGACGCACCCACGGACCCATCAGCTGCCACTCCTGCAAGTTCTCCTGCATCCGGACCTGCACTGCACTCACACCCGCCGAGCCGAGAACCAGCAGCAACCACCTGAAGTGCATCCTGCTCAACACCCGCTCCGTCCACAGACACGCCGTGGAGCTCTGGAACCTGCTCGACACAACATCACCAGACGTCACCTTCCTCACGGAAACCTGGATGAACGCCTCCTCAGTGCCTGACATCGCTATCGCCATACCGGATGGATACAAGATCACCCGGATGGACCGTGTCAATCAGATCGGAGGAGGCATCGCCATCATCCACAGGAACACCATCCGCATCACGACCAGCTCCGACACCACCTTCACAGCCGCCGAACACCTGCACTTCCAGATCCACACCGACCCCAAGACCACCCTCAGAGGCACCCTCATCTACAGACCCCCGGGACCACGCACACAATTCAGCGAGGACGTCGCCGACTTCATCATCCCGCACGCCCTCCCCTCCGCTGACTACATCCTCCTCGGGGACCTCAACTTCCACCTGGAGAACAACAACGACCTCAACACCACCACCCTGCTAGACAACCTCGCCAACCTCGGACTCAAGCAGCTGGTGACCACCCCCACCCACTACGCCGGCCACACGCTTGACCTCGTCTTCACCTCCAGCAAGGACATCTCCTTCAGCCACGCCACCGGACTGCACTGGACGGACCATAGCTGCGTCCACTTCACCTTCAGAAAGAACACGATCCACCACCACCAGCAACAGGTTGCACGCAGATGCTGGAACAAGATCACCGCCGACCAGCTCGCCGCATCCCTGAGCCAGGACCCTCCCGCCAGCTCAGCGAACCCCAATCAGGCCGCCAACAACCTCACGACGTGGATCAGCAACTGCGCAGACGACCTCGTCCCACTGAGGACCCCGCCCAACAGACCCGGCAGTAAGAAAGCACCATGGTTCACCGACGAACTCAAGAGATCCAAGAAGAACTGCCGAGCCCTCGAGAGAGCCTGGCGCAGAGACCCGACACCAGACAACATGACCACCCTCAAGCTCGCCACTCGAAAACACCACCAACTGATCCACACCACCAAGAAAACAGCTTTCAAGGAACGACTGGACAACAACGCCCACAACAGCAAGGAACTCTTCAACATCGTCAAAGAGCTCTCCAACCCCAGCGCCGGAAACAACGACATCACCCAATCGCAAGACCTCTGCAACTCCCTCGCCTCGTACTTCCACAACAAGGTCGCAGACATACACAACAGCTTCAGCACACAGCCAACGCACCCCACGACCACACCAGCGACCACCACCACCACCCTCTGCGCCTGGACCACGATCAACACCGAAGAAACCATAGGCACGATGAACTCCACCCACTCCGGATCCCCATCCGACCCCTGCCCCCACCACGTCTTCAACAAGGCCGACTCCGTCATCGCTCCCCATCTACGGGACATTATCAACGCCTCCTTCAGCGCCGCAACCTTCCCGGAGAACTGGAAGCATGCCGAACTCAGCGCCCTCCTGCAGAAACCTTCAGCGGACCCCACCGACCTCAAAAACTACCGCCCCATCTCGCTCCTCCCGTTTCCTGCCAAGGTCATCGAGAAGACCGTCAACAAGCAGCTGGCCGCCTTCCTCGAGACGAATGGATCCCTCGACCCCTCGCAGTCCGGCTTCCGGGCCAACCACAGTACCGAGACCGCCCTCATCGCAGCCACTGACGACATCCGAGCCCTGCTCGACAACGGAGAAACAGCGGCCCTCATCCTCCTTGACCTCTTCGCGGCATTCAACACTGTCTACCACCGCAACCTAGTGCAGCGCCTCAGCAACGTCGGAATCCAAGGGAAGGCACTGGAGTGGATCATCTCCTTCCTCGCCGGAAGGACACAGAGGGTCCGTCTCCCACCGTTCAGATCAGAGGCCACCGAAGTCATCTGCGGCGTTCCTCAAGGTTCCTCGCTCAGCCCCACCCTCTTCAACGTCTACATGAGCCCCCTTGTGGCCATCGCACGCCAACACAACCTCAACATCATCTCCTACGCCGACGACACCCAGCTGATCCTCTCCCTCACCAACGACCCCGCCACCGCCAGAGCCAACCTACACGAAGGGATGAAAGACGTAGCCGAGTGGATGAAGAACAGCTGCCTGAAACTGAACTCAGATAAGACGGAAGTCCTCATCCTGGGATCATCGCCCTCCGCCTGGGACGACTCCTGGTGACCCCCTGCCCTGGGCACCGCACCCAAACCAACGGACCACGCACGCAACCTGGGCTTCATCCTGGACTCCTCCCTCTCGATGACCGGACAAGTCAACGCCGTCTCGTCCTCGTGCTTCAACATCCTACGCATGCTCCGGAAGATCTTCCGGTGGATCCCCACCGAAACCAGGAAGACGGTCACCCAGGCCCTCGTCACCAGCCGACTGGACTACGGCAACTCCCTCTACGCCGTAACCACCGCAAAACTCCAGAAAAGACTCCAGCAGATCCAGAACGCCTCAGCACGACTCATCCTGGACATCCCCAGACACAGCCACATCTCCGGACACCTGAGAGACCTGCACTGGCTCTCCGTCAACAAGAGAATCACGTTCCGACTCCTCGCCCACGCACACAAAGCTCTACACAACCAAGGCCCAAGATACCTCAACGACCGCCTCAACTTCTACGCTCCCACCCGCCAGCTTCGATCGACCAGCCACGCCCTCGCCGCCGTCCCCCGCATCCGAAGAGCCACTACGGGAGGAAGATCCTTCTCCTACCTGGCCGCCAAATCGTGGAACTCCCTCCCCACCCACCTCCGCCTGACCCAAGACCACCTTGCCTTCAGGAAGCAACTCAAGACCTGGCTGTTCGAGCAGTAGCGGACCCCCCCCCCTCCCCAAGCGCCTTGAGACCCTCCGGGTGAGTAGCGCGCTATACAAATGCATTGATTGATTGATTGAAGCAATGCCCCTTCCACTCTAGCCAGTACTGCCACCGCTGTCAGCCTCTCTCAGCAGAGTGAGAGGACAGCAACAATTGTCTGCAGTAGGGGTGCACTTTGGCTATCATTCCAGATCTGAGAGCCCTCTCTGTGTCATGTTGTCACACAAGAGGTTTCCAGTGAGTCCCAAAACCAACAGCAACTATGAGGAGACATTCCTCTCCCAACTTATTATTCTAACATTAGTAAGTACACACATCTCTTCCAATGTCCTCCAGGACTGACCTGTAACACTCTTGCTGTTCGGAGCTGTGGATCAACACATAACTCTGCCAATCCCATCAATTCCAACTTGCAGAGACTTCTGTAAAACCAGCTCTTCCACCAGTGTCTTTGAATTCTAACATGAAGTACCCCACCGAAACATGCTATCCCTTCATCACCAAAGCTGCGGATGGGGTGTACCATGTGACACTTCTTTACTAACAAAGGGGAACTGATCAAGCTTAAAATTGCGACCAAATCTCAACAGCTCTCGAGTCTAACAAGAGACCACACTACCCCTCTTCAGACATTTATCCACTCGTTCGCCTGCGTCTTGTGCCCAATCAACCAGCACCTCCAATTGGGTCAATAACTCAGATAAGGCTTACTTTTTTGCTGGTTAATGAATGAGTGCATGATAATAAAATGAAGCATACAAGCAGAGCACGTGAAATTGTAGCTTTAATTGCTGGATATTAATAAGCACATATAAATCCACCTCTACAACTTTAATTTCTGCTGCAACAGTAGAAATCAAAACACTCACCATCTCACTATGCAATCTCCGTAAATCTCTTCCCCTGTCTGCAATCCTATATATTATATATATGTTCTTCTCTGGCTGAACAGTGACCCTCAACTCTTCTTCATATGAGACATGGGAGAGGATCAGAGACAAGAGGAGGCCACAGAGGTAAAGAGAAGGGTATAGTGAGAGGTGACGTAGAGGGAGACACGAAGAGGACAGAGGGGCAACGAGAAGGGTATAGTGAGAGGTGAAGTAGAGGGAGACAGGAGGACAGAGGATTAAAGAGAAGGGTATAGTGAGAGGTGAAGAAGATGGGGGAGAGAGATAGTGATCAGTGCGATGTAGAGGACGGGAGATTTTAGGAGGGCTGGGAGGTAAAGGGAAGGGTATAGTGGGAGGAGTGAGGTAGAGGGAGAAGAGAGGTAGAGATAGAGACGATGTAGGAGATTGGTGAAGAAGGAAGAGACAAAGTAGAGAGGGAAGGTGAGGTAGTCAGAAAGACAAGTACAGTGGTAGAAAGATTAAGAGATTGGTATAGAGAGAGAGAGGCAAAGACATAAGTATGGTGGTAGAATAAAGTAGAGTGAGCAATATCTAAGAGGAAAAGAAATTACAGACCCAAAGTGGCAGAGTGCGGTAAGGTAGCAAGCGAGGTGAATTAGAGCAGGGTAGACAGGACGAGAGGTGAGGTATTAAGAAAAGTATTAATAGATGTAACATAGAAAGAGTGATGAGGCAGAGACGGAAGCAAACTGAGAAGAGGTATAGACCAATAAATAGGTTAGATAAAGAGAGTAGTGAGGCAAAAAGCTAGAGAAGTGGTTAAAGGGTAGAAAGAGAAGAGGTGCATAGAGAAAAAAGGTGTAGATACAGGTGAATTACAGAAACAGGTGATGATAATATAGCAGTAGAGAGTGAGAAGATGAGTTAGAAAGATAATAGTATGGAAGTCAGAGAGGTAGAGATGAACACATGAGGTAAAGAGAGAGTTTATATAAAGAGTGTAAACTGCAATGCAGAAGGAGGTGCAGAGAAAAATATGATAGAGAGAATGCAATCATAGAGAAAAAGAGATAGAGGTAGCGAAAGAGAGATAGTGAAAAAGAGTAAGATATTGAAGAGGAGGAGGTAACAGAGGGTAAAAGAGTGAGAGGAGGTGAAGAAGTAAGACAGTGAATACATAGTTAGGTAAAATGAGAGATATATCCAGTAGATATAGGTGAGGTGAGGTAGAACAAAATGGATTAGATACATAGATGTGAGGAAACAGGCTTTTTGAAGGTTTAACCCCCACGTTTTGCCCCCATTTTGACTACTGGGTACTGGTGTAATTGCTCTGAGACACCCCGAGCCCTGCTAAATAGGATTCAGTGCATGTGCTCTGACCCATAGGATGGCGCATGTTTAATTGTCTTGTAGTTGCAAGTAAGTTGGGTTATGCTAATTGGGGAATTGGCATAACCCAACTTACTTGTAAGTCTCCAGGTTATGGTATGCTGGGTACCTGGGGCCTCCAAGTTGAGGTGCCTCTCCTTGACTGCAGCACTAGTTGTGCCCCCACGAGTACAAAAAGATAAAACCTGGCTTCAGTCTGCCACTGCAGGCTGGAAGGGCAGTTTAAAATTGCTAACTCAACTTTGCCATGTAAAGTAATCGCAAACTCCTAACCTCCCTTTTTTAATGTATGTAAGTCATCCCTATGGCAGGCCTAACAAGCCCTAAGGCAGGGTGCTGTATATTTATAGCAGTGGACAGGCAGCAGTAGTAGTAGCGGGATGTTTTGTTACCAGTAATGGTAATAATCATTAGTTTTCACTGTACAAATGTGATGTGTCTACGTTGCGTTTTGGGCCATTTCCTGTCGTGAGGCTCTATGTCTACCCACATAAGTGCAGTACCACTTTTATCTGCAGACTTGGGTGAATCCTGGGTGTGGAGAAGTTTGTGGCTCCCCACAGATTCCAGAACTTTCCATCACAGAAATGTGACAAAATATGTTTTTTGACACAGTTTGAGAATTGCTAGGGATTCTGGGTAACAGAAACTGGTGAAAGCCACACAAGTCACCCCATTCTGGATTCCCCTACGTGTCTAGTTTTAAGAAATGTACAGGGTTGCTAGGTTGCCTTAGGTGCCGGCTGAGTTAGGGCCCAAAATCCACAGCTAGGTACATGGCGAAAAAAGGGTCACTTTTCATTGGAAAATGTGGTGTATCCACATTGAGTTTTTGGTCCATTTCATGTCACAGACACTAGGCTTACCCACACAAGTTAGGTGCCATTTTTATCAGGAGTCTTAGGGGAACATAGAATAGTAGAACATGTGTTAGTACCGTTTGCATTACTATGCATTTCTACCGTCCAAATTTAAGACAGTGTGTAAAAAAGAAGTAATTTTGAACAATACCCTCTAATTCGCATGCTAATATGGGTACGCACAAATCCAGAGATGCAGAAATACCCACTGCTTCTAAACTTCATATCTTGGGTGCGTGGCCAAGATGGCGACCTGGTAGGGTGTGTCCTTGAGTCTCTCCGCTCCTGCCTGGCATTGCCGGTTTATTTAGAGACGGAGGGGGGCCCCGGAAATTAGTGACCCCTCCCTTGGGTTCACACTGGTGACGGGAGTGCCCCTGGAACCTGAGCTTCTAGGGTCTGGCATCGTGGCGGCTGCCCGGAGAGGCCCTGTGGAGAGGACCAGCAGATCTGTGGACGCCCTTTGGGGGCTGGCAAGGTGCGGACGAAGGCTTTGCGGCTGGATCCCCCAGTGAGCTTGGGGTGTGGGTTCGCCTGAGGGGGCTGAGCACCAGGTGACGACATCGGCGGCCTCCTGAAGTGGGGCTTCGCTGGCCGGGCTCTGAGGTGGGAGTAGTCAGCCTTGTGAGTCTAGGAGAGGCCCTGGCTGCAGGAGGTCGTACAGGCCCTAAGAGTGTGCGGCTCCTGCTCTATGGTGCCGTGCTGAGGAGACATGGTCCTGCGGAGACCAGGGGCCACATTCAAGAAGAACGAAGAGAGAGTCATGGCTGCGGGAACAGGAGGATCGCAGCTGCGGCGGCCCCCTGCTGCTGCTACCCCGGTGAGTGCGAGGTACCAGCATCAACCCATATCAGGCCCAGGACATTGAGGACAAGACAGGGGTGCAAAGACTTCATCCTCCCACCTGACTTTCGGGCTGGTGCCACGCCCTCACCCATCTACATACCAGGCGCGGACCGGAGGGGCACTGCTGAGGGAGCTGACCTGGGCAGCCTGCACGGGGCCTGGGCCCCAGGTGAATGTGTAGACTCGGCGTGCCTGGGTCTTACACTGGCCGTCATTGCGCTGCAAGGATGAGGCTGTCAGAGGGCCCAGAGCCGGCACTGAGGAGAACAGTGGAGGCGGTGAGGCCACAACATTTGAGAAACCAGTAGCCGCAGTGTGGTTGGTTGCCTGGCTGGAGGCTGCGGAGGCGCCCTGGGTGGCCTACATGAGGCCAGGCCAAGAGAGGAGAGATGAGGGTGGCATGAACCACTTACCCTTTCCGTGTGATCGACTGTCCGGATAGAGGCTTAATCCAGTGGCCAACTCTGCACAGAGATGAGGGCTGAAGTGGGCTGGGGGTACTGGCCACTCATTCTGTGCTAGCACAATGGGGGACTCATCCCTCAGAGGACCAGTGACGCGGTTGAGGCTGGAGGCAAGGTGACCCCCATGCGGCATCCCCACATGGTAGGAGAGGCCCTAACATTAACACGCCCCAGCGGACCTCTTGGAGTCGGGTGTTGACTCGATGTATTACAGCAGCAGAGTGGGCCCGGGCCCACGGACTGGGCTCAGGGTTTGGGGTCATCTACTTGCCCAGGGACACACTCTAAGGGGCATAAAGCGACTTTGCCAGCAATAGGCCCAACCAGACAGAAGAGCTCAGAGGGGCCAGGCCACGCATCAAGAGGAGAGCACGGCTCACGGCAGAAAAGGGTGAGGAGCAATTTGCGGGCCATCTGAGTTGTACTTGGCTGCCCCCGGGACTTCAAAAAACAAGCCTGCAATGTCTACATAAGAGCGGGGGCAGCAACAATTTACAATGGTGGCCTCCAAGGGTCGAACAGACAGATCAGTGAAGGAAATGTTGCTTAAACCAATCAATTTGCAGCCTGAGGGCCAGATCACAATGAAGTCTATGGAAGAGACGGAGGTAGTGGAGGGACGGAAGCTCCAGTTATTCGATCCTTTTTGGAATCTCTCTTCCCTCTCCGCGAAGACCTGTCGGCCATGAAACGAGACCTCTCGGCTGACCTGCGGGAGGTGCGTCGAGATGTGGATTGTCTGGGGAAAAGGGTCAACACCCTAGAAGAATGCGAAGCCTTGTGCGATGAGGAACTAGAGAGTCTCACGGAAGAAGTCCTTCGGCTACAGGAACAGATTCTCGACCTCCAAGCCCACAAAGAGGACTTGGAAAACAGGTCCCGGGGGTACAACATCCACATCCGAGGAATGGCATATGGAGAGGAGGACATTAACATCAAAGCACTAGTGGTGGACCTTTTCTGCTCACTTCTGGGCGAACCTCAGGACTTTCCATTTAAACTGGACCGCACTCACAGAGTGGGCCCTAGGAGGGCTGCCCGGGTTCCCCTGCAGATATTCTGACATGTGTGCACGATTACCAGCTCAAGTAGCACATACTTCAAGCAAAAAGGCTCAACTTAGCTTTCCAATACAAAGGCCAGAAACCCACACTGTACAAAGACCTAGTAGCGTCCACCTTGGGCAAGACATTTCACCCTATAACTGCACACCTCTGGGAGGCTGACATCGCGTACTCCTGGGGCACCCCTTCGGATGATTTTCACCTTCAAGGGGGAGCTCATGGAAAAACGCCCTCTCTTGGCGGCCTACAAACTGCTGAACATTGAGGAACCCACAGCTGAGAAGACGCAACAGAGCAACTCAAGCAGTAGACGCCAAAGTGGTCACGGATGAACCACTATCAAGCCGCCGAGTCCATCATCATGACTCAATTCAGACACCATGGTCAAGGAGAGACAGGCGGTCTGTGGCAAGATGGCGGCCGTGCTGATGGCTGTATGAGTGTGTGCTCTCTCCTCCGCAGTGAAGGGCGCCAGGTTCCGCTTACCTTCTTCCCCGTATCGGCTGTGCCGGACCTTAGGTTCTCTGGGAAGAAATTTTCGGTATTGCTCCTGATTCGATGGTGCTCTGTGCTGTATCGGCTGCCGTAGGCTCTCTCTTGCTGCTCCGGACGGGCCTCGAGCTGCGTGGACTCCTGGGCGGTACTCTCTCTCCGGTGGTTGCCGGCAGTGAACGGCGGCCGTGAGGGGTCAAGAGCTGAGAGCACAGATCAGCAGGTTGGAATAGCTGCAGCGCTACGTTACGGAGCAGAGAGGAACAGCGCAATTAATCTTACTGGCAGTGCTGGCAGCGCTGGAGACGGCTGACGGCTCTCTGCTACATTGTTGCCGGTATCAAACTAGGTGGATACATCATGGCCCCGAAAGGAAGAGGCACGAAGAAAGTGGGAACAAACAGCAGCACTGTGAATATCGTCAATCCCCCGAATCCTGCTGAGCTCGTAATCACTGCAGCTGGAGCTGGAGCGGTGACCACGTCTGCGCCTACACAAAGCGCATTAGTTGCTCGTGGAGGGCGAGATGAGAATTTTGGAGGAGGGATAGGAGCCGCTACACCAGCTAAGGCTAATCAAGGTGAGCCAAATGTGAATAGAAGTGGAAAAGGCTCTAAAACCCCTACTGTTCATGCAATTTTCATAAAGAAGGGTAACATCGCTAATGCAAAATCCAACACTGTGATAACAGCAAGTGGCAGCTCTAACACTACTGTAAGCGTGAATGGCTTAGCTCCCTCCGAGTGTATCATTAATGTTGCAACTGAGACGAATAAAGCCCAGCAAGTGGTTAATGAAGATTTGGGTGATTCGGAGTCTGCGATCTCAGAGGGAAAGTTTTATTCTATGACAGACCTCTCTGTAGTTTCTGAGGAGGATGATGACGGTAATAGCTCGCCAGGAGAATGGGGAGATGAAGATGAACTTATGGGGGAAGATGATGCTGATACGGAGCAGTCTCCTATTCACATTCAGGGTCAGGCTGATGATCAAGAGTCTGTTCGATGGAATTTAGAGGCAGAGAAACAGTCACAAGCGATGTCTCCACTTGTGCAACCCACCTGGGAAAGTGGGGAAAATGAGATGCAAGAACAAGATCACAACCAGGATCTGGTGGAAGAGGAAGGAGACGGGGCTACTTTAGACATTATCTACAAGAGCATTATGGCACACCGTGCAGAAACCAAAGCCGAAAGTAACTGTACTCAGGGTGCTGTTCGTAAGCTTCAAAATACAATGCGGCGAATGGTCAAATCTCTCAATGAACTGACCACAAGAGTTACTGAAACTGAGGAGCGCATTTCAAGCGTCGAGGATTCACTGGTAAAACAACAAACAGCTATAGAAACTCTGCAGTCCACGAGATCAGACGTAGAATGGAACTTGACAGACTTAGAAAATCGCGCAAGGCGTAATAATTTGCACGTTAAAGGTATACCCGAAATGAGAGAAGGGAAAGATGCCCGTAAATTTATTATTGAGGTTTTCACAGAAGCCTTCCCTGAGTTAAGTGAATGGCAGTGGGAGAGTGAGATTATCAGGGCACATCGGTTCCCATTTACACAGAGGAAAACTCATTGAGACTCTAATTCAGCAGGGGGGTCTAAAGCACAGCCACAAGTGATATTGATATGCCTCAACAATTTTATTTTAAGAGAGGCATTATATGATTTAGCACGCCCTGACAGGCGCCGCACAGGCAATGGATGTGAATTCTTTGTCCGCCCGGATTTCTGTCCTACAACTGTGAGGCTGAGATGGCAATTCAGACAGTTGATCTCGCCTTTTCAATCAAAGGGGGCACAAGTATTCCTTCTAAATCCGGCGAAGCTGAAAGTGATCTATAAGGGGCAGTCTAAAAATTTTACATCAGAGACTCAGGCACTAGCATATTTGAAGTCCATGGGCACAAACATTTGAATCTCTAATTCAAGGGGAAAGAGAAGGAAAAAGGGGAGAAAAAAAGGAGAAAAAAAAGGAATCTGTAAATCGTGACTGTGGTCAATCTATTCTTCATTTTTTTTTGTTGTTGTTGTTGTTCTTGTTTGATGACCCCAGTCTATTACCACAGTATAAACTAAGATGCTTCGGAACTTTATAAACTTTATGTTTGTGTTGAATAGTGAGACCACTTATCATCGAAACAACCATAGAGACTGGTTAAAACTATTTTTGTTTTCTTTTTCAAGTCACTAGTTGTAGGATACCGATTAAAGATTTAAATGCAATAGAGATGTTATCTAGATTGACATTTAACTTAGGAAGTTGGTTAATACAGTGATCTCGATCTGGCTAGAGATAGTTCATCTCATCTGTTCTGTTTGTGGTAAGACTTGGAAAAGTATAAAGAGGGTGGCGGCCTGGTGGGTTTTCTGTGGAGAGGGGCACTCGCACACTCGCATCACTGAGGACTATGTCCTTATGCCCTGCTCTGGGTGGTAGGGGAGGGGGAGTGGAAGGTGGGGTGGGGACTGCTGGGGGCAGTCTGGGTGGGGGGGTTAAATATAAAAAGAGGTCATGAGCACATTTTTTCGTTGTGTTTCTATGTGTGGTATGCAAGGCAGTGGTGGAATGGTATGCTGAATGCTAGAATGCTAAGATTAGGTACAATGAATGTCAGGGGTCTCAATGCCATAAATAAAAGACAACGGGTGGCTAGGGAATTGCAGTGGCTTTGTTGCGACATTATCTGCCTCCAGGAGACGCATATAGCATGGTCTAAGCGAAAGTTTTTGTCTGAACTTGGGTACACTGTCTTAGTTTGCACTAAGCAAACCTGCACGGCTCGTGGGGTTGCCATAAAGCACTCCTCACCTCACACGGATTAGTTTATGCCTGGTCCTATCTCAGGGGTGGTAACCCCAGTTATACCTTTTTTTCGGCACCTCACCAGAAACTTGTGCGACTGGATTACTTCTTTGCGCCACAATCTGTCCTTTCCGGTGCGCAAATACAAGTATACCCGCGAGCCACGTCTGATCATGGTCCCGTTGTCCTTTCTATTAAGTGAAGCTGTCCTGTCAGTAAGCCCCGGGAATTCACGTTTGACCGCAAATTGCTGTTGGATATAAAATTTCAGGAGTATATGATGGATTGGGTAGCAGAGTTTTTTAATCATAATAGAGGGAGTACAGAGATGGGGATAGTGTGGGACACGTTTAAAGCCACTTTTAGGGGGGAGGTTCTCAGTTATGGATTATACGCACAAAAGCAAGTATGGGTTCAGCTGCAAGAGCTATATCGCGACTTAGGAGAGGCTGAAGAGCGGTTGGTGCAGGATATATGTTCAAGTAGAGATACCCAGGACTCGGCAGCGGAGGTGGCCCGATGTAAGGCAAGGGTAAACTATCAATGGAGCAAAGAAACGGCAAAAACTTATGCTACTAAACGGCAGCTTCTATATGAGTATGGGGAGGCAAGTGTTAGGTGCTTGGCCCAGAAAATGAGAACGAGGGAAGCTGCACAAAGAATAAATAGTATTAAGGATATAACCGGGCAAGTGGTGGACAGTGAAACGGAAATAGTGGAAGTTTTCGGACAGTTTTATACTCAATTATATAACAGAGAAGATTATGACAGTAGTAAAGCTGCTTCTTTGCTTCGACAATTCGGTGAGCAAGATTTAGATAGGGAAACTGCAGCTAAGTTAGAGGCCCCAATATCGATGTTGGAACTTGAAGCGGCAATTAAAGGACTTCCAGCAGGCAAGGCAGCGGGTCCCGTCAAGCTTCCGTTAGAGATGTATAAATGTTTTTTTCAAGCCCTGAAGCATGACATGTTAGCTACATTTAGGATGGCGCAGACCGGATCTTACCCAAAAACGTGGGATGAGGCCAGCATAGTGGTTTTCAGAAAAAAGGGAAAACCCGTCGATCAGCCAGCTTCATACCGGCCTATTTCATTGTTAAATACTGACGGAAAAATCTATTCGAAAATATTGGCGGCAAGCCCCTCAGGTGTGATATCTCCATTGGTCTCTGTGTGTCAGCACGGGTTTATCCCTAAACGTGGCACAACCAATCACGTCAACCGGGAGATTGCTTTAATAGACTATGCAAACGGTTTGGAAGTGCCACTGAGCCTCATATTACTGGATGCCGAGAAGGCAACAATATCGGGTACTAGCGTATGCCGATGATGTTGCAGTGCTGTCTCCAAAACCTGCTGTGGCGATGCCTGAGATTGAACATCTTGCAGCGGTATATGGCTCGGTATCTGGGTACAAATTGAACACTGCTAAGACTCAGATCTTATGTGTCAACACCAAGTCTTATTTAGACACTAGGGTTTTAACAGAGCCTTGGCCTCCGCTACGGTACAATCTAACTGGCAGAGTTTACTCACTTTGATCCGTAAAAAACTGGATCAATATGAATGCTTGCATTTAACGCTAGTGGGTAGATGTAATACTTTAAAAATGATGGTATTACCTAAGATCCTTTATTTCTATCAGTCAATACCACTAGAGATCCCCTCTGCTTACGTTACACAATTGCAGTCGATTTGTATGAAATTTTTATGGTCTCGCGGAAAGGAGCGGCGTGCAAAAAAAACATGGTTTTGCCAAGGGCTGTAGGAGGGTGGGCGGTACCGGACTTTCTTCTATATTACTATGCTTGCATGCTTCAGCATATGAATATCTTACTTATAGGGGAAGGACCTCTGGAGCCAGCATTGCAACCCTCAATATACAGTCTACTCCTTGGTGCGGAAGCTAGGAATCGCCTTTTCCTCAATACGGATTGGAATTATTACAAACGCACTAGATTTAAGATTGTCGCTGCAGCTTATAAAGCATGGAAGGCAATTAAAATGTTTTATAAAATTGAAGAGTTTTCCAGATATACTCAGTTGACTGACCAGATTTTCTATCCTAGTATTTGTTGGGATCGTATAATGGTGAATTGGCGAACGAGAGGTTTAATTATTTTGGGTTACTTATATATAGGGGATAGTTTAAAATCGTTTAGCCAGTTAATGGAACAATATCAACTTCCAACCACACACTTCTTCAAGTATTTACAAATACGTGATTTCTTATTAAAAGCTACTGTATGCAAGTCACCCAATCCTCTCATAGAGGCCAATAAGAAAGGAGCTCGGATCGGGGTACTTTATAATTTAATGCTAGAGGCAATGCCAAATGACTTAGAAGCACAAGTAAGCAAATGGGAGAATAGGCTGGGAAGCCAAGGGATCCTGCTTGAAAGGTCAATTGAGCTTGCAGGACGAGTACTTATGTCTGCCAACCTTGTCACTCAACATTATAAAACTTTATTTTATTTGTATCGTACTCCAGACAAAATCTCAAAGTGGGGCGGGGACCCGGATGGGAAATGTTGTAGGTGCAGCGCTCAACAGGCGGACGTGATGCATATTTTTGGCACTTGTGTTAAATTGAGGAAATTGTTTATGTATGTAAATAGGGGCCAGATGAAGGTAGCCATTTACCGGTCGGTAACGGCCGAATTCGGCCGTTATCGACCGGTAAATGGAATTTGAGATGTAGGGGGCAGGAAACAGGGCATTTCGGTAATTTTACCGATTCGGTAAATATACCGGTCGGTAAATTTACCGACCGGTATTTTTACAGAATCGGTAAAATTGAGATGTAGGTGGGACTCTTCTGAGTCCCACAAGCCCTACAAATTCGGTATTTTACCATCAAATTCAATTTGATGGTAAAATACCGATTCAGGTGTGCATGCACATGTGTGCATGCACACCTGTGCCATATGACAGGCAGACCTGCCCTTAGGGCAGGTATGCCTGCCACATGGCCCCCGAACCTTTTTTGGGGGTGCTAGAGGGTGTCAAAGTGACACCCCCTGCACCCTTGTCAAATTCGGTATTTACCGATTCGGTAAATACCGACCGGTAATGCCCCATTCATTCCTATGGGCTTCAAAGCCCATAGGAAGGAATGGGGCATTACCGGTCGGTATTTACCGAATCGGTAAATACCGACTTTTAAAGATTCGGTAAATCCACATCTGGATTTACCTACATCTCGGTACTTCATATTTACCGACTCTTAAATACCGAATCGGTAAAATTCGGAATTTAAGAGTCGGTAAATATGATTTACCTACATCTGGCCCTAGGTTCCTTATTTTCCACAAAACCTTTTGCATCATTCTAGCCCCAATACTAACCTGACTCTTCAGCGCAATTGAGGTCTCCTCTGATATCCCACCTACGATGCTCCTTGCTTCGATTGTTGTCCTCCCTAAACCTGGTAGGAATAACCTGTACTGCGCTTCCTAACGGCCAATATCCCTGTTGAACATCAATCTAAAGTTATTTGTGGGAATTCTTGCTGCTAGATTGGGACCGCCAATGCCAGGCTTGATAGACCCGGATCAAGCGCCGTTTGTTGCGACCAGACGATGTTGCAACAACACCCGGAGATTACTCCACTTCCTAGACAAAGCCCACCACTAGTCAGAAGAATGGGTCATGTTGTCTGTTGACGCTGGAAAAACGTTCAACAGGGTGCACTGGACATGCCTGGAGGCCACTCTGGAGCGGTTTGGGGTGGGAAATCGCTTCTGCAAATGGGTGTTTAGTAGCTATAGCCGCCCCTCGGCCACAGTCTGGGTAAACAGATTCACCTGAGAGCCCTTTCCGAAAGCACAGGGAACAAGACAGGGCAGCCCGCTCTCTCTGTTGCTATTTGCCCTATATATGGAGCCTTTTGCTCAGAGGGTGCAGGAGAACCATCAGATCATCGGGGTCCGGTTTGGGGGAGAGCGCCATACCATAAGCTTATATGCGGACGATGTCATTGCTACACTAGAGGCCCCCATGACGTCAATACCGGCCTTCTTCACAGAGCTAGAGAACTTTGCTGCTGCTTTGGGCTTTCGGGTCAATATGTCCAAGTCACAAGCTCTGGGGTTCTCTTTACTGCCATCCACTATATACGCTCTCAAGAAGATATGTCCAATTCAGTGGGACCAGAAATCTATACCATACTTAGGTATAAAGCTGGCGACTTCAATTCAAGATAGAGTCACTTTAAATTACACCCAACTCTTGACATGGACCCGGCAGGATCTACATCGCTGGGAACCATTTGTCCTCTCTTGGCTGGACAGGGTGGCGGCATTCAAAATGAGCGTACTTCCCGAAAATATTATACCTCTTCCAAACATTGCATGTGGACCCTCCCCCCAGCACTTTAAAACTACTTTAAAAAGAGTTTCTCTCTTTCGTCTGGACAGATAAAAACCCAAGATGAATAGGGACATGATCTATAGACCCCCCAGGGGAGGGCGGCCTTGGGATTCCCAATATAGATCGCTATTTTAGGGCCACTCAGTTGCAGGCTCTGTTGGAATGGTCCCAAGGTGAGTCCGAAAAGCACTGGCTTTTATGTAGCCTGCCTTGGCGGGCCAGTCCCTGTGGAAGATCCCTTTTATCCATAAACCCATCGCCCCTCGGGGCTTTTAAGGTCACCGGTTACACGGGCAACACTAAAGGCCTTAGATTTGTCTAGCTCTCTTAAAATCTTGAAGGGCTTGAAATCAGGCTCACCCACGGACCCCTGTACGGCGAGACTACTCGCTGCAGTCACGGAGATCATCAACCCTAAAGTCAATCTGATCATAAACGCCTCCCTCCGTGAGGAACGTGCACCGGAGGTCTGAAAACAGGCTAAAATCCTTCCCCTACTTAAGAAGCCCACTCTTCCTCATCCCTGGGAATTATCGCCCTATCTCCCTCCCGCCCAGCTTAGCCAAAGTCTGTGAGAAGGTGATGACCAAACAACTTACAGGATTTGTTGAGGGATCTGATGTTTTGCATCCAGCACAGTCCAGGTTCCTTTCCTCTTACAGCACCGAGTCAGCACTGGTGGAAATATCCGAAGCCATCCACGAGTGCTTAGACGCCGGGGGGAGAGCAGCACTGGTGATGCTCAACCTATCGGTGGCATTTGATACGGTACCACACTCCCTGCTGCTCACCTGACTCTCTGAGATAGGTGTCTCAGGCACTACCTGGAGCTGGCTGAGGTCCTTTTTTGACGGGCAGGCCCAACAGGTCTGGTTGCCTCCGGCCGCCTCAACACCACTGCCGGTCACCACCGGGGTCCCACAGGGTTTTCCCCTGGCCCCCTTCTTTTTAACATCTATATCACTCCTCTGGTCTATCTAGTTGAGGGGTTGGGGGCTAAGGTGATTGCCTATGCCAATGACACTCATCTTCTCTTTACCTGGGGAAAGGATGAGGACTCTGTAGCCTTCGTTCAGCATTGCCTATCTTCGGTCTTCGAGTGGCTTGAATCGGCCCAACTCAAATGTAACGAAGACAAGTCAGAGATCCTTCTCTACGGCAAATTCCCCCCTAGCTTCAGAGACTCGATCTGGCCTCTTGGTTTCCCCCTACCTACCTCTAAGGGCTTATCCGCGAAAAACCTAGGAGTGTGGTTTGAGGATAACCTCTCTTTTTCTGTTCAGGTAAAAAAAGCTGTCAGGCAGCTGCTTTGGCCTTCTTAAAACATTAAGGAGCTTTCTATCTCTCTTCCCCAGGCTGGCCAAAGACTATGCCAACGTGTTGTACATAGGCATACCTGGATATTCTTTGAATGGACTCCAGGTCATTCAGAATGCGACTGCCAGGCTTCTCTTGGGAATCGCTAAGACGTTCAGCATGAGGGAACATCTCCGCGCTCTCCACTGGCTTCCCGTGGCGGACTGGGTTAAATTCAAATCCCTGGTTATTGCGCATCGTGCCCTCTATGGTCTTGGGCCAGTCTACTTACAGAAGCAGTTCTCCTTCAATGTCCCGCTGAGACAACTGCGCTCTTCAACCCTCCTTCAAGCTAGGGTGCCCCGCTTTATCCGGCATAAGATGGGCAGTTGCTCCCTGGCTGTTAAGGCTGCCCAGGCTTGGAATGCCCTACCGTTTTCTCTGCAAAATACTCATGATCCGTTAGCCTTCAAGAAACTTTTAAAAACCTATCTGTTTCCGTAATTGAAGGCGATGCAGTTCAGTGACTCCTCTTGGATCCACGCTGGGACACTCCTTGGAGTAGCTGTTGTGCGTTATAAGAGCACTTAACATAACATAACATCACATACGACAGCTGCACGCTGCAGCCTTACCACCTTCCCGTCACCAATCATGCCCATAACCAACAATCCCGACTTTACTCCCGGTCTCGACCTGGTAGCCTTCAAACACTGGGACGGAGAGGGGCACAGATCGATTGGCTACTTCTACGATGGGGAGGGTCAGTTGTCCTTCGAGGATTTCCGCTCCAACTTTGCATTGCCGAAATTGAGCAATATCACTACCAGCAGATACGCCACTGGGTTATGCAGCCCTCGACGTGCCAAGTGGCGGAGAGACTGCTCACCCCTTATGAGAAGTGGTTGGTTTCCAAGCAGTCAAGCAAATGTCTCATCACAGAGCTTTACCACCTCTTGCGACCTCCGGAACGGTTGGCTAAATCTGCAGGACAGAGGTGCTTGGAGACAGAACTGGCCGAACACGATCACAGAAGGAAGGGGGGGGACATTTTTTACTGGGCTAGCTACTCAGCGTGCAACATCTCCAGCATAGAAACTGCCACCAAGATAGTGACATATTGGTATCTCATACCCTCCAGACTTCATAAGGGTAACCCTGTCGCTCCCCAGGGTGCCGGAGAGGCTGCGGGTCTGAGGGCACACTGACACACCTGATGTGGGAATGCCCAATGCTTATGTCATATTTGGAACAGATCCTCGATGAGGTTGATAAACATTTTAACACACAAATACCACGCTTCCCTGCGTATGTTCTTCTGTGCCTGCCCAATACACTTACCTATCCCCTTAAATCGCGCAGAGGTAGGCAGATGGGAATTGCCTTTGGTGCGGCTCTGCAGAATATATTGTCCCACTGGGGCACAGATAGGATTCCCACACTCCAAGGGTGGTTACACAGGTTGTGGCATTTGTTGGGCATGGAACGTATTTCCCTTTCACTCCAGGTAGACGGGGCTTCCTTTACGGAATTGTGACACCCTTTCATAACTCTGTTGAGCTCCGATTTTCAGGGAACTCACCTGCCCCAGATATTTTCATTTATTGCGACTCCCAGCGCTGATACAGGATCCAGCCCGGCCCCATCAATGTGAGACACAACACTGCTCTTTCCCTTTGGTGACCTCTGGGACAGTGGGGAGGGGGTGGGCACAGAAATGGGGCGGGGGGATAGGAGGAGGTCGGGAGGGAGCAAGTTGGGATCTTCTTTCCCTTTTCATTTTATGCCTCCTAGCAGATGGCATTGTATTGTTTATTGCATTTTGTCTTTATCAAATAAAAAAAGTTTTAAACCTAAACTTCATATCTTGTTCCCATTACAGAAATACATAGGTTTCCTTGATACTTATTTTCCACTCTTTATATTTTACCAAATGTATTACTGTATACCCGGTAGACAGTGAAAAACCATTGCAAGATGCAACCCAGTTATTTGCTCTGGGCACCTCGCGTTCTTGGTGAACCTACAAGTCTCATATCCCTGCAACCAGAAGGGCCCGCAGACATAACGGTATATAGTTTTCAAAAATGTACCATTGTTAGAAGTTACAAGTGAAATTGTAGGCACAAACGGCTTTTTTTTCAAATCAATTTCAAATACTTTTATTTCAACTGTTTCTTTCTTAAGGAAAGCCTTAAACGATGTACACAAATGACCCCTTGCTGAATTCAAAACTTTGTTTACTTTTCAGAAATGTATAGTTTTCTGGGATCCATTATTATTTTCACACACATTTCAAACACTAACTGGAAGGAGGTTGAAAGCATAAAAAAATTGGAAAAATAGGAGAGGAGCTTCGCGTGCAACCAAGATGGCCGCGTGAGCTTAGGGCTCCCGAGACCCTCGCGACCTCCCGCAATTTTTCTGTCTAATATCCTGCTTCTCATCGATGTTCTCGAGAAGATGAACCACGCGTGAGGCAAAATCTGCAATCGGATTTTTAATTGGACCTCAGGAGCCGAAGTTATGGCGCCCTGAAGATTGCGTTCTGTCCCTCCCTGATGCCCGGCTGTGTAGTTGACATGCTACCCGAGCTGTAATTGAACAACATCGGTCTACAGGAGATGGGTGCGACCGGTCTGATTGGTTTCACTTTCGGTCTTGATCTCAAAGTGACTTGTGACTGGGAATGAGTCTACCCCTGAGTTCACAGACAGCTGCCTGATCACCCACGACTGTGATCCTGACTGTTCCTACCGGATTTGGAGAACTTTTGGCTTGTACCCACTGGCCGGGGCTGATTCCGCCCGAGTAGGCCAGGGGTCGCCATTTTCCTGCTCGGCTTCATTGAATCACGTTGACCCATCTCCACCAATGGCGGGGAAACCTGAAGGGGACAGGTTGAAAACTAAGACCACTCGTCGGGGTGGCCCTACGCAATCTAACAGTATGCACCGCTATACCCATGTAAAGGGTTCTCCCGGTGGAGCTGGCACGAAGGAGCAGCCCGCTTCATCGACCGAACCGACTTTGCAAGACGTCATGGCTGCGATAGATGGCATCAAATCCTCATTAGGACACCAAATTGAGGCTCTTGCACATAAACTTGATACTGTGGCAATTGATGTGAATCTGATCCGTGCAGATCTGGGCAAAACTGATGAAAAAGTCAAATCTTTGGACATTAAGACATCCAGTCTAATGGGTAACGTTACTGAACTGGAGACAGATGTCAGTCGCTTGAATACCAACAGCGATCTCATTATACGCCCTCTCGAAGATTATAAAGGGAGGGCTCGCCGAAATAACGTCCGCATAATAGGGGTTCCGGAAAAAGCGGAGGATCCGGCTGCAGACCTCTTTGTCGAGGACTTAATCATCCGCCATCTCGCACCTAAGGGACTGAGTAAATTCTTTACAATCGAACGTGCTCACAGAGTCCCGGGTGGCCGTCCGGTCGGTTTTCCAGGTCGGGGAGGTGGTCCCGGAGTCGTCTCCGCTCGAGGACAGATTGTCGGATGGCTATGTGCCTGATAACACCATCTCCCTAGTCTATAAAAAACTAATCAATGATAGAACAGACCTCCTATCACATCTCCGAGAATTGTGGACCCGTGACGGCCTTGAACTAGATGACGAAGACTGGCAATCTGCGATCTCCTCCCCAAAGGAGGTTGCGATCCCAGCTCGACTCCGGCTGATTCAATTTAAGATTTTACATAGGATTTATGTCACTGGCCCTCGTTTGGTGCATATGGGTTTTCTGAAGATGGTCTGTGTAAATGTGGATGTGGGCAGGTGGGGACATTCCTCCACATTATTTGGGAATGTCGTGAGGTCTCTGCCTACTGGAGTGAGGGGCATGATGTAATGAATGAAGTGATGGGGATTGCCCTTCGGCCGGAGGCTAGGCGCTGTCTACTGAATGTCTGGGAACCAACGGATCATAATGTAGCTCAGATGCTGTGGGTGACCCTGGGGGCCATGATTGCTAAGAGAGATATTGCCCAATTGTGGGGGGTCCCCGAGGCCACCTACGATTATGGCATGGAAGGAAAACATGGATTGGTGTATGTTTAGGGAAAAGACGGTGTACCTGGCCCGAGGCAAACCCCGAAAGTGGAGTAGAGTGTGGGGACCCTGGAATGGGTACCGCGGAAATATATGTACACCACCTGTGGTAGATATCCCAGATGTTCCGCTATCCCCCTGAACCTGAATTCCGCTATTATTCTACATGTTTTAACTCTGACTTTTCCCCTCCCCTGTCTCACCTACATTGATTATTGGTTTTGATGTATTGCTTTTCCTTCCCCGTCTTGGAATCAGTACTGTAAGTGATGTTTTTCCTTGCCTTGCTGTTTTATATGAAACTTTTCAATAAAAAGAAACAAAAAACAAAAAAAATGTGGAAAAATAGGCACTGTCTCAGTAAAATGCCAAAACTGTGTAGAAAATTTTGATTTTCTGAAAAAGTTTTCCTGTTCCTGAAACATGGAAAATTGGTGATGTTAGCACCTCAAACTTTTTGTTGAAACCATTTCAAGGAAAAAAGGCGCTTTCTTCTGCAGCACTTTTTCCCCATTTTCCCCCAAAACCCCAAAATGTTGCTGTATTTTCTTAATTTCTCTGTCCCCTTCAGGGAAATCCGCAAACCCTGGATACCTTTAGAGAAGCTACGAAAACAGGAAGCTTTGCATTGGTGGGATGCCACCATTTTGAAAAAATACATTGAGATCATTTTTCCCTCTTTTGATGACCTCGATGAGGATCTACTACTGGATTGAAAAAATGTGTTACATAGCTCTTCTTATAATATGATGACAATTCTCATTAAGCACGCAGAGGGGAAGAGAGCGAACATCCTCTGAGAAATTGAAATATTGGAGGGTGAGATCAACAAACTTAACCTGGTAGAAGCTACCTAAAAGAACTATAAAATCTTAGAAGGTGTACTGAATAAACATCAGATTTATCTTAAAGAAAAGAAGTCCCGCAAACTGAAACAGGATGACAATGATTATAAGTCAGGGAGAATATTTACTTTAGCCCCGAAGTTTGACAACATCCAGGTTGGACAACCTCTAGCTAAGACTACTCCAGGGGACCTCACAGATGCTACTTCTGCTAGCAATTTAGAAATTTCTAGTATTCGCAGCGAAATGATTGAGGGTCCAAGTACCAGTGCTAATGCTATGGGCACTTCCCAGCTTAATACCTCATCGGCTTTTATACGGGGAGTCCAAAGGTACTGCAAAGGTTCGAAAGCGAACTTCGACAATCGCACAAATACTAAAATAAAACCAGAAGAGGGAGGAACAGATAAGTAAAGCACAAGGAGGGAGGGAGTTACAACCAGGTAAAGCACAAGGGCGCAGAGAAAGTGATAACTGTAGCACCTCAGGATACTAGTGGAGCTATCATTCCTTGGTTCAGTTCGAATGAATGACTAATGACTACAACTCCCAGAATGCATCATGCTATGTAATGGACGCCCATGGCTGGAAATAGTATAATCGGTAACAAGGTACAATCTGACAACCTTATCTTTGTTCCCCTTACCCACACACCACACTTAGTGCCCTAAAACATATTCCTATCTGCATTCTCTGTTCCCTCTACCATCTCCTCCTCCTGCATGTTCAGCGGCCTCCATTCCCATCCATCAGGTGCCTCCATCATCCTGCCTCGTTCCCTCCCTCCTCCATTATCCTGCCTCGTTCCTCTGCCTCCTCCATCATCCTGCCTCGTTCACTCCCTCCTCCATCATCCTGCCTCGTTCCCTCCCTCCTCCATTATCCTGCCTCGTTCCTCTGCCTCTTCCATCATCATGCCTCGTTCTTCTGCCTCCTCCATCATCCTGCCTCGTTCACTCCCTCCTCCATAATCCTGCCTTATTCCTCTCCCTCCTCCATCATCATGCCTCGTTCTTCTGCCTCTTCCATCATCCTGCCTCGTTCACTCCCTCCTCCATCATCCTGCTTCGTTCACTACCTCCTCCATCATCCTGCCTCGTTCCCTCCCTCCTCCATCATCCTGCCTCGTTCCCTCCCTCCTCCATCATCCTGCCTCGTTCACTCCCTCCTCCATCATCCTGCCTCGTTCACTCCCTCCTCCATCATCCTGCCTCGTTCCTCTGCCCTCCTCCATCATCCTGCCTCGTTCCTCTCCCTCCTCCATCATCCTGCCTCGTTCTCTCCCTCCTCCATCATCCTGCCTCGTTCCTCTGCCCTCCTCCATCATCCTGCCTCGTTACCTCCCTCCTCCATCATCCTGCCTCGTTCCTCCCTCCTCCATCATCCTGCCTCGTTACCTCCCTCCTCCATCATCCTGCCTCGTTACCTCCCTCCTCCATCATCCTGCCTCGTTCACTCCCTCCTCCATCTCCCTGTCTCGTTACCTCCCTCCTCCATCATCCTGCCTCGTTCCCTCCCTCCTCCATCATCCTGCCTCGTTACCTCCCTCCTCCATCATCCTGCCTCGTTACCTCCCTCCTCCATCTTCCTGCCTCGTTCACTCCCTCCTCCATCACCCTTCCTCGTTGACTCCCTACTCCATCATCCTGCCTCGCTCCTTCCCTCCTCCATCATCCTGTCTCGTTACCTCCCTCCTCCATCATCCTGCCTCGTTCACTCCCTCCTCCATCATCCTGCCTCGTTCCTCTCCCTCCTCCATCATCCTGCCTCGTTCACTCCCTCCTCCATCATCCTGCCTCGTTCCTCTCCCTCCTCCATTATCCTGCCTCGTTCACTCCCTCCTCCATCATCCTGCCTCGTTCACTCCCTCCTCCATCATCCTGCCTCGTTCCTCCCTCCTCCATCTTCCTGCCTCGTTCACTCCCTCCTCCATCATCCTGCCTCGTTCACTCCCTCCTCCATCATCCTGCCTCGTTCCTCTCCCTCCTCCATCATCCTGCCTCGTTCACTCCCTCCTCCATCATCCTGCCTCGTTCACTCCCTCCTCCATCATCCTGCCTCGTTCCTCCCTCCTCCATCTTCCTGCCTCGTTCACTCCCTCCTCCATCATCCTGCCTCGTTCACTCCCTCCTCCATCATCCTGCCTCGTTCTCTCCCTCCTCCATCTTCCTGCCTCGTTCCTCTGCCCTCCTCCATCATCCTGCCTCGTTCACTCCCTCCTCCATCTTCCTGCCTCGTTCCTCTGCCCTCCTCCATCATCCTGCCTCGTTCACTCCCTCCTCCATCATCCTGCCTCGTTCACTCCCTCCTCCATCATCCTGCCTCGTTCACTCCCTCCTCCATCTTCCTGCCTCGTTCACTCCCTCCTCCATCTTCCTGCCTCGTTCACTCCCAACTCCATCATCCTGCCTCGTTACCTCCCTCCTCCATCTTCCTGCCTCGTTCCTCTCCCTCCTCCATCATCCTGCCTCGTTCACTCCCTCCTCCATCATCCTGCCTCGTTCCTCTCCCTCCTCCATCATCCTGCCTCGTTCACTCCCTCCTCCATCATCCTGCCTCGTTCCTCTCCCTCCTCCATTATCCTGCCTCGTTCACTCCCTCCTCCATCATCCTGCCTCGTTCCTCTGCCCTCCTCCATCATCCTGCCTCGTTCCTCTGACCTCCTCCATCAACCTGCCTCGTTCACTCCCTCCTCCATCATCCTGCCTCGTTCCTCCCTCCTCCATCATCCTGCCTCGTTCCTCTCCCTCCTCCATTATCCTGCCTCGTTCACTCCCTCCTCCATCATCCTGCCTCGTTCCTCTGCCCTCCTCCATCATCCTGCCTCGTTCCTCTGCCCTCCTCCATCATCCTGCCTCGTTCACTCCCTCCTCCATCATCCTGCCTCGTTCACTCCCTCCTCCATCATCCTGCCTCGTTACCTCCCTCCTCCATCTTCCTGCCTCGTTCTCTCCCTCCTCCATCATCGTGCCTCGTTCCTCTCCCTCCTCCATCATCCTGCCTCGTTACCTCCCTCCTCCATCATCCTGCCTCGTTAACTCCCTCCTCCATCATCCTGCCTCGTTCCTCCCTCCTCCATCTTCCTGCCTCGTTCACTCCCTCCTCCATCATCCTGCCTCGTTCTCTCCCTCCTCCATCATCCTGCCTCGTTCCTCTCCCTCCTCTCCCTCCTCCATCATCCTGCCTCGTTCACTCCCTCCTCCATCATCCTGCCTCGTTACCTCCCTCCTCCATCATCCTGCCTCGTTCACTCCCTCCTCCATCATCCTGCCTCGTTCCCTCCCTCCTCCATCATCCTGCCTCGTTCCCTCCCTCCTCCATCATCCTGCCTCGTTCCTCTCCCTCCTCCATTATCCTGCCTCGTTCACTCCCTCCTCCATCATCCTGCCTCGTTCCTCTGCCCTCCTCCATCATCCTGCCTCGTTCCTCCCTCCTCCATCTTCCTGCCTCGTTCCTCTGCCCTCCTCCATCATCCTGCCTCGTTCACTCCCTCCTCCATCATCCTGCCTCGTTCCTCCCTCCTCCATCTTCCTGCCTCGTTCACTCCCTCCTCCATCATCCTGCCTCGTTCACTCCCTCCTCCATCATCCTGCCTCGTTCCTCTCCCTCCTCTCCCTCCTCCATCATCCTGCCTCGTTCACTCCCTCCTCCATCATCCTGCCTCGTTCACTCCCTCCTCCATCTTCCTGCCTCGTTCCTCTGCCCTCCTCCATCATCCTGCCTCGTTACCTCCCTCCTCCATCATCCTGCCTCGTTCACTCCCTCCTCCATCTTCCTGCCTCGTTCCTCTGCCCTCCTCCATCATCCTGCCTCGTTCACTCCCTCCTCCATCTTCCTGCCTCGTTCCTCTGCCCTCCTCCATCATCCTGCCTCGTTCCCTCCCTCCTCCATCATCCTGCCTCGTTCTCTCCCTCCTCCATCATCCTGCCTCGTTCCTCTCCCTCCTCTCCCTCCTCCATCATCCTGCCTCGTTCACTCCCTCCTCCATTATCCTGCCTCGTTCACTCCCTCCTCCATCATCCTGCCTCGTTCACTCCCTCCTCCATCATCCTGCCTCGTTCACTCCCTCCTCCATCATCCTGCCTCGTTCCTCTCCCTCCTCTCCCTCCTCCATCATCCTGCCTCGTTCACTCCCTCCTCCATCATCCTGCCTCGTTCCCTCCCTCCTCCATCATCCTGCCTCGTTCTCTCCCTCCTCCATCATCCTGCCTCGTTCCTCTCCCTCCTCTCCCTCCTCCATCATCCTGCCTCGTTCACTCCCTCCTCCATTATCCTGCCTCGTTCACTCCCTCCTCCATCATCCTGCCTCGTTCACTCCCTCCTCCATCATCCTGCCTCGTTCACTCCCTCCTCCATCTTCCTGCCTCGTTCACTCCCTCCTCCATCATCCTGCCTCGTTCCTCTCCCTCCTCCATCATCCTGCCTCGTTCACTCCCTCCTCCATCATCCTGCCTCGTTCCTCTCCCTCCTCCATTATCCTGCCTCGTTCACTCCCTCCTCCATCATCCTGCCTCGTTCACTCCCTCCTCCATCATCCTGCCTCGTTCCTCCCTCCTCCATCTTCCTGCCTCGTTCACTCCCTCCTCCATCATCCTGCCTCGTTCACTCCCTCCTCCATCATCCTGCCTCGTTCACTCCCTCCTCCATCATCCTGCCTCGTTCCTCTCCCTCCTCTCCCTCCTCCATCATCCTGCCTCGTTCACTCCCTCCTCCATCATCCTGCCTCGTTCCCTCCCTCCTCCATCATCCTGCCTCGTTCTCTCCCTCCTCCATCATCCTGCCTCGTTCCTCTCCCTCCTCTCCCTCCTCCATCATCCTGCCTCGTTCACTCCCTCCTCCATTATCCTGCCTCGTTCACTCCCTCCTCCATCATCCTGCCTCGTTCACTCCCTCCTCCATCATCCTGCCTCGTTCACTCCCTCCTCCATCTTCCTGCCTCGTTCACTCCCTCCTCCATCATCCTGCCTCGTTCCTCTCCCTCCTCCATCATCCTGCCTCGTTCACTCCCTCCTCCATCATCCTGCCTCGTTCCTCTCCCTCCTCCATTATCCTGCCTCGTTCACTCCCTCCTCCATCATCCTGCCTCGTTCACTCCCTCCTCCATCATCCTGCCTCGTTCCTCCCTCCTCCATCTTCCTGCCTCGTTCACTCCCTCCTCCATCATCCTGCCTCGTTCACTCCCTCCTCCATCATCCTGCCTCGTTCCTCTCCCTCCTCCATCATCCTGCCTCGTTCACTCCCTCCTCCATCATCCTGCCTCGTTCACTCCCTCCTCCATCATCCTGCCTCGTTCCTCCCTCCTCCATCTTCCTGCCTCGTTCACTCCCTCCTCCATCATCCTGCCTCGTTCACTCCCTCCTCCATCATCCTGCCTCGTTCTCTCCCTCCTCCATCTTCCTGCCTCGTTCCTCTGCCCTCCTCCATCATCCTGCCTCGTTCACTCCCTCCTCCATCTTCCTGCCTCGTTCCTCTGCCCTCCTCCATCATCCTGCCTCGTTCACTCCCTCCTCCATCATCCTGCCTCATTCACTCCCTCCTCCATCATCCTGCCTCGTTCACTCCCTCCTCCATCTTCCTGCCTCGTTCACTCCCTCCTCCATCTTCCTGCCTCGTTCACTCCCAACTCCATCATCCTGCCTCGTTACCTCCCTCCTCCATCTTCCTGCCTCGTTCCTCTCCCTCCTCCATCATCCTGCCTCGTTCACTCCCTCCTCCATCATCCTGCCTCGTTCCTCTCCCTCCTCCATCATCCTGCCTCGTTCACTCCCTCCTCCATCATCCTGCCTCGTTCCTCTCCCTCCTCCATTATCCTGCCTCGTTCACTCCCTCCTCCATCATCCTGCCTCGTTCCTCTGCCCTCCTCCATCATCCTGCCTCGTTCCTCTGACCTCCTCCATCAACCTGCCTCGTTCACTCCCTCCTCCATCATCCTGCCTCGTTCCTCCCTCCTCCATCATCCTGCCTCGTTCCTCTCCCTCCTCCATTATCCTGCCTCGTTCACTCCCTCCTCCATCATCCTGCCTCGTTCCTCTGCCCTCCTCCATCATCCTGCCTCGTTCCTCTGCCCTCCTCCATCATCCTGCCTCGTTCACTCCCTCCTCCATCATCCTGCCTCGTTCACTCCCTCCTCCATCATCCTGCCTCGTTACCTCCCTCCTCCATCTTCCTGCCTCGTTCTCTCCCTCCTCCATCATCGTGCCTCGTTCCTCTCCCTCCTCCATCATCCTGCCTCGTTACCTCCCTCCTCCATCATCCTGCCTCGTTAACTCCCTCCTCCATCATCCTGCCTCGTTCCTCCCTCCTCCATCTTCCTGCCTCGTTCACTCCCTCCTCCATCATCCTGCCTCGTTCTCTCCCTCCTCCATCATCCTGCCTCGTTCCTCTCCCTCCTCTCCCTCCTCCATCATCCTGCCTCGTTCACTCCCTCCTCCATCATCCTGCCTCGTTACCTCCCTCCTCCATCATCCTGCCTCGTTCACTCCCTCCTCCATCATCCTGCCTCGTTCCCTCCCTCCTCCATCATCCTGCCTCGTTCCCTCCCTCCTCCATCATCCTGCCTCGTTCCTCTCCCTCCTCCATTATCCTGCCTCGTTCACTCCCTCCTCCATCATCCTGCCTCGTTCCTCTGCCCTCCTCCATCATCCTGCCTCGTTCCTCCCTCCTCCATCTTCCTGCCTCGTTCCTCTGCCCTCCTCCATCATCCTGCCTCGTTCACTCCCTCCTCCATCATCCTGCCTCGTTCCTCCCTCCTCCATCTTCCTGCCTCGTTCACTCCCTCCTCCATCATCCTGCCTCGTTCACTCCCTCCTCCATCATCCTGCCTCGTTCCTCTCCCTCCTCTCCCTCCTCCATCATCCTGCCTCGTTCACTCCCTCCTCCATCATCCTGCCTCGTTCACTCCCTCCTCCATCTTCCTGCCTCGTTCCTCTGCCCTCCTCCATCATCCTGCCTCGTTACCTCCCTCCTCCATCATCCTGCCTCGTTCACTCCCTCCTCCATCTTCCTGCCTCGTTCCTCTGCCCTCCTCCATCATCCTGCCTCGTTCACTCCCTCCTCCATCTTCCTGCCTCGTTCCTCTGCCCTCCTCCATCATCCTGCCTCGTTCCCTCCCTCCTCCATCATCCTGCCTCGTTCTCTCCCTCCTCCATCATCCTGCCTCGTTCCTCTCCCTCCTCTCCCTCCTCCATCATCCTGCCTCGTTCACTCCCTCCTCCATTATCCTGCCTCGTTCACTCCCTCCTCCATCATCCTGCCTCGTTCACTCCCTCCTCCATCATCCTGCCTCGTTCACTCCCTCCTCCATCATCCTGCCTCGTTCCTCTCCCTCCTCTCCCTCCTCCATCATCCTGCCTCGTTCACTCCCTCCTCCATCATCCTGCCTCGTTCCCTCCCTCCTCCATCATCCTGCCTCGTTCTCTCCCTCCTCCATCATCCTGCCTCGTTCCTCTCCCTCCTCTCCCTCCTCCATCATCCTGCCTCGTTCACTCCCTCCTCCATTATCCTGCCTCGTTCACTCCCTCCTCCATCATCCTGCCTCGTTCACTCCCTCCTCCATCATCCTGCCTCGTTCACTCCCTCCTCCATCTTCCTGCCTCGTTCACTCCCTCCTCCATCATCCTGCCTCGTTCCTCTCCCTCCTCCATCATCCTGCCTCGTTACCTCCCTCCTCCATCATCCTGTCTCGTTACCTCCCTCCTCCATCTTCCTGCCTCGTTCACTCCCTCCTCCATCATCCTGCCTCGTTCACTCCCTCCTCCATCATCCTGCCTCGTTCACTCCCTCCTCCATCATCCTGCCTCGTTCACTCCCTCCTCTATCCTCCTGCCTCGTTACCTCCCTCCTCCATCCTCCTTCCTCGTTCACTCCCTCCTCAATCATCCTGCCTCGTTCACTCCCTCCTCCATCATCCTGCCTCGTTCACTCCCTCCTCCATCATCCTGCCTCGTTACCTCCCTCCTCCATCATCCTGCCTCGTTCACTCCCTCCTCCATCTTCCTGTCTCGTTACCTCCCTCCTCCATCCTCCTTCCTCGTTCACTCCCTCCTCAATCATCCTGCCTCGTTCACTCCCTCCTCCATCCTCCTTCCTCGTTCACTCCCTCCTCAATCATCCTGCCTCGTTCACTCCCTCCTCCATCATCCTGCCTCGTTCACTCCCTCCTCTATCCTCCTGCCTCGTTACCTCCCTCCTCCATCCTCCTTCCTCGTTCACTCCCTCCTCAATCATCCTGCCTCGTTCACTCCCTCCTCCATCATCCTGCCTCGTTCACTCCCTCCTCCATCATCCTGCCTCGTTCACTCCCTCCTCCATCATCCTGCCTCGTTCACTCCCTCCTCCATCATCCTGCCTCGTTCACTCCCTCCTCCATCATCCTGCCTCGTTCACTCCCTCCTCCATTATCCTGCCTCGTTCACTCCCTCCTCCATCATCCTGCCTCGTTCACTCCCTCCTCCATCTTCCTGCCTCGTTCTCTCCCTCCTCCATCATCCTGCCTCGTTCCTCTCCCTCCTCCATCTTCCTGCCTCGTTCCTCCCTCCTCCATCTTCCTGCCTCGTTCTCTCCCTCCTCCATCATCCTGCCTCGTTCCCTCCCTCCTCCATCATCCTGCCTCGTTCACTCCCTCCTCCATCATCCTGCCTCGTTCCTCCCTCCTCCATCATCCTGCCTCGTTCACTCCCTCCTCCATCATCCTGCCTTATTCCTCTCCCTCCTCCATCTTCCTGCCTCGTTCACTCCCTCCTCCATCATCCTGCCTCGTTCACTCCCTCCTCCATCATCCTGCCTCGTTCCTCCCTCCTCCATCATCCTGCCTCGTTCACTCCCTCCTCCATAATCCTGCCTTATTCCTCTCCCTCCTCCATCTTCCTGCCTCGTTCACTCCCTCCTCCATCATCCTGCCTCGTTCCTCTCCCTCCTCCATCATCCTGCCTCGTTACCTCCCTCCTCAATCATCCTGCCTCGTTCACTCCCTCCTCCATCATCCTGCCTCGTTCACTCCCTCCTCCATCTTCCTGCCTCGTTCACTCCCTCCTCCATTTTCCCTGGATCTCACCTTCTCTGGATCTCTTCTCCTCCCCCTGCCTGTCCTCGCCGTGTTATTGTGTTCTCTAGGACCATCTTTGGTCCTCTTTTGGGAGGCAGTTTATGAGCCAGCAAGACCAGAGGAAGTCGCCCGAGTGTGGTGACTCTGGTAGGTTTGGGTTTGTACCCAGCCACCACTGGTGACTCCACAAAATGTGCTGGAAAGCCAAGCATGCATCTGGCCAATCAAAACACCTGCATAATGTGGATTCACACCACACTCTGCTAGAAAGGACTACATGACCCACAATTCCCCAGGGATGTTGAGACTCATGATAGTGGCAGAAATCAAAGTGAGTGGTTCACTGGGATTGGGGGACACATCACTGATCTCCCCCTTACTAACACTGTACCCGTTTTCAGACCCTGTCTATACCCGCATGTACACCGGTATTATTTTTCATGTGCAGCATTGTCTGCGCACAGAGAAAACATTAACATTCCTTTCTATAAGATAAATCACAGAGCAACCCTTGATTTATTACATCTTATTGTGTTCTGGGTCTCTAACCCCACACCACCTCTCGGAGGAAGCCTCGGACTTCTCTGCTTTACTACCCTGAACTCCCTGAGTGTCCTTCCCTTTCTGGCCTCTGACACTCTGCTCTCTGACCCTACAGCCGCTGTTCTGTTTGTATTACCTGGGTCCCCTACAACCTTCTGCTCTCTGACCCTAAAGCAGCTGCTCTGTTTCTACTCCTACAACCCTCTACTTTCTCAACCCTACAGCAGCACTTCTGTTTCTACTCCCCGGGTCCCCTTTAACATTCTGCTCTCTGACCCTACAGCCGCTGTTCTGTTTGTATTACCTGGGTCCCCTACAACCTTCTGCTCTCTGACCCTACAGCAGCCGCTCTGTTTGTACTCCTGTGTACTCCTACAACCTTCTACTTTCTCAACCCTACAGCAGCTGCTCTGTTTGTACTCCCCGGGTCCCCTTTAACCTTCTGCTCTCTGACCCTACAGCAGCACTTCTGTTTGTACTCCCCGGGTCCCCTTTAACATTCTGCTCTCTGACCCTACAGCACCTGTTCAGTTTGTACTTCCCCGGTCCCCTTCACAACCTTCTACTTTGTGACCCTACAGCAGCTGTCCTGTTTGTACTCCGCGTCCCCTACAACCTTCTGCTCTCTGATGCTCCCCTTCTACTCTCAGACCCTTCCAGCCATTTACACACAACTGTGCACACCTGTTGATGCTCCCCTTCTCTACAGGTGCCACCTAGGTCCCCTGCTCCCCCTTCTACTCTCCAATCCCTCCAGCCTCCTGCACACCAAGGCCTCTGTTTCTGACCTTCTGCCCTCCTTGTTCTCTGGGGATTCCCTCCTCCCCCTCAAATGTTTCCGACCTCTTGCATTTCTTGGCTGCTGTGTGACCCCCACTCTCCCTTCCTTCTGGTCTTTTCGACCCTTTGCATACCCCATGTGTTGTAGATACCCTCATATTTTTAGAATCTCGAGTTCTTAAAACACTGGTTGCTTGATTCCCCCTTTCTTTATTTTGCTTTTTGTACCAGCCATACTGCCCCAACACCTTCTTAGACTACACACACCTGCTGCCTCCCTTCCTTGTGCTTTTTGTCTGCTCTACCACCCCACCTGCTCTCTGACCCATCCATCCTGGCTCGGCTATCTGGATCCGGACACCTTTCTCATCTAGGATGCCCCAGCTACACTTGTGCACCTGTATACTATTATGGTTTTAATAACACTCATCTTTGCCACCACGTGAACATCTTGTTGATTTACTGTCTTTTCTGCACTTATTTTAGAGGATAAAACAGTGTAAATCAAATAATCAAGAAAAGCCTGTACCTATTTTAGAGGATAAAATAGTGTAAATCAAATAATCAAGAAACGCTTGGCTCTGTGCCGACGTTAAATGGAAAACCACTGCAAGTTCAGCAGCATGTGTAAACACGTGTAGATCAGGAATACGTTTTTGTATCGGTTTTATAATAACTCCATGTGTTTAATGCTGTTGTTCCCACACATTTGGTGTACTCCTAAAATGCTTCCATCATTCTGTGTGGCCTCTTCCCACACTACTCGCCACCCCTAAATAGTAATGTGCACTTTCCTTTGATCTCGCCCTATTTGATTTGTCGTCCATACAATACAGGACAAAACATTTTCTGTAGTTGGCTTTGGTGATATATAGAACACTGCATTAGCAAGTTTGGGGTGGGAAATCGCTTCTGCAAATGGGTGTTTTAGCTAGAGCCGCCCCTCGGCCACAGTCTGGGTAAACAGATTCACCTGAGAGCCCTTTCCGAAAGCACAGGGAACAAGACAGGGCAGCCCGCTCTCTCTGTTGCTATTTGCCCTATATGTGGAGCCTTTTGCTCAGAGGGTGCAGGAGAACCATCAGATCATCGGGGTCCGGTTTGGGGGAGAGCGCCATACCATGAGCTTATATGCGCACAATGTCATTGCTACACTCGAGTCCCCCATGACGTCAATACTGGCCTTCTTCACAGAGCTAGAGAACTTTGCTGCTGCTTTGGGCTTTCGGGTCAATATGTCCAAGTCACAAGCTCTGGGGTTCTCTTTACTGCCATCCACTATATACGCTCTCAAGCAAACATGTCCAATTCAGTGGGACCAGAAATCTATACCATACTTAGGTATAAAGTTGGCGACTTCAATTCAAGATAGAGTCACTTTAAATTACACCCAACTCTTGACATAGACCCAGCGGGATCTACATCACTGGCAACCATTTGTCCTCTCTTGGCTGGACAGGGTGGCGGCATTCAAAATGAGCCTACTTCCCGAAAATATTATACCTCTTCCAAACATTGCCTCTGGACCCTCCCCCCAGCACTTTAAAACTACTTTAAAAAGAGTTTCTCTCTTTCGTCTGGACAGATAAAAAACCCAAGATGAATAGGGACATGATCTATAGACCCCCCAGGGGAGAGCGGCCTTGGGATTCCCAATATAGATCGCTATTTTAGGGCCACTCAGTTGCAAGCTCTATTGGAATGGTCCCAAGGTGAGTCCGAAAAGCACTTGCTTTTATGTAGCCTGCCTTGGCGGGCCAGACCCTGTGGAAGATCTCTTTTATCCATAAACCCATCGACCCTCGGCGCTTTTAAGGTCACCGGTTACACGGGCAACACTAAAGGCCTTAGATTTGTCTAGCTCTCTTATAATCTTGAAGGGCTTGAAATCAGGCTCACCCACGGACCCCTGTACGGCGAGACTACTCGCTACAGTCGCGGAGATCATCAACCCCGAAGTCAATCTGATTATAAACGCCTCCCTCCGTGAGGCACGTGCACCGGAGGTCTGAAAACAGGCTAGAATCCTTCCCCTACTTAAGAAGCCCACTCTTCCTCATCCCTGGGAATTATCGCCCTATCTCCCTCCCGCCCAGCTTAGCCAAAGTCTGTGAGAAGGTGATGACCAAACAACTTACAGAATTTGTTGAGGGATCTGATGTTTTGCATCCAGCACAGTCCGGGTTCCTTTCCTCTTACAGCACCGAGTCAGCACTGGGGAAAATATCCGAAGCCATCCGTGAGTGCTTAAACGCCGGGGGGAGAGCAGCACTGGTGATGCTCAACCTATCGGCGGCATTTGATACGGTACCACACTCCCTGCTGCTCACCCAACTCTCTGAGATAGGTGTCTCAGGCACTACCTGGAGCTGGCTGAGGTCCTTTGTTGAAGGGCAGGCCCAACAGGTCTGGTTGCCACCGGCCGCCTCAACACCACTGCCGGTCACCACCAGGGTCCCACAGGGGTCTTCCCCTAGCCCCCTTCTTTTTAACATCTATGTCACTCCTGTGGTCTATCTAGTTGAGGGGTTGGGGGCTAAGGTGATTGCCTATGCCGATGACACCCAGCTTCTCTTTACCTGGGGAAAGGATGAGGACTCTGTAGCCTTCGTTCAGCATTGCCTGTCTTCGATCTTCGAGTGGCTTGATTCGGCCCAACTCAAATGTAACGAAGACAAGTCAGAGATCCTTCTCTACGGCAAATTCCCCCTGGCTTCAGAGACTCGATCTGGCCTCTTGGTTTCCCCCTACCTAGCTCTAAGGGCTTATCCGCGAAAAACCTAGGAGTGTGGTTTGAGGATAACCTCTCTTTTTCTGTTCAGGTAAAAAAAGCTGTCAGGCAGCTGCTTTGGCCTTCTTAAAACATTAAGGAGCTTTCTATCTCTCTTCCTCAGGCCGGCCAAAGACTACGCCAATGTGTTGTACATAGGCATACCTGGATATTCTTTGAATAGACTCCAGGTCATTCAGAATGCGGCTGCCAGGCTTCTCTTGGGAATCGCTAAGACGTGCAGCATGAGGGAACATCTCCGCGCTCTCCACTGGCTTCCCGTGGCGGATTGGGTTAAATTCAAATCCCTGGTTATTGCGCATCGTGCCCTTTATGGTCTTGGGCCAGTCTACTTACAGAAGCAGTTCTCCTTCTATGTCCCGCTGAGACAACTGCGCTCTTCAACCCTCCTTCAAGCTAGGGTGCCCCGCTTTATCCGGCATAAGATGGGCAGTTGCTCCCTGGCTGTTAAGGCTGCCCAGGCTTGGAATGCCCTACCGTTTTCTCTGCAAAATACTCATGATCCGTTAGCCTTCAAGAAACTTTTAAAAACCTATCTGTTTCCGTAATTGAGGGCGATGCAGTTCAGGGACTCCTCTTGGATCCGCGCCGGGACACTCCTTGGAGTAGTTGTTGCGCATTATAAGAGCACTTAACATAACATAACATCACATGCGACAGCTGCACGCTGCAGCCTTACCATCTTCCCGTCGCCAATCATGTCCATAACCAACAATCCCGACTTTACTCCCCGTCTCAACCTGGTAGCCTACAAACACTGGGACGGAGAGGGGCACAGATCGATTGGCTACTTCTTCGATGTGGAGGGTCAGTTGTCTTTCGAGGATTTCCGTTCCAACTTTGCATTGCCGCAATTGAGCAATATCACTACCAGCAGATACGCCACCGGGTTATGCAGCCCTCGACGCGCCAAGTGGCGGAGAGACTGCTCACCCCTTATGAGAAGTGGTTGGTTTCCAAGCAGTCAAGCAAATGTCTCATCACAGAGCTTTACCACCTCTTGCGACCTCCGGAACGGTTGGCTAAATCTGCAGGACAGAGGTGCTTGGAGACAGAACTGGCCGAACACTATCACAGAAGGAATGGGGGGACATTTTTTACTGGGCTAGATACTCAGCGTGCAACATCTCCAGCATAGAAACTGCCACCAAGATAGTGACATATTGGTATCTCATACCCTCCAGACTTCATAAGGGTAACCCCGTCGCTCCCCAGGGTGCCGGAGAGGCTGCGGGTCTGAGGGCACACTGACACACCTGATGTGGGAATGCCCAATGCTTATGTCATATTGGGAACAGATCCTCGATGAGGTTGATAAACATTTTAACACACATATACCACGCTTCCCTGCGTATGTTCTTCTGGGCCTGCCCAATACACTTACCTATCCCCTTAAATCGCGCAGAGGTAGGCAGATGGGAATTGCCTTTGGTGCGGCTCTGCAGAATATATTGTCCCACTGGGGCACAGATAGGATTCCCACACTCCAAGGGTGGTTACACAGGTTGCAGCATTTGTTGGGCATGGAACGTATTTCCCTTTCACTCCAGGTAGACGGGGCTTCCTTTACGGAATTGTGACACCCTTTCATAACTCTGTTGAGCTCCGATTTTCAGGGAACTCACCTGCCCCAGATATTTGCATTTATTGCGACTCCCAGCGCTGATACAGGATCCAGCCCGGCCCCATCAATGTGAGACATAACACTGCTCTTTCCCTTTGGTGACCTCTGGGACAGTGGGGAGGTGGTGGGCACAGAAATGGGGCGGGGGGATAGGAGGAGGTTGGGAGGGAGCGAGTTGGGATCTTCTTTTCCTTTTCATTTTATGCCTTATTGTCTTGCACACTTGCTTGGCTCCTAGCAGATGGCATTGTATTGTTTATTGCATTTTGTCTTTATCAAATAAAAAAAGATTTAAACCTAAACTTCATATCTTGTTCCCATTACAGAAATACATAGGTTTCCTTGATACTTGTTGGACCCGGCCTCGTGGCGTGGTCCTCCCTGACCCGTAGTGACCCCCCCTGACCCGTACACCTCCCCAGGGCCCTGATTCACCCGACCATTCCCTCCATGACCCACATCCACGACACTGGGCTTCCCCGTTCTCCCCCTCCATCTACCTGGTACCCGAGGCCCGGTGCCCATTCCCCTGCACCTAAGATGGCCACCCCCGGCCCCAGCCCGACCTCGGCCCTGGACGCGCCATACCCAGCTGGGGGGTAGAGCGCTCCCCGTGAGCGAGAGAGGGAGGAGTAATGCGATCACACCTCCCACCTCCCCTTGAGAGATGAGTTTCGATTGCCCATCCGGACTCCCTGAGGGCTGACTCCAAGCCTGCTGCGTGTCTGGGATCCCTCCAGACCAAACTTGAAAGGATGAAAGGGGCCACCTAGGAGGGACCCCCAACAAACGGCCCCCAGGTGCTAAGACCTCTGCCTGCGAGGACTCCGGACATCAAAGAGGAGCAGTCCTATATCAAGGGTCGCTCCGGGACGATCAAGGCAGTTGTATCCTGGAACTACGAGAGCCCTGCTGACATCGTCGCGGCTCCTACCTGGCAGAGAAGGACTTCTGCACGAAATCCTCTGAGCCCTGCAGACATCGCCGCGGCTCCTACCCGGCAGAGAAGGACTTCTGCCCGGAACCCTCTGAGCCCTGCAGATGTTGTCGCGGCTCCCTTGCAACCTTGAGAACCCCTGAGCCCTGCTGATTCGATCGCGTCTCCCTAAAGACCGTAAGAACTGCCTCATCCTTGCTCGAGCCCTGCTGATTCGGTCGCGGCTCAGAGACTATCCTGGTCCGGCTGGACCCAAGATCTACTTGTATCCCCCAGCTCGAGGATTGAGAGATGTGCACCGGATACGCACCTGCATCTATCTTGAACCCTAAGACTGTCCCGCTACCCAAATCCCTACCGAGACTCTTGGAGCCCTTGCTCTACTTGTACATAAGAATCCTGCGGATCATAAAGATCCATTTATTTGAGATATGAAGAATACGTTCTCCTGAAAACCTACAGTGTGGTGTCCCTTTGTCGAGTGGTGCTAGCTCAGCGCGTGCGATCCTAGATTCGAGACTCTCCCCCTGAAGGGTCTCCCGCCAGTGCTCGGCAGTGTTCGTAGGAAAGGTGGGTCACAGGGTGGTCAGGTACATATTTTGGCCTCCCCTGGGATCGCCCTTCTAACATTGGTGGCAAGCGACGGGATCCGAGCCCACAATCTAGAGATCGTACAGTGAGCGGCTGACGCACTACCGAGCAAAGATGGCAGAAGGAAACACCAAACAGTCCCACTGAAACTGACGCGAGTACTACGTTCCGTGCAGAACGGCTGGAAGACTACACACACAAAGAATTGAAAGAATTTTGCAAAGAACGGAAAAACGCTACCAGAGGCCTCAATACGAAAGAAGATATGCAAAAAGCCCTACAAGCCTGGGTGGAGTCCGGAGCAACCCTTTCCCAAACAGGAGGAGAAGCGGAGCAGCCGGCCGAACCCGAACTCATCCAAAGGGGAAGCAGCAGCGCCCAGGTACGAAGCAACGCACCAGATGTGGGCCTCTACCCAGAAGAACTAGCGGACAGAGAGAGAAGCGGCAATCATGAACTTGAAATGGCCAAACTAAAAATCGAGGGCGAGCTAAAATTAGCAGAAAAGAAGCTGGCGGTGGAACAGCTACGAGTACAAGGGGAGTTGGAAGAGAATAATAATAATAATAATACAGAATTTTATAGAGCGCGAACAGCTACCTCGCCAGGAGGTGTCCCGGCGCTGAAGGAACAGGTTTTGACCGCGAGGGCAGGGGGAATTTGCGCCTAGCGCGGTTGGGTGAAGAGCCATGTTTTCAACATCCGCTTGAAACATAGCTCTGAGGGGGCCTGCTGCAGAGTTGGGGGCAAGGTGTTCCAAAGTGCCGCCTCATTGGCCGAGAAAGTACGTCCTCCCAGCCGAGCCCTTTTTACTTGCGGAACTGCAAGCTGAACGCGGCCATTGGATCGGAGAGAGCGCGCTTGGGTGTATCTTGGCAACCGGGTTTTCAGATAATTTGGGCAGGTGCCATACAGGGATCTGAAGGCCAGTGTAAGTGCCTTAAATTTGATTCTGCTAGCTACTGGTAACCAATGAAGTGAGAGAAGGTGCGGAGAGACCGAATGCTTGAAAGGAATCCGCATTAATAGTCTCACAGCCGCGTTTTGGACCAGTTGCAGCCGCTGTATAAGGTACTTTGGTAAGCCCAGATACAGGCCGTTTGCGTAATCCAGCCTGGATGTCACAGTGGCATGGATTACTGTTTTTCGGCAGCTTTCTGGTAAGAGTCGCAGAATCTTACGGAGATTCCTCAGTTTACACAGACAGCAGCCAACTACTTGCTGGATGTGTGAGGCAAAGGACAAACTGTCATCCCACCGCATCCCCAAATTTTTTGCCGTATGGTTGGGCGAGGGGGCCTGTCCCATTTCCGCCGGCCACCAGAGATCAGAAGGAGGAGGGGGGCCTTTGCCAAACAAGATCACTTCCGTCTTGTTAGCGTTGAGTTTTAATTTATTTGTGTTCATCCAGCATGCCACATCTTGGAGACAGCCCTTGAAATTCGCAAAGGACGCCTCCGATATTTCAGAATACGGAAACACCAATTGGGTGTCGTCGGCGTATGAGATTGCCTTGACCCCCCAATTGCAATCAATGTGAAGAGTGGAGCCAGGTAGATATTGAATAATAATGGGCTAAGTGCCGATCCCTGCGGGACGCCACAGCTGAGGGCCTTAAGTGTTGAAGAAATGGTCCCCAGCGCCACCTTCTGTGTTCTCTGAGTCAGATACGACTGTATCCACCCCAGTGCCTGGTCCTGGATGCCTATCTCAGCCAGTCGCGACAGCAATCTAACATGGTCGACCGTATCAAAAGCGTCCGACAGATCCAGGAGCACCAGCATCGCTGAGTCTCCAGAATCCATCGACCACCTTACTGACTCTGCCACCTCAATTAGTGCTGTCTCAGTGCTAAAGCCGGGTCTAAAGCCTGATTGTGTCTCATGTAATATTTTATTTTCTTCAATAAATTTATTCAGCTGGCGCTGGATTACTTTCTCGAGCATTTTGCCTGGTGCTGCCAACAGCGAGATCGGACGAAGGTTGCTAAGGTCTTTGGGGTCCCCATTTGTTTTTTTCTTTAATGGGAGGAGAGTAGCATGTTTCCATATATTCGGGAACACTCCCGAGGAGATGGACATATTCCATATCTGCTGAATTGTGGGAGCCACAAAGTCAGCTATGGTGCTCCAAAGTTTAGGCGGACAGGGGTCGTCAGGTGACCCTGACTTACAGCGACTGAGTTCTTGCATAACCACGTTCAGAGCTATCGGCTGGAATTGTGCCAAAGTGTCACCATCCCCCACCTTAACAGCACGATCCGTTTTTACCGTTTTCTTCTCCGGCCCGAAGGATTCATAGACTTGTTTAATTTTAGAGTAAAAAAAGTCTGAGATGCTGTTGCACAGCGTGGTCGACGGGGGAACCTCCCTCTCAATACACCTAGGTTTAAAAGAAGACTGTACCACTTTAAAGGTTTCTTTGCTTGAATGTTCTGCCTGCTGAATTGATTCTGCATAGAACTGTTTTTTAGCCTTTCTGACGGCTTGATGCAATTTATTGGATGCTTCCTTATAACGAACTTTTTCTAGGGGTCCGTAATTTATCCTCCAAAGCCTCTCCAACCTCTTACAGTCAGCCTTCTGTATTCTAAGGTCCTGAGAGAACCAGGGAGCGGAAGGGGAGTCTCGCTTAGATATTGCGCGTGTTGCCGGTGCAATGGATGACATCATATTCCCGACCCAGTCATTAAGTGACTGTGCATCTGTGTTGACATTTGAGGTAGGAGTGGGTATGTTCTGGGCCAGAACTGGACCCATAGTGTGAGGTGCTGGGTTTTCTTAAGAACCGGCACAGAACCGGTAACCCAGCGGTGTCAGGGTACACCCAGAGACCTCGAGTTCTTCCTGATTCATACCTACAGAAACTCAGAGTCTTCTAGGTGAAGTCAAGGATCGATTTTATTGGCTGCAACCAAGGTAACAAGTGTCCTAGAAGTACAACACACGGGGAGTATATTCTCAGGAGACTGCTCGAATTTACAAAGTCAGGCTTCTCTCTTTATACAGAATATTCGGCTTCAGGCAAACATTCTTCGAATTTGTAGTATATCATTTACAGGTTTTGGTTACAAAAGAAAAGCAGAGTCATGATGACATGTACATATTTCACGTCGTGCTGCCCATAACAAATCACCTGGCAAGGCCCAACATTTCATCAGATATCGCTGGACCCCCAATAAAAACGGGCACCTCCCCATCATAAAGAAAATGAAGAAAAGGAGTGGAGGCAGATGTGAGCGAGATACGGCAGGTGTGCGCGCTGAAATGGTTTTATGGCTTGTTGAGCCTTGATGCTATCTTGCTCGGCCACTGGGAGGGGAACTGACCTAACGAGTTTGGCCTGGGGCAATGGTTACAACTTGTATAGGTCAAAGAAAAGTCGATTAAGGAGTATGTGTCCTTGCTGAATTGAATTCAGCTGGATTAAGGCCTATGTAAAGGGCAACACACAAAATGGCTGCCATATACAAAATGGAAGCCAAGGGTTCAAGGTACAAGTGACGATTTCGAGGTGAAACCATCACTCGAATGCGATGAAAATGCTTGTGCATAATGTACTCGTCATTCTCGGTCTTTTGATACCAAATTCGTCATGTTTCGGAGAGCTTTAATTCTCGAGTGCAAAACGATTATACGAATCCAGAATTTTCAGAACCACAAACCATCCTTTTGCCCTTACATAGGCAATTAATCTATCCTCATGTTAGTCTGAGTCCAGATCTATATTCCTAAAGTCATTGAGATGTTGCTGTAACATCATTCTAGTACTTAGTTCATCTCTTGACACAGGCTTCCTTACACATGATGTAACACAGAGGCCACATATTGCAGGAGCACACTGTATGCACAGACAGAACAGGAAAAGAATGGCTAAGACCATCCCAATGACCATTAGAATTTTCCATCCCCAGGCAGATATCAGTTCCCAGAACCATCCCATTAACGACCAATCTCCCTTATCCACATGAATAGATTCGGAAATCTTATGTAGCCTGGAGATGGCCTGGTACACCGTTGGAGCGTTATCTGGGATGAAAATGCAGCAGCTAGATTGGATCAATCTGCATACCCCACCTCGGTCTGCAAGTATAACATCTAAAGCGACCCGGTTCTGAAGGGTCATAAGTCGATCCGACTGGAGCTCAGCAGTCAAGTTACTAAGGGCACCAGCAGTCTCGGTCACGGTGGACTCAACTACCCTTGTCAATTGCCTTATGTTCCTACTGTTAGCCATGGATCCCCAGAACGGCAGAAAACCCTTTGCAAAGTCCCCAAATTCTTGACCTGCAGTGTCTTCTTTACTCAAGACACCTCTAACTATCCTTGTCCGGTGGTAGTCTGCCGCTGCTGTGTAGGTGGGAGGCAACAGGAATGAAACAAAACATGAGCCCGCGAAGTCAGGGGGCAACCATGTATATGCTCTATCATGACAGATGAAATAAGTACCCTTAGCTGCTAGAAACGCAGGGGAAGTCTGAGACCCAAAAACATATGTTTCTGTACAGACACTTCTCCCAAACTGAGCTCTGGGATTCTTGCCAAATACCTTGCAGACACAGGTTACCCTGATGGGGTACAATCCAGATCGGGGAAGACCTCTTTGCTTGCTGTTTCTCACTTAAAGTAGCTCCATATCCGGTCACGTTCCAACCTACATATGAAAGTATCTCATCATCCGGAGTATCTTCATAAGAAATTACTTCCTTGATCATGTCAAATATCCCTTTGACTAGGGCGCTAGTCTTGAGGTTGTCTTTTACAGAACGTAGGGGTTGGACTTCTCGTGCATATATGAACATTGTTCTGTATGCCCACACAGACCCATTATGACTGAAAGGCAGAACTAGATAAGGGATACCTGACCTAGTTTAGGACACCCCCCGCGCCGCACGGCCACCAGCCGCTGCGTGTGCCTCTCCGCCTGCCTGCCTCGCTGCTCCGGCTGCCGCCGTGTGACCACGCCCCCTGCCATCGAGCGGCGTGGTCTGTGCTCGCCTGACCTGCTATCTTGCCTTGTACCCCTGTATTATTGTTTTGAATTGTAATTTTGTCTTCCTTTAGTGCCTGTTTGCCTGTTTTTTGGTTGCCCCTGTCTCATCCCTCCCCGCTCCCCGCTTCCCGCCACCGCCGCTAACCCCGCCCCTTTTTTCCTTCTGTACCCTCCCCGCTCCCGCCTCCCAGCTGCTCCGCCCTCCCTCGCACTTTGCCATATATGGCGACCGTGCGAACGCGCAGCGGGCGCGCCGATTGTGCGCCGAAGGCGCGCCAAAGGTAAGCCCGTCTACGCCCGTCCGCGCCTGGACCGCGCCCAGTGCCAGGACCCCTGGCCCCCACCGACAGAAGACGACCCGACTGTCCTACGACGCCGCAACACTCATCGCACTCAACACCGACGGAATCCCTGGATGCTACCAAGCCACCCCGAAGCACACCCACGGACCCTTCAGCTGCAACGCCTGCAAGTTCACCTGCACACGGACCTGCCCCACACCAGCACCCTCCAAGCCAATCACCAGCAACAGCCACCTCAAGTGCATCCTGATCAACACCCGCTCCGTACACAGGCACGCCATCGAACTCTGGAACCTCCTCGACACCACAGCTCCTGACGTCGCCTTCCTCACGGAAACCTGGATGAACGACTCCTCAGCGCCCGACATCGCCATCGCAATACCAGAGGGCTACAAGATCACCCGGAGAGATCGCGTCAACCAGACTGGAGGAGGCATCGCCATCATCCACAGGGACACCATCCACATCACGACCAACACCGACGACACCCTGAAAACCGCCGAACACCTACACTTCCAAATCCACACCGACCCGAGGACCACCCTCAGAGGCACCCTGATCTACCGACCCCCGGGACCACGCACACAATTCAGCGAGGACATCGCCGACTTCATCAGCCCGCATGCCCTCCCCTCCGCCGACTACATCCTCTTGGGGGATATCAACTTCCACCTGGAGAACAACAACGACTGCAACACCATCACCCTGCTCGCCAACCTCGGACTCAAGCAGCTGGTATCCCCCCCCACCCACCTCGCCGGACACACACTCGACGCCATCTTCTCCTCCAGCAAACACATCGCCTTCAGCCACGCCACTGGACTCCACTGGACGGACCACAGCTGCGTCCACTTCACCTTCAGAAGAACGACGATCCACCACCACCAGCAACCGGTTGCTCGAAGAAGCTGGAACAAGATCACAGCCGACCAGCTCGCCGCTTCCCTGAGCCAGCACCCCCCCGCCAGCTCAGCGAACCCCAGCCAGGCCGCCGACAACCTCACGAAGTGGATCATCAACTGCGCGGACGAACTCGCCCCATTGAGGACCCCGCCTAGCAGACCCGGCAGCAAGAAGGCCCCTTGGTTCACCGACGAACTCAAGAGCTCCAAAAAGAACTGCCGAGCCCTCGAGAAAGCCTGGAGAAGGGAACCAACACCGGACAACATGACCGCCCTCAAGCTTGCCACCCGAATGCACCACCAACTCATCCGCGCCACTAAGAAAACTGCATTCAAGGATCGACTGGACAACAACGCACACAACAGCAAGGAACTCTTCAACATCGTGAAAGAGCTCTCCAACCCCAACGCCGGAAACAACGACATCACCCCATCACAAGACCTCTGCAACTCCCTCGCCTCCTACTTCCACAACAAGATCGCGGACATACACAACAGCTTCAGCACTCAACCGACGCACGCCACGACCAAACCACCGCCCCCCACCACCACCCTCCGCACCTGGACCCCGATCAGCACCGAAGACACCATCCAAATGATGAACTCCATCCACTCCGGATCTCCGACCGACCCCTGCCCTCACCACATCTTCAACAAGGCCGACGCAGTCATCGCACCCCACCTGCGGGACATCATCAACACCTCCTTCGACACCGCCACCTTCCCGGAGAGCTGGAAGCACGCCGAACTCAGCACCCTACTAAAGAAACCTACGGCAGACCCCACCGAACTCAAGAATTACCGCCCCATCTCGCTCCTCCCGTTCCCAGCCAAAGTCATCGAGAAGACCGTCAACAAGCAGCTGGCCACCCTCCTCGAGACGAATGGATCCCTGGACCCTTCACAGTCTGGCTTCCGAGCAAACCACAGCACCGAGACCGCCCTCATCGCTGCCACCGATGACATCCGAACCCTGATGGACAACGGAGAAACAGCGGCCCTCATCCTCCTAGACCTCTCCGCGGCGTTCAACACTGTCTGCCACCGCACCCTAGTGCAGCGCCTCACCAACGCCGGAATTCAGGAGAGAGCACTGGAATGGATCATCTCCTTCCTCGACGGAAGAACACAGAGAGTCCGCCTACCACCGTACAAGTCAGAGGCCACCGAAGTCTTCTGTGGCGTCCCTCAAGGATCATCGCTGAGCCCCACCCTCTTCAACGTCTACATGAGCCCCCTCACAGCCATCGCACGCCAACACAACGTCAACATGATCTCCTACGCCGACGACACCCAGCTGATCCTCTCCCTGACCAACGACCCCGCCGCCGCCAGAGCCAACCTTCACGAAGGGATGAAAGACGTAGCCGAGTGGATGACGACCAGCTGCCTGAAACTGAACTCAGACAAGACGGAAGTCCTCATCCTGGGTTCCTCGCCGTCCGCCTCGGACGACTCCTGGTGGCCCCCCGCCCTGGGCAGCGCACCCAAACCGACAGACCACGCACGCAACCTGGGCTTCATCCTGGACTCCTCCCTCACCATGACCAGACAAGTCAACGCTGTCTCCTCGTCATGCTTCAACATCCTGCGCATGCTACGGAAGATCTTCCGGTGGATCCCCACGAGACAAGGAAGACGGTCACCCAGGCACTCGTCACCAGCCGACTGGACTACGGCAACGCCCTCTACGCCGGAACCACCGCCAAGCTCCAGAAGAGACTCCAGCGGATCCAGAACGCCTCAGCTAGACTCATCCTCGACATCCCACGACACATCCACATCTCCGGACATCTGAGAGACCTGCACTGGCTCCCCGTCACCAAAAGAATCACCTTCCGCCTCCTTACCCACGCACACAAAGCCCTACACGAACAAGGCCCCAGCTACCTCAACAACCGCATCAACTTCCACGTTCCCAAACGACATCTCCGATCAGCCAGCCACGCCCTCGCCACCGTCCCCCGCATCCGGAGAACGACAGCGGGAGGAAGGTCCTTCTCCCACCTGGCCGGCAAGACCTGGAACTCCCTTCCGACCGACCTGCGCCTGACCCAAGACCACCTCTCCTTCAGGAAGAAGCTCAAGACCTGGCTGTTCGAGCAGTAGCAGCTCTCCCCCCCCCCCCCGAACGCCTTGAGACCCTCCGGGTAAGTAGTGCGCTATATAAATGTCTGTGATTGATTGATTGATTATCCGCAGTGTGAGGCATAAGACCACACACCCAACAGTTAGTTGTGTTCATTACCAGTTGGTGTTGGTGCAAAAGCTGAACGAAGGAGTTATTAATGAACTCTAACCTTCTATTGGATTCATGGTCAGGAAGGGGGTGAAAAGAATGAGAGGAAACAGTGGGAGGAGGAGGTGATGCAGTGGGTGCAAATGTTACACGAAAAGAGAACAAAACATAACTCATTAAAAATACCATTATACTAAACAGCATAAAAATGCACTATATTATAAAACTTCTCTTTGTCATTACGTTGCGCAATTTGCTCTTAAAGTTCGTTCGTTTGGCAGGTCTCTCCACATCGGGAAACTCCATCCTCTCTAGAGTGCTGCCCGCGGTGGTAGGTTGATTCTGCTAAAGGATGCTTCCGTCAGTCCAGGGCAACTCCCTTAGACCAACCAGAACTACCGACCTAACGTCGTTAGCTGCACCCCAAAGACTTTTTAGGCAACAGCGGAACCCGGATGGCGGTTCGAAAAAACAAAAATGAGCAAGTTTCCTAGATGGGAGAGCTGCACTTTCAAAAATAGTACTTGGGGGAAAAGAAAATATCGATTTTATTAGTCCACGGATCTTTAGTCTCAAATTGCAAAAAGAAATTGTTTTATTAGTTCGTTTTTCTCGGTCTCAAATTATATCGTTGTTTCCCAGGTATTGTCTGATCCGGAAACAAAAGGTCAGGCTCAGCAGTGTTCAATAGCTTGGATGGTGGCACAGCCTTGTGCGAAATGTTCTCAGTTTCTGGTTCAGAGTCAGTTCTTTTTACGTGCAAATCATTAAAAGGGACAGCATGTGACTAAGCATGGGCGTAAAATCCGCTCCGCTCGCGGATTTTTCGGATTTTCGGCAAATCCGCAATCCGCGAACGCTCGCGAATTTGTCGAAAATCCGTGAATCCGCTCGCGGCGGATTTTTTGCTTGGTTGCGGCGCGCGGCGTGGTGCACGGCGTTCACTTTCCGTCATTTAGCGTTTGCCGAGTTGTTTTTCTTTACGAGTGACGCGCCATTTTAGATCTTGCTGCGTGTTCCCGCGGGAGTTTGTCGCCCGCGAATACGTACTCACGGCTTGCCACCTTGCACAGCACACCTCGCGAGAGTTCGCAATTGCGAACACGTAGTTGCGGCGGAAAGGAACAATCTCGCACTTGCGAAATAGAGATTTTGCAATTTCGCACAAGAAAATCACCAGCAAACAGGATAAACCTTCAGAAAAATATGATTTTTATCAGAATCACTCCTCAGGTTGACATTTGCATGGCCTTTTTTTTGCAAGGAGTCCATTTTGGGGGGGGGGGGAGGAAGGAAGTGCCCCACAGTCTCCAACTTCCTGTTCCTGTCCAGCAGGCTCCTCCCAGTGCTTTGTCCATCTCCTGGTCACTTTCATTTGGATCTGGAGCTGGAAGGATTACTTTTTGTGGGTGCTGCTGGATATTTGGATTTGAGGCCTTTTTGACTGTCTTTGGATCACTTTTGGATTAGAAATCAACTTTCACAAGTAAGTTTGTTTGGGGCATTACAGTTGCTGCAAGTAAAATTTTGGAACTTTTTCAGAACATTAAATAAATTATATTGTGGGTAGCCACAGTATCCAGTAGGACCAGGGTTGGTTAGGGGTGCATGATACAACTGTTTTGTTGAATTTAAACACCATTTAGGCCATGGATGGGCTGGGATTGTGCTGATTTTTGTCCTTTTTTTGGGCCTGCTGGTGGGGCCCTTTGCCCAGGGGTGGTGAGTGTTGCATGGGCCTAGTCTTTCTGTGGGGTGTCTTCTTGAATTTAAACATAATTGAGGCCATGGATGGGCTGGGATTGGGCTTATTTTATTGTTTTTTGTCGTTTTTGGGGGGCTGCTGGTGTGGCCTTTTGCCCAGGGGTGGTGGTGCATGGACTGAGTGTGCCTGTGGTGTGGTCTCACTCTCTTTAATGTAAACATCATGGATGGCATTGGATTGTGGTGATTTCTGGCTGTTTTTCTGTTTTTTGGGGGTGTACTGTTGATGTGGACTGGCCATGTGGGTGGTGGTGGTGGCCATCTTGAGTGCTGGCTGGTACAGGCAACATGTGCCTGGGGTGTAAGGGGCCATTTTGAGGAGAGGCAGTGTCTGAGGCCTGCACTTATTTTGCCTACTTTTCATCCATTATGCCCAGGGGTAGTGAGTGTTGCATGGGCCTAGTGTTTCTGAGGGGTGTCTTCTTGAATTTAAACACCATTGAGGCCATGGATGGGCTGGGATTGTGCTGATTTTATTGTTTTTGTCGTTTTTTTGGGCCTGCTGGTGGGGCCCTTTGCCCAGGGGTGGTGAGTGTTGCATGGGCCTAGTCTTTCTGTGGGGTGTCTTCTTGAATTTAAACATAATAGAGGCCATGGATGGGCTGGGATTGTGCTTATTTTATTGTTTTTTGTCGTTTTTGGGGGGCTGCTGGTGTGGCCTTTTGCCCAGGGGTGGTGGTGCATGGACTGAGTGTGCCTGTGGTGTGGTCTCACTCTCTTTAATGTAAACATCATGGATGGCATTGGATTGTGGTGATTTCTGGCTGTTTTTCTGTTTTTTGGGGGTGTACTGTTGATGTGGACTGGTCATGTGGGTGGTGGTGGTGGCCATCTTGAGTGCTGGCTGCTACAGGCAACATGTGCTTGGGGTGTAAGAAGGGGCCATTTTGAGGAGAGGCAGTGTCTGAGGCCTGCACTTATTTTGCCTACTTTTCATCCATTATGCCCAGGGGTAGTGAGTGTTGCATGGGCCTAGTGTGTTTCTGAGGGGTGTCTTCTTGAATTTAAACACCATTGAGGCCATGGATGGGCTGGGATTGTGCTGATTTTATTGTTTTTTGTCGTTTTTTTGGGCCTGCTGGTGGGGCCCTTTGCCCAGGGGTGGTGAGTGTTGCATGGGCCTAGTCTTTCTGTGGGGTGTCTTCTTGAATTTAAACATAATAGAGGCCATGGATGGGCTGGGATTGTGCTTATTTTATTGTTTTTTGTCGTTTTTGGGGGGCTGCTGGTGTGGCCTTTTGCCCAGGGGTGGTGGTGCATGGACTGAGTGTGCCTGTGGTGTGGTCTCACTCTCTTTAATGTAAACATCATGGATGGCATTGGATTGTGGTGATTTCTGGCTGTTTTTCTGTTTTTTGGGGGTGTACTGTTGATGTGGACTGGTCATGTGGGTGGTGGTGGTGGCCATCTTGAGTGCTGGCTGCTACAGGCAACATGTGCCTGGGGTGTAAGAAGGGGCCATTTTGAGGAGAGGCAGTGTCTGAGGCCTGCACTTATTTTGCCTACTTTTCATCCATTATGCCCAGGGGTAGTGAGTGTTGCATGGGCCTAGTGTTTCTGAGGGGTGTCTTCTTGAATTTAAACACCATTGAGGCCATGGATGGGCTGGGATTGTGCTGATTTTATTGTTTTTTGTCGTTTTTTTGGGCCTGCTGGTGGGGCCCTTTGCCCAGGGGTGGTGAGTGTTGCATGGGCCTAGTCTTTCTGTGGGGTGTCTTCTTGAATTTAAACATAATTGAGGCCATGGATGGGCTGGGATTGGGCTTATTTTATTGTTTTTTGTCGTTTTTGGGGGGCTGCTGGTGTGGCCTTTTGCCCAGGGGTGGTGGGTGGTGCATGGACTGAGTGTGCCTGTGGTGTGGTCTCACTCTCTTTAATGTAAACATCATGGATGGCGTTGGATTGTGGTGATTTCTGGCTGTTTTTCTGTTTTTTGGGGGTGTACTGTTGATGTGGACTGGCCATGTGGGTGGTGGTGGTGGCCATCTTGAGTGCTGGCTGGTACAGGCAACATGTGCCTGGGGTGTAAGGGGCCATTTTGAGGAGAGGCAGTGTCTGAGGCCTGCACTTATTTTGCCTACTTTTCATCCATTATGCCCAGGGGTAGTGAGTGTTGCATGGGCCTAGTGTTTCTATGGGGTGTCTTCTTGAATTTAAACACCATTGAGGCCATGGATGGGCTGAGATTGTGCTGATTTTATTGTTTTTTGTCGTTTTTTTGGGCCTGCTGGTGGGGCCCTTTGCCCAGGGGTGGTGAGTGTTGCATGGGCCTAGTCTTTCTGTGGGGTGTCTTCTTGAATTTAAACATAATTGAGGCCATGGATGGGCTGGGATTGGGCTTATTTTATTGTTTTTTGTCGTTTTTGGGGGGCTGCTGGTGTGGCCTTTTGCCCAGGGGTGGTGGGTGGTGCATGGACTGAGTGTGCCTGTGGTGTGGTCTCACTCTCTTTAATGTAAACATCATGGATGGCGTTGGATTGTGGTGATTTCTGGCTGTTTTTCTGTTTTTTGGGGGTGTACTGTTGATGTGGACTGGCCATGTGGGTGGTGGTGGTGGCCATCTTGAGTGCTGGCTGGTACAGGCAACATGTGCCTGGGGTGTAAGGGGCCATTTTGAGGAGAGGCAGTGTCTGAGGCCTGCACTTATTTTGCCTACTTTTCATCCATTATGCCCAGGGGTAGTGAGTGTTGCATACTTGCATGTCCGTAGTCTTTCTGTGGGGTGTCTTCAATGTAAACATCAAGGATGGCATGGGATTGTGCTCATTTTTCTGTGTTTTGTCGAATTTTTGGGGTGTATAACTGAACTGATGTTCCTCTGTCTTCCATTGCTTTTAGGTGCACAAGAAGACTCAAGAGAACCACCAGTGCCAGGAAGAAGTCCTGCAGCGGTGTGTGCAGCATAACGTCACGCGACGTCACGTCTGGACACAGAACCCTCTGCAACTCGTGCAACTGCTGCCTGCTGACCTGCTCTGAAGAGGATGGCCCCAAAAAAAGTAACCCGTAGCTCCTCTAGCAAGAAAGGTGCCAGTAAGGAGCAGAAGAAGCAAGTTACCAAGGAGACTGGTGTGCCGCCCGCCCCTTTTTTTGGGAGTAAAAAAAAAAGTATGCCTGCAGCAGCAGCAGCGGGATCTGCTGGGGACCAAGCTGGCAGCACCCCCCCCCGCTCCATTGGGCTCAGTGCCACCACCACCACCACGCCAACTTAAGTCCAAGCCCTTGAGTGCTGCAGAGGCAGCCAGTATAGTTCTTCAATCACCATCGACCAGTGATGTTGGCTCATCGCAAGAAAGCAGCAGCAATGTCCCTCAATCAACACAGGTTGTTGTAGCTCATCTGACGAGTGTTGAACAACCACAGCCGCAACAACAATCACATGTGCAAGTACAAGCCCAAGTACATGTGGAAGGAGAGGCAGCGCAAGGAGATGCGCAAGCAGAGGTGCATGGAGGGTCACAAGTGCCCACAATAGTTGTTCCTCCCGAAGTAGGGGCACATCAGGAAATCGACAATCAAGGCGAGGTATCATTTGAGGAAGCCACTCCTCCTGATGATCCTTCATTGTCTTCCACAACCCTAGCAAGGAAGAGATCAAGGGTGGTGTCTACATCCTCTTCAAGCACACCTCCTTCTGATGATACGGATCAAACTTGGGAACCAGCACCACAGCCGTCTGAGAGTGAGGCACACCATGATCCAACAAAGGTACTTAAGCGTAAAAGGAAGCTCGTCCAAAGTCTCAGGGTTATGGAGTGTGATGAGGCTCAACAAGAAGTGGCGGATACTGCTGCTGATGAAGACTCTGCCAACGACGACCCAGTCATCATAAAGGTCACTGCAGCCCCAGCGGGCATGCAGCAAACAGACATTTTGACCCTAGCCCGAAGAGCTGCTGCGCGTGATGATGATGATGATGTTGTCGATGAGGAGGCAGTGGAAACACCACAATCATTGGAGTTAAGTAGTACACCAACTCGTCCCGCTTCCATATTTCTTTCTGGCAAGAAGAGACCTCCGTCAACCTCGACCTTAATTAGTGGCGGTGAAAGTGGAAAACGTACAAAAGTTGGGCAATCCAGATCCTCCACTTCATCTGGCATTAGCTTCATGACCACCACCACCAGTATCGCCGCCTCCTCCAGGTCCCACAGACACTTCAAGTCCCCAGTTTGGGACTTCTTTACTGTTTGTCCCAAAAATCCAAAGTTTGCCATTTGTACCCTTTGTAAGCTTGCAGTTAGTCGTGGTAAGTCAGGTACCAACTATGGTACCGGCGGCCAGAGTGGTCATCTTGAGAGAAAGCACGCTGTCAAATGGTTTGCGCACCTAGCTGCGATCAAGAAAGGCCAAAATCAAGGAAACGTTGATGTTTCATCTGATGATGACGAGCAGGAAGAAGACGTGTCAAACACTTCCCTTACACCCAGTACCCCTGTCAGCAGCACACCCAATGTGAGGCACACTAAGAGTGTTGGAGCGAGTGAGACACCAACGCACAAAAGTTCACCAGCGAGCAAAATTGGGTCAACAAAGTCATTATCAGCCCGTAAATGCTTGGTCCAGGGCAACATTAGAACAATGCTTACTTCAGATGTGCCATATGAACGCAACCACCCACTGACGCGTCTGTATAACACTAAGCTGGCTAAAATGCTAGCTGTGGACCTTCTACCTTTTTCTTTTGTAGAAGCGGTAGGTTTTCTTGAATTAGTTGCAACGCTCTGCCCTAAATGGAAGGTTCCGAGCCGGTTCTATTTTGCCAGAGTTGCGGTTCCAGCACTACATGAAGATGTGCTGCAGGCGATTGGGGCAGCTTTGCAGAAGAGTGCTGTTCACACAATACATCTGACAACAGACATGTGGACCAGTGGCCCAGGCGATGATTACATGTGCATCACTGCACACTGGGTCTCTTTTTCAGGTGTTAAAGCAAAGCTAAACGCAGGTGTTGACCCGGACCAAGTTTTCAAAGCTGCTCGGAAACATGCAACACTAGCCATGTTTGGCTTGGAGAAAAGTCACACAGCAGAAAACCTTTTGGAAGAGTTTGACAAAAAGGTCTTGACAATGCTATCCCCCCTAATACGCAAGATTGGTTATGTTTCCACGGATAATGGCGCCAATGTAGTTAAGGCCATGTTCATTGGTGACCATGTTAGAGTGCCGTGTTTGGCGCACTGTATCAACCTGGTAGTTCAAAAATTCTTGAGTGATAAAGAGAGTCCAGCGTTCGAGGTAATGGCCACCTGCCGCAAAATGTGCAACCATTTCAGCCATTCTTTTAAGGCCCGGAAGCATCTGCGGAGACTGCTACTTCAACGTGGAATGCCAGTGAAAGCACTCATCCAGGAGGTGGCAACACGTTGGAACTCAACCTTCTACATGCTTGAGCGTCTGTATGAGCAGTATACGGTACTCGATCACTATTTCTTGACAGAGGCTACATCTCAGAAGGAGGACCTGCGGATGAGTAAGGCGCAATGGGACATAGTTAAAAGCCTGACAGACATGCTTCGTCCTTTTGAGTTCTTCACGCGTGCAGTCAGCCAGGAGGACTGTAATTTGGGAAAAGCTATCCCATTGTTGTGCATACTGGAGCACCAACTGATGGCGGTTTCTTCTGAGTTTGAAAAAGATGAAAAAAAAAAAAACATTTCATTTTGTCTGAGAAATTATTACATCGCCTACGTGGTGATGAACGTCTTCAAAACATCAACTCAGATCAGCATTACATTTGTGCTACTATTCTGGATCCACGCTACAAAAAGGCGCTGGCAGACAACGCATTCTTTCCTTTCGCTGATGCAGATGTTCAAAAGTACAAACATTGGTTAGCCTGGTCAGCCAAGAGGTTTGAAAAAGAACGGCAGGTTATTGAAGGAGAAGCCAGTACATCAGCATCAGCATCAGCAGGCCATCCGCAGTCACAAGAATCCACTTCTGCACCTGTGGCTGGGGCACAAGTGACCTCTCAGCCGTTAAAGACACCGGCAACTGGATCATCTGCACCACACACAATGACAACACTAACAGTGGCTGGGGAGGAGGATTGGCTAAGTTTGATGGGGTATGGTTCTCGAAAAAATGTCACAGGCACAGCAAAAAGTAAGCAAAGTGGAGGAACAGTTGATGACCTTGAGTCGATGGTGCAGGACTATCTGAATGACTCAACAGAGGTCTTCCTTAATGATGAGCCATTGCAGTATTGGCATGGCAAAAAACAATTGTGGCCACAGCTCTTCAACCTGGCTATAAACTATTTGTCTTGCCCACTCGCAAGTGTGTCTTCTGAACGTGTTTTCAGTGCTGCTGGTGGCATTGTAACTCCCAAACGGAGCCGCCTCTCGCCCAAAAATGTGGAGCGGCTGACAATGATCAAGATGAATCAGCACCTCATACCACCAGATTACAAAGTACGAGAAAGCACGTCGCATGAAGACGAGGAGGACAGCAACGTAGATGAGGGGATTTTTTCTCTGTTCGGTGCCACTGACCTCATCCAGCCTGAATTCGCAGAGTATGATGACAAAATCTTGTTCTTATTCCCTGACACCGAGCCCTGAAAATGAGACAATCAATCAAGAACTTTCTTTTTCGTCCTTATTCACTTTTATTCCTGTGTGCTTTGTGTCTCTCTTTCTTTGTTTTGCACAGTTAATTTAATTCAAACTTTAATCACCTAATCCCAAAAACAAGACCATCATCAGAACTGTCTTCACTTGTTTGCTTATTGATTTGAAGGTGCCGCAGTCTACATTCCTCAGGTTCACAAGTTCTGAAGAACATGCTCCTCTATCCTCCTCCTCCAGACTGCGATTTCCCTCCAAGCAGAGTGCTGGATTACGCACAATGAAGAAAGACTCAGCACTTGTGGGGGTGTTGTACTTCTTTGCGGGTGAGTTGACGGATTTGGGCCCATTGCTGTGAAGCTCTAATAATGGACAAAAGTGTTTTGGACCAAATATGAGGTGGAAATTTCTTGCCGTTTTTGCTGACTTGCTTGCCTTTGAGGTGCTCTTTGGCGGGGTTCCGGGGGTTTGTGTGTAATTTTTGGTGTCTGTCGAAGCACTGCTGCGACAGTCTAATCTTGATTGCATTTGCTTTTCAGGAAATCCGTGGTGGAAAACAGGAGTTATGATGATTGATGATGATGACCTAGCTGAACAGCGCCGCATTTGGAACGAAGGCCGAGAGATATTGTAAGTATGAGATTTAGCTTTTTCGCTGTTTGGGGGTGTTGTCGGGTGGTTTTTTGCGGGTGGGTTGGCGGGTCTTGCCTGGGGCATTCCTGGGAAGGTCTAATACCGGATAGAAGTGTTTTGGACAAAATCCATAAGGAACAGCCTTTTTTTTGCTATTTCTTCTGACATCTTGCTCAATGTAGCGTTTTGGGGGGCTTCCTGCTGTTCGTGGGTGGGTTGCGTCCGGGGTCTCTGTCGAAGCACTGCTGCGACAGTCTAATCTTGATTGCATTTGCTTTTCAGGAAATCCGTGGTGGAAAACAGGAGTTATGATGATTGATGATGATGACCTAGCTGAACAGCGCCGCATTTGGAACGAAGGCCGAGGGATATTGTAAGTATGAGATTTAGCTTTTTCGCTGTTTGGGGGTGTTGTGTCGGGTGTTTTTTTGCGGGTGGGTTGGCGGGTCTTGCCTGGGGCATTCCTGGGAAGGTCTAATACCGGATAGAAGTGTTTTGGACAAAATCCATAAGGAACAGCCTTTTTTTTGCCATTTCTTCAGACATCTTGCTCAATGTAGCGTTTTGGGGGGCTTCCTGCTGTTCGTGGGTGGGTTGCGGCCGGGGTCTCTGTCGAAGCACTGCTGCGACAGTCTAATCTTGATTGCATTTGCTTTTCAGGAAATCCGTGGTGGAAAACAGGAGTTATGATGATTGATGATGATGACGACCTAGCTGCACAGCGCCGCGTTTGGACCGAAGGCCGAGAGACATTGTAAGTATGAGATTTAGCTTTTTCGCTGTTTGGGGGTGTTGTGTCGGGTGTTTTTTTGCGGGTGGGTTGGCGGTTCTTGCCTGGGGCATTCCTGGGAAGGTCTAATACCGGCTAGAAGTGTTTTGGACAAAATCCATAAGGAACAGCCTTTTTTTTGCCATTTCTTCAGACATCTTGCTCAATGTAGCGTTTTGGGGGGCTTCCTGCTGTTCGTGGGTGGGTTGCGGCCGGGGTCTCTGTCGAAGCACTGCTGCGACAGTCTAATCTTGATTGCATTTGCTTTTCAGGAAATCCGTGGTGGAAAACAGGAGTTATGATGATTGATGATGATGACGACCTAGCTGCACAGCGCCGCGTTTGGACCGAAGGCCGAGAGACATTGTAAGTATGAGATTTAGCTTTTTCGTTGTTTGGGGGTGTTGTGTCGGGTGTTTTTTTGCGGGTGGGTTGGTGGGTCTTGCCTGGGGCATTCCTGGGAAGGTCTAATACCGGCTAGAAGTTTGTTGGACAAAATCCATAAGGAAACACCAGTTTTGGCACTTTTTGTAAGTTAGGGTTCGTTAGGGTTAGCCCTAGCAGCAGGATTGCATGTGTTTAGGGGGGTTCTATTGCAACGCGGTTCTGTTGTTGTAGAGCACTGTTGGAGCGATGCTGGCTATGGATACTTTTGCTTGCTTGCAAGTGGTTTGAATACAATCCACGGTCTGTATTTGGGCCTACTGTTACTTTCAAAGTACGTTTTGTAACCATTTTTCTGCTAGGCATCGTTTTTGGAGATATGATTGGGGTTCTTCTACATTTTTGCGACTGGCTTTAGTAAGGGTCTTGGTGGGAGCATTGCTGGGAAGGTCAAATTTTGTTCTAAAACACAGTAGTACACCCACCTTGAGGGGAAAGATCCGCTATAATATTTTGGCCATACTTATTGATCCTTAAAAAGGTGACTCAGACAGAGCACGCAATTTCAAAAATATTGTACTGTCTATTAGGGAAATCAAAGTGTCACTTTTTGAACCACACAGCGTACATACCTTTTTAATTTATTTATCAGTGGTATTGTAATAGCACTTCCTGTTTTCCGTTCAATAATTACAGGCCGGGTTTCAGTCAACATCCGCCAGGCAGGCAGTGGACAGGGTGTCTCTTCTGTCAGTGGTCACCACATTGATGGACGAAGCGTCAGCTGGAATGGAGGAGTGCCGCCAATAAGAGGAATTGTTTGCTGCATGCAACTTACTTACCAATTTCAACAGGACAACTCCAACAACATACGCAATACAGATACAGTATCCATTGTTGTCTTTTATTCTATGAGTGTGACTGCATGTGCTTACCTTTAGTTTGTAACCAAAGATTGTCTGTAAACTCTGTATCTTCAATTATTGTTTGTCCATGCTCTGCTTTTTTTTTCTTCTCTCAACAAAACCTACCCAAAAAGAAACCCCCATTCCCATCCATTTTACAAACCCTAACCCTCTTCCCCCGGGCTGTGTTGTTTTGCTTGATGTCTGACTAAAATGACATCAATAATTCCACACACTTGCTGGGGAGGATAAGGTCATAGCAGCAACAGGCTGGTGAAGGAATACGAGGATATCTTCTAGACTTACTCAGCTTAAGTACTATATCTTCTAGTAGTAGTAGCCAATGTCAAATAAATTCAACGCAAGTACTAGTTATACTTGCAAGCAAATACTTTACCATTTGTTAGGCTACATTATGGCACTGTTCTAGTGTACTGTCACCTGCTATTTTCTCGATCGTACCGTAACCGTTGTAATGCTACAGTAAGGAGGACAAACAAGGTTTCGTTTTCTTTTTTTCCATAGGCATGCAACTGCCACTGTGTCACACCACTAGTACCACCGCAATGAGGAAATGTCACCCACCCAGGATTGACAACGTTAATCCCCATTTCACCTGGAGCCAGCCCTGGGCCTAGCCCTAATTTCTAACACAAATTACAGGTAAGATAAGCGTTTGGTGGGAGGTAGTATAATGGAGTATTATTTCGGAGTAGACAAGAGATTGACGGTTGTACTACTAAAGTCCTACGACTGTTCAGGAAAACAAAGTTACTGTTACACCCCCGCCCCCCACCCACCAGACTGAAAAGCAGTAAAAAACAGGTATGGTCAGATAAAGTTGAAAAATATATTTATTTAGCCCTAACAAAATAATCTCCCTCACCCACCCTAACCCCAACGATTGTCTCTGAAACGTCCCAAAACGATCCCAACTCCCAAATCCCACCCCCCAAAAGTCTATAAAAAAAGGGCAAGGGACACTCCACTACTGGAGGGTGCTGGTGCTGGTGCATGATGCGGCATGGGCATCATACTCCTTGCGGAGGGTGGCAAGCTCGGAGCGGAGGCCCTTAACCAAGTTCTTATACCTCAGGACCTCCTGCTCCAGGTTGGACATGCGGACTCGTAGGCGGCGTTGGCGTTCCTTGCAGCTCCTGTGGGGGGCAGCTGGTATTTCGGTTGCTTGGCGGTGGCGGTCGTCTTTCTTAGCCCGGCTCGGTCCCGCTGGCTTAGTCACGGAGGAGGATGCAGTGGTTACAGTCGAGGATGTTGCCCCGCTCGACTGCGTGTCCTCCTCCTCCTCCAGGGCCACCAGCCGCCGATACTCGGCGACTGTGGCCTCCAGCCTCCATTGCCGGGCCAATCTAGCCTGCTCCCTCCTTGTTGTTGATTTGGAAGGAGCAACTATATGAAGAAAGAAAGACATAGTCTGTAACCAATGCTCCTTATTAATAACACAAAGTGATTGAGCCGAAAGTTGGGTCACAGAGTACAAGTAGCAAATTGAAAGCACAGTACATAACTATTGAGGACAGTATCTATGTAACCTCCCACTTCTGCATCCTTGCTCTAACAGTAGTGGTAGTTTAATGAACTAATTCTACGACCACTATGGACTTCCATTACAGTCGACTATGACAGTACACCAGTCTTATTCTTCTTCTTCTCTCTTGTTTAGGGAAATGGGTACGTTATCTTATGCAAGCCGGCAGAATGACATGGACACAGCACAGTGAAGTTGCACCCGAGAAAAAAAGTTGCACACCATGATGAGTGAGACAGACTTGCGTTACTGTACCGGTCCAGTACATGCAGGTGGTGAAGCTATTACTTTTCTATTACGGGTGGCACTGAGAATACTCTGTTACAAGGGCTACTGCTTAATTAATTTACCTTTCACCCTACAGTGCAAATGAGTACTAGAAAAGGAAACTGAAGAAGCTAACTAATGTGATTATCTATCACTTCACATGGGACGTATTTAATGACAGATGAGATGACTTTAGGTGCTTTGCTTAATATTGAGTGAACAGTGATACACCCACACATGAATGACGTACTACAAGTAAACTAAAGTTATTAAGAGAGGTACGGAGTGTCCAGCGTAATAACCAGATATATGCTGTGAATGCAAACGCAATACAAAGTACTGCTACTATTCATGGTAGTATTGGACACATTTACAATTTCTTTTCCTTGCCTTCCCTGCACTGGGACGGACGTGCGGGTGCGGTGGTACATGCTCTTCAAGGTAACACTTACTTCACCTGGCGACCATCTACTCTCTCTAGATACACATGTGCTATCTAAGAGTCAGAGAATACCATTCTCCAGGCATCCATTCAGTCAAAGTATACGCACACATACAGTTTCTGTTTCACCCACCCAGGCTGCTGTCCTTCCACCCATCCTTGCTTCATCATTGACCCAGCCATGCACCATACCATATTCTTTCCTTCCCAGCCACCTCTGGGTCCAAGCAAACACATATTGTTCTTCTTTGCCAGCCATCATACAAGTTCGCGTCCCACTTACTTACACCCTTCTTTCGCTTTTCGTTCATCCCATCCATCACGTTCGTCTAAGAACTTATTGGGATTCTTCTCACCAAAAACTTCACAGCTAAGTCGAAGTACATTTCGAGGAGGCTACTACCTGGTTGATTTGTAATTGTAATACACCCGTGCAGAAAGCACACTATGCAGTCTTCAATCTCAATAAGTAAGGAATATATAGCTTACCTGTTTCCGCCACCACCGTTTGATCCCCCACAGGAACGGCCGCCAGCTCTTCTACCGCCGCCTCCTCCCCAGAGGCCTCCGAGTCCTGGTCCAACACAGCCACCTCCGCGCTGGCCCCGTCACCAGATGTTACACCTACAAAGTACATTTAAGAATGTTAGAATACACCACTCACTACTATATAATATTTGGTCTAGGAGAAATGTTAAAAAAACAGAATACAATGTAATAATTTGTGACTGTCTACTCCATAGTAAAAATGTCCCATTTTCCAGGGAAGGCTGTTGTCTTGCTGCACTTTTATGCACAACTGATGAATGCTTGCTTTTGATTTTTAACACGCACCACTTTTTCTCCTAACAGACAGAAGCTTGACTCCTGAGTCCTAAGAACACGACCAGGATCAAGTTCAAACTAGGTGAGAGTTCGGCTCGACCACAAGAAATGTGTCCAATTAATCGTCAGCACTAACCACTTTTCCGTTTACAGTTAAATAGTTTTATGACAAAGTAGATTTTAATAAATGTGTTTACTTTTAATAAAGCTTTTAAACTTAAATAGACTCTGTGGTTTTTGTTCCTCTAGACTAGAGTGGATGAGCTAAAGGTTTTGGAATTTTTGCAAGCATGAGTGCCTCTGACACTTCTTGACTGTGCTGTGACTCCGTACTACTCTCTTGTCCTGCGTACGATAATCTAGAGATCATTGGGGATCTATAATCGGTGACTTCGGGAGCTGAATGACTCTGCCACACTATCTAGTCAGTAAGGAGACAGTGCATAGAGGTATTGCTGAATATAATGGGAGTCCAATGGAATTGCCAAATGTCCAATCTTAGTTAGCTACACAGACAGACTAATAAGAATAGTCTAGTAATACCACAGGGAGTCATATTCGAGGCAGGATAAGAATTTATATCCAGTCTACAAGAAGATCAAAGACGATTTAGAAAAAATCGAATGAGGAACGCTAGGAAAAAATAGGTACTGTTTATTAAAATGTAAACTTACTGGGGCCAGCAAAGGAGCCCTCGCCTGCCCGATCCTGGCCTGCATCCTCAGCACCCTCCTCCTGTGTCCTCTTGCCCTTGGGGGGAGCTGATGTACAACATGAAAGAAAGAAAAACCAGAAAACATGGATGAGATTTTTCAACCAAATCAAACATTTCAAAAGAACAATAACAACATATTTTGGAAAAATAGCAAATAGATAGACAACTATTCCACGGGATCTATCTCATGTGGTATACTACGTTATTCGTATTGCCTGATTTGCGGAACGTTGACTTAGAAAGTTCCTATGTAACTCAATAAACAGACTACTAAAGAGGTTTGCCTAGGCCTGGCACTGCAGGCAGCAGTGCGCAACACGTGACAGACAAAGTCCATCCTGCTTGCAGATCAGTGAATACTCAAACTATCAATCCACCCGCCACCACCGCCACTATTTCTTCTTATAGCCATGTGACTGTCTAAAGGAAGGACTGGACTTCAGTCTGTTGGGGCTGATTTAGAAGTCCCTTGCGGAAGTTGCGGCTGATTTTCCTCCATTGTTGCGTGCCTTTTCTGACGCAGCGGCAGAACAAAAGACTCGCCATGGTGTTGGTGCGGCGTATATATTTAAAAAAAAAACACATATGGGCATATGGGCAATGCATCACGTTGTAAAGCCCTGCGCCATCAGGGGGCGTTCCGGCGCAAGGGAGGGCGTACCTGCGCAGGAACGAATCCTAAAAGTGGCTGAGGGAAATCTACAAGATGTCAATCAGTCACTTTTAGGACAATGATGCATGACTCAAACCCTGCGCGCTTGAAGCCGACGTACGGCTTGATGCAGCATTGGGGAGATAGGGTACCCCAGAGCATTGCTGGAGCTGCGCCATCGTTGGCACGCAACTCCAGCAATGCGCTGCCTTTACGGCACAGATGCGTAAGGCTTCTGTGACGTTTTGGGCCAATGGGTGGTGGTGGCATGGCACACAATTACTGCCGCATCCCTGCTACTTTGCAGGGATGCGCCGGTAATTGAAAATATGACCCTTACTGTCTAGCATTACGCAGTTCTTTTCTTTACAGTACACTCATACATAATTTCTCAGGCCAATGAAATGCTTCTGAACACAACATACAAAACAAAGAAGCATAGTAGCAAGCAAGGCTACTGAGAAGGAGAGCAGTGCACCTGAAATGCATAGAAGATTTTGAAATATAATTTACCTCAATGTAATCGGCAGCATTATTGCTCTTGGTAAAGAACAAAGATTTGCAAATAACAGAGCAGGATAAAACAGAGTAGTAAATGTACTACTACTACTACTCACCAAGCCCGGGGACCTCTACGCCGAGCGCGTCCAGCAAGTCCCGCTCCCGGTCCATGACATCGGTCCAGCGGTGGGTGGCCTGGTTATATGTGCGCCGGACCCCAGAGATCTTGTACATGGCCCGGCACACCTTCTCCCACCGCCTGCGACGCTCCCGGATGCCATAGCCGGTCGCGATCTTGCCGCCTCCCAGGATCGTCTTGGGGAGGCGGCGCTGGACGTGGAAGATCAGTGCCGCCACTTCCTCCGCGCTGAAGATCTCCCTCGGGACCACTTGCTCCCCCCTTAAACGCCCGCACGGGAGCCGGGCACGGGGTGCGGGACCCTTCCCCTTCTCAGGGTGCTTCCCGGCTCCCTTTACCATGGTCTGGGCAGAAATAAACTTAAATGATAAAGAAGAAATAGAATAGTGAAGAAGAAAAGAAAAGAGTTTAAAAAAGTAGTTTAAAAGTAACTAAAAGCTGCAGAAAACACAAAAATATAGAGCTAGAAAAATAGAGGGATAGATAATAAGTAAAATTAGATCAAAAAAACTTCAAACAAGCAAAGGATGGCAGAGATTGAGAGAGGATAGAGAAAGCATGCCCAGAACCATAGCAATGAATGAGAAACAAGATGGCCGCGCCCGTTCACGACCGCGTGGGTAAGTTCGCGCGAGATTTTCCTTGCGAGTACGCGCGAAATTGTACTAGCGAGCAGCACACTTTGCGAGATTACACATAGCGGGCGGAAACGGAATTACGTCACGCCAACAAGATGGCCGCGCCCGTGTACGACCGATAGGGTAACTTGGCAAACGTATAGCTAGAAGCGCCTCGCGAACACGCGCAAGATCACGCGAACATACACGTCGCAACAAAAACAATTTTGTATTCGCACGTATTCGCGGCTTCCGAAATCGATCTCGCACGGATTCGCGCCCCAAAAAACGCGCGAAATTGCAGAAAAAACGATTTTAGCTAAACTGAAAGCAATGAGCAGGTGCAAAAGTTCAAACTTAACATTAGTAACATTCAAGGTAGTGCTTCCTGATGGGCCCCTCCAGAGTTTGCAACTATTCTATGACCCTGCTATGACCCAAACAGCAGGCTCATAGAATAGCACCATAAAGGTCCTGTGAAAAAAAAAATTCACTGCAACAAAAAGCAAATTACAGATAAGGAAGGAAGCAGGTGCCAGCCAGACTGGAACTTTCAAAATTACTGACACATTAATGAAACACAAATTAATTGATGGCAGTTGAAGAAGGGCAGGTGTGCTTGCTTTTTTCAACCACCATAATCTACAGTGATAAATAAACCTAATAGGTGCCAGTGAGGATGTACTAGAGGGTGGCATGGGTGTCCCAGAGGGTGGCAGTTTTGAAACAGAGGGTGCTGTGAACCTGTGATGATAAACCAGACGTAGAAACAACATAGTCGCGGCCGTTGCGAGCCGAAAAGTAAGTTCGCAATTGCGAACTTGTCCCAAAATCGGCGCGAACACGCGCCAACACAAAAAACGGAAAAATCCGCAAATCCGCTAGAGTTCGCGGATCTTCGCGGATTGCGAATCCGTAAATACGCAAGTTCGCGGATTGCCAATCCGCAAAATCCGCCCATGCTTACATGTGACACGGTATCAGGTTCTGGGTCAGTGACACCCTTCTGGACCCACTGGTCATGAGGCAGAGGGAAAGGGATTTTCTTACAATGGGTCCCGTGGACCCAGTTGGCCTTCCCCTCCACTCGAACTGCAGATCTTGTAGAAAGAAGGACGAGGTGAGGTCCAGTCCACCTGGGCTGGTCGTTTTTTGTTCTCTGGAAATTCTTTACCAGCACCCAGGATCCAGGTTCAATGGCATGTCCTGGAGTCTCAGAGACCGGAGGCAGGGTGTCATGAACCTGTTGATGCAAAACACGCAATTTAGCCGTCAATTCATACAGGTAATCAAGCAAAACAGGGTGTTCAAGCTCGCTAAACTTTTTGGGCCTAGGCACTCCCCATATATTGGCTGGCCGGCCAAAAACTATTTCATATGGACTAAGTTTCACTCGTGAATGTACAGTCATTCTGGTGGACAGGAGTGCTAAGGGTAGAGCATCAGGCCATTTAAGACCTGTGCTCGCTTGGATTTTGGCCAGTTTAAGTATTAGAGTGCCATTGTAACATTCTACTAATCCAGCTGATTGGGGGTGATTTGCAGCGTGGAACTTTTGCCGAATACCTAGTCCTTCACATACATTCTTCATTACACGACCCACAAATTCACTCCCGTTGTCAGACCAGACCATTCTTGGCATTCCGAATCTAGGGAAGTACTCTTTTACAAGGGCTTTTGCTGTGGACAAGGCAGTATTGTCTTTTAGGGGATAGGCTTCTACCCATCTTGAAAAAGCACAAACAACAACGAGTACGTATTTTAAATTGTTGCACCTCTCCATGTGGATGAAATCTAGCTGCAAAACCTCGAACGGATACGTAGGAGGTGAAAAGTGACCAGCTGGAGTTGGGGTTCCCCTACCAGGATTGTGTTTCAAACATACCATGCAATTCTTGACAACATTCTCTGCACACTTGGGAATCCCTGAATTCTTCCATACTGGAGCCAACAACTCGCAAATCCCTTTCACGCTGATATGAGCCATTCCATGAGCCATTGTAACTACTGCAAGCACGTATGCATCGGGTAACAACCATCTCTGGTGTTCAGACAATTCAACCCAACAACCATTTGCATCCATCCTACCCGTACTTTCTCTCCACATGCTCAACTCTTTCTCTGTAGCCTCAGCTTGGATAGATTTCACACTTTCCATCGTGTCTTCACACATTCCCACATCACCAGTCCATCTTGCAGGTCCTGCAACATACATCCGGCTCATCACATTCTTTGCAGTTTCTTTCGCGATTTCATCAGCGAATGCATTTCCACGACCAACATCATCAGTCACCTTCTTGTGAGCACTACATTTCACAATCGCCATTTGCAGGGGCAGGGTCAGTGATTCAAGAAGCTCATTCACCAACTGACCATGCTGAATCTTAGCTCCATGCGAAGTCAGGAATCCACGTTCTCTCCACAATCGTCCAAAACTGTGAGCCACTCCAAATGCATACTGACTGTCGGTATAGACAGTCACTTTCATTCCTTTAGACAACACACATGCTCTCGTAAGTGCAATTAATTCTGCTGCTTGAGCCGAATTATGTGGGACACGTGCAGCTTCAACAACTGTATGCAAAGTAGTGACAGCATATGCTGCAGTTGTGTCACCACTCGGGAGCTTGAAGCATGAACCATCCACCCATAATGTACCATCACATTCAGCAAGAGGAGTATCAGATAAATCTACTCTCCCTTTCGTCTCCTCCTCTGTTCTGAGAAAACAATCGTGCTGTTCTGAAACATCTGATTCTTCTGCAATTGGCAACAATGTAGCTAGGTTTAAGGTACTGCACCTTTTTATGTGCACATGACTCGCTAGCAGTGTCAATTCGTAACTGGACAGACGAGCACTAGTTAAGTGCTGTGTCTTGGTTCTATTTAACAACGTGTCTACTGCATGTGGGACCATCACGACTAGTGTATTATTCATTACTAGACCAGCAGACTGTCGAATAGAAACAGCTGCTGCTGCTGTGGCTCTTAAACAACTTGGCAATGCTTTAGCTACCAGATCCAAAGTCGACGAAAAATAGGCACATGGACGCTGCCTACCTCCAAACAACTGAGTCAACACAGACAATGCACAGCCCTCTTTCTCGTGGACATACAATGTGAAAGGCTTACTGTAGTTGGGGGTACCCAACACAGGAGCCGAACATAATGCTGTGCGCAATTGGAGAAAACTTTTCTGACACTCTTCAGACCAAGGAATGAGATTGGGTGTGCCTTTACATGTTAATGCCACCAAAGGTTTGGCCAATAATGAAAAATTTGGAATCCACTGTCTACAGTACGATGTAATACCCAAGAAAGCACGCACTTCTCTTTGTGTTCTAGGCACACTCAATTTCGCTATTGCCTGAATTCTCTCTGGGGTCAGTTTCCTTCCCTCCTTCGATAAGAGGTGACCTAAGTAGGTCACTTCTTGTCGGCAGTATTGCAGTTTGGAAAGTGACACCTTATGATGTAAATCACACAGATGGCGTAACAATGAAGTTGTTGCTTTCTTACAAATTTTCTCAGTATCTGCAGCAATAAGTAAATCGTCAACATACTGTATAAGAGTAGCACCTTTAGGCAAAACAATCGTATCAAGCTGTGTTTTTAGAGCTTGACTGTATATCGAAGGACTTTCACAGTAGCCCTGAGGAGCGCGTTTAAAGCGGAAGCTGCGACCTCCTAAACTGAAGAAAAAAATATCCCTGCTCTCTTCAGCAATTGGGATGCTGAAGAAAGCATTCTTCAGGTCAATCACCGAAAACCAAGAGGCAGAAGCTGGAATCATAGTCAATAATGTTGTAATGTCGGGGACAACTGGGAATTGTGGCACAACTATTTTATTGACCTTTCTAAGATCAATCACGAATCTGTACACAGGTGGCTGAGAAGGGTCAGTTCGTTTTAAAACAGGCAGAACAGGACTATTGCAAACGTTGCCTCGTGTTTCTTCAATCACATCCTTTTCAATCAATTCATAAACGATCCCTAGCAACGCTTTTTCACCTTCACTAGAAATTCGGTATTGGGGAATTCGTGGCATTTTCACATTGGCTTTCAATGTTACAACATATGGTGGTATTTCTAAAAGACCCACATCATTAGGACCAGCGGCCCAAAGGATATCTGGAAGAAACGACAATTCTGCTGGAAGTTTATCTCTTGACAGGTACATGGGAGAAACCACTTTCTTACCTAAAGTAAGTTGTACTCCTGAGGGAGAACAGTACAAAGTTGCATATAATCTTTTTAACAAATCCAATCCTAGCAAGTTTTCACCACAACCTGTTGTCAGAATGAGGGGTGCTTCGAATTCGCAAGGACCAACAGAAAAAGACAAAGGGTCAGAAATCGGATTTCTAACTGGGGCGCCAGAAAAACCTACGGAAACGTTCGTTTCGCCAGACAAAGGTGCGCCAGGGAGTTTGGAGTGCATAATAGAACTCTTCATATCACCAGTATCCAAAAGAAAAGGTTCCGACACACCTGATGTAATCACCTCAACGTATGGTCCACTCTGATCTACTGGAACTGAAACAACTCCCTCTCTTTGTCTATGGCTGTCCTAGCAATCATAAGTTTCCCAATTCTCACTTTCTGTATAGTAATCATCAACATAGTATTGAGCTGTTCTGTCAGATGTGTTGTTCTGCTGATCGAACCTATTCATAGAATTTTGTGGTGGAAGTGGACGTGCGTTTTGGGGGACGTTTCCACGTCCTCTACTTCTAGAGGCTTGTTGACCACCTCGACCTCTTGTGTTTGAACCACCATTTGCACGCTGTAACAGAATTGGACAATTATTCTTAAAATGACCCTCTTACTTGCAATATAAACACTGATTGGGGCCTACAGTGACACGTGGCTGAGTATACTCGACTCTTTGCGAGTTCCTTTGATACTGTTGAGGGTGCTGAAAGTTATTCTGATAGTTATTCTGGCCACTATTATTCTGATTACCACCACCACGTGGCGGATATGCTTGTTGTAACAAAACCTTCGTTTTCAACTCCTTAGTTTTCTTTTCTGCTCTGTCTTTCTCGTCTTTGTCCCTATTTTCGTAGTACTGTGCTGTAGCTAATATCTGCGCTGAAGACGAAACTGCCCAAGAACTTTCTGAATCCTTTAACTTCTTACATAATTCTGGAAGTAGATTGTGCACGAATTTATCGACGAACAATCTCTGACCACCTTCGGTGGTCATATCCTGACCACTGTGATCGACAAATGTTTCTTCAAACCTGGTGAAGAAATCTGAGACAGTTTCTTCTTTCTTCTGCTTGCATGCAGACAACTTGTCCCAATTTACACGTATTGCAGGCATTATCGTTTTCATGTAATCTACTATTTTACCGGGGAGTTCTGCTATCAAAGGCTCAGGCTTGGCACCACCAACTTGTCGGGCATCTGTGGCAACAATATTAGCCCATGAGTCACCTAATTCCTGATCGTGATCCGTATGACGAATCTTACTCCATAAAGGCTGTGGAACAACATTCCCAAATAGCATATCTATATCGGCTAAATTCATTATACATGATCCAGCAGTTTGCGACAACTCTTTGTAATACCCTGCAGGATTTTTACGCGGATCAGGTAATGTCTGTTTGAGTGCTAAAACTTCAGCTCGCTTCCATGGGACATGTACCCATACACGCTGAAAATGTGGCAGAATAGGGGGGTCGACAGTCGTGTCGCCCTCTCTCCATTGTGGGGGAACTTCCCTCATGGGGTATTGTCGCGCCTTTTTCCTACTAGATGTACCATGCTCAGATTGTGACCCAGAAGCGCTCCCCTTACTCCGATATGATAACAATATTTCAATCGCTTTCTCGACATCGGGACCTACAATCATACCCTCTCCAAACTTAAACCGTACATGACACAATTCCTGCGGGATGCATTCTAAATCATTGTCTTCCAAATCCTCACAAAGAAAAACACACATTTGTTCAAAGACATATCTCTGCGTCGGTGCTTCCCATTGATGGAAGACTTCCATGACAGATTCTACATAATATTTTACAGTGTCCATAACCCACTTTCGTGCTAAACGATTCAATGAGTCTCTCTCTTGATAGTCAGGCAGTCGACTTCGCAACTGTCTGCGTTCCATGTTAGGGGTCGTAGTAGGCGACCCGAAAAGAGGCGAGAAAAGGTTAGTGACAGTGCTGGCCATTTTCTGCCGAATGGAAGGTGAAACTGAAGGAAGAACGGGTGGAAAAACGGGGTGAGACAAGGCAGGGGCAGAGGCAATAGCAGAGGAGACATCAGGGGAAATAGAAGGAGCGCTAGGCAAAGTCGTAGGAGGCATAGGCGGAGCAGATGTGGTCGGTGAGCCTTGAGGAGGCTGCACCAGAGAAGTATGAGCCAGCTGAAGAGTAGCTGGTGGGTGCTGTAGAGAAGCAGGAGGCAATGCAATTACAGGTTGCGCAACTAAAGGTTGCGGAGGTGCCGTAGCATTCTGTGCATAGGGGGGTGGTGAACTTAACAGGTGTGACATTAATTGGTCTTTTTCATGCTCTTTTGCTGCATCTTGCTTAAGACGCGGCAAAACTGGATAGCATTTATCTATTACCATTTTACGTTGCCTGTGCAACTGCTCACTCATCTGCTCTTCTTCATTGTCTTTAAACTGTATAGCAGCTTGCATTACTGAAAGTCACCCTTCTCTCTTATTTTTCTTAGCTAATTTGATTTCTTTTTGCTTGGCTTCTTTACGCCATAGGCGGAAAGAGTCAAACATTGCCGGCCGGGCTTTCTTTTTGAACAGTTTAACTTCAAGGTTATCTAAGATTTCGGTGTCAAAGCTACCATATTGGGGCCATTTTAAAACACCATCTTTTCTGGTGTATTTGATCCACACTTCATTGTATGTGATGGGGCCTACCCCATGTTTCACATATAACTCGTAAGTTGGAGTTCCAACCGGAGGAACCGGACACGAGTCCTCCAATCAGGAGTTAGGGGAGAGGGGTTGGCCTAACGGCTAAGGCGCTCGACCTCGGACCTGGGGATCTGGGTTCGAGTCTCGGTAACGACGCCAAAAACCCCCTGTGATTCTGGGCAAATCACTTAATCTCCCCGTGCCTAAAAAATGAAAGTGTGTCCTCATGTAAGTAACTGGTGCTATGTGAAGCGCTCTGATAACTGATTCGGTTCGGTTCTAGTTCGCGCTATATAAAACTCCGAAAAAAAAAAGGAGTCCCTATTATTACCACCAAGACAAAACAAATTTCCAAGTCTAAGACTAGGCATCTTCGCTCTCTAGTCTAGTTCCAAACTTCGAAGGATTATCGATTACGATAGTCCTTGTGAATACACAAGTCCCTCGGTTTTGGTGCTTGCAAGTACCAACAAAACTATCCCAAAGGATACCCAAAACTAAGAACCACTAAGGACTGGGAGACGCTCCACTTATACTTAACTGAAATATTGATGACTTCACCAGAAGACTCGTCTCAGTGTTTCGCTCTACCAAACTTCAAGGGTCCAAATCAGGGCGATAGCCAGGGCAGCAGTCCTTCGTAGCCGTCGGGAAGCGGGGAACCTCGCAGCAAAGACCTTCGGACCACGTCGACATGCAGGGGTCGTTGAAGTGGTTGGCCGTCCTCCGGAATTCCACACGAAGCTCCTCACGAACCTCTGGCTGGGCTGGTACCACTGGAATCGCCCCAAACGTTGGGCGCCAATTGAGGTACTGGGTTTTCTTAAGAACCGGCACAGAACCGGTAACCCAGCGGTGTCAGGGTACACCCAGAGACCTCGAGTTCTTCCTGATTCAGACCTACAGAAAACTCAGAGTCTTCTAGGTGAAGTCAAGGATCGATTTTATTGGCTGCAACCAAGGTAACAAGTGTCCTAGAAGTACAACACACGGGGAGTATATTCTCAGGAGACTGCTCGAATTTACAAAGTCAGGCTTCTCTCTTTATACAGAATATTCGGCTTCAGGCAAACATTCTTCGAATTTGTAGTATATCATTTACAGGTTTTGGTTACAAAAGAAAAGCAGAGTCATGATGACATGTACATATTTCACGTCGTGCTGCCCATAACAAATCACCTGGCAAGGCCCAACATTTCATCAGAAATCGCTGGACCCCCCCCAAAAAAAGGGGCACCTCCCCATCATAAAGAAAATAAAGAAAAGGAGTGGAGACAGATGTGAGCGAGATACGGCAGGTGTGCGCGCTGAAATGGTTTTATGGCTTGTTGAGCCTTGATGCTATCTTGCTCGGCCACTGGGAGGGGAACTGACCTAACGAGTTTGGCCTGGGGCAATGGTTCCAACTTGTATAGGTCAAAGAAAAGTCGATTAAGGAGTATGTGTCCTTGCTGAATTGAATTCAGCTGGATTAAGGCCTATGTAAAGGGCAACACACAAAATGGCTGCCATATACAAAATGGAAGCCAAGGGTTCAAGGTACAAGTGACGATTTCGAGGTGAAACCATCACTCGAATGCGATGAAAATGCTTGTGCATAATGTACTCGTCATTCTCGGTCTTTTGATACCAAATTTGTCATGTTTCGGAGAGCTTTAATTCTCGAGTCCAAAACGATTATACGAATCCAGAATTTTCAGAACCACAAGTGGCAGGGACTAGCTTCTTCCATTGTCCCTTCATAAAGGAGCACTTGCTTGTCACAGGTCTATCAGCTGCTATATTTAATTGAAATGGAATCAGTGAGTGGTCTGACCATACTAACGGTAATGGCGCCTCTACCACCACATTGTTAATATTGGAGAATGTTAAATCAAGCATATGGCCCGCTCTGTGCGTAGGGCCCTCGTTGATGAGTCTTAGATTGGCTGCATTTAATGTTGACCTCAGTATTTCTGCAGGGACACAATCCTCCCTATCCATATGGATATTAAAATCCCCTACAGCGAGAAATTGAGGATAAAGGAGGGAGCTCTGAACAATAGTATCCATCAGAGTGGTCAGGCTGGGATCCTCCCCACCAGGAGGGCGGTATATAACTAGTCCAGCTAGGGATAGGTGAGGTCCCACCTGAAAACAAAAATGTAACCCCTCCAGTCCCAGAATAGTAGTGGGGGCGGAAGAAGTAAGTGTGAGCTGCTCTTTAAATATGACAGCCACACCCCCACCTCTTTTTGCGCCCATCCAATTGGAGAAACATATTTTATACCCGAGGGGTACTGCCAGCGCGATGGTGGTCATATTGTCCTCATTGAGCCAAGTTTCTGTTAAAAACAAAGCATCCCACTGATGTCCTTCCAGTAGCAGCCAGATATCATCTGCCTGCTTGACTAGAGATCTACAATTCAGAAGGCCAGCTCTGAGACCTCTGCTAATTGGTGGCTTGGGTTTAGAAAACCCCTCAACCCTCATGGCGTCCATCGCTCCCAATGATAACCCACAAGCCCCACAATCATGAGGGAGGGCGGCAGTCTCCAGGTCAGTCCTATGCGCGCAGTCGACAGCCGTGGTGTTAAAAGACCACAGGATTTCCCGCGACCACACAATCCTACCCATATATGCATCATCACTGCCAGCATGCCTGGCCCCAGCCGCGGTCTGGTCGCGGACGGGCGCAGACGGGCTTGCCTTAGGCGCGCCTTCGGCGCGCAAACGGCGCGCCCGCTGCGCCCGTCCGCTGCGCGTCCGGAAGATGCACATGTTAAATAGGTAGTAGGGAGGAGGGGCGTGGCCTGATGGTAGTGGGCGTGGCCTGTGTGTCCCGGGGAATGGCGGCAACACAAGAAAGTATCCCGCGACAGCGTTCTAAACCGCTTCGCGGTGGTGCCCAAGGGAGAGTGAAGGTAAATATTGTTTAAAATCACAACAAATACACAGCAAATACACTCAAAGTTTTAAAATTATGCGATGCGTCTCTCCCGGCTTCCGCCTCAGGAGGTCAAAGGTGTTCTGGATCGCGCTAGTGTTCAGCGCGCTCTAAACACCCTGATTTAGGGGGCGTGGCCTGATGGTAGTGGGCGTGGCCTGTGTGTCCCGGGGAATGGCGGCAATACGAGAAAGTATCCCGTGACAGCGTTCTAAACCGCTTTGCGGTGGTGCCCAAGGGAGAGTGAAGGTAAATATTGTTTAAAATCACAACAAATACATTATCCTGCCTCGTTCCTCTGCCTCTTCCATCATCCTGCCTCGTTCCCTCCCTCCTCCATCATCCTGCCTCGTTCACTCCCTCCATCATCCTGCCTCGTTCACTCCCTCCTCCATCATCCTGCCTCGTTACCTCCCTCCTCCATCATCCTGCCTCGTTACCTCCCTCCTCCATCATCCTGCCTCGTTACCTCCCTCCTCCATCATCCTGCCTCGTTCACTCCCTCCTCCATCATCCTGCCTCGTTCCTCTCCCTCCTCCATCATCCTGCCTCGTTCACTCCCTCCTCCATTATCCTGCCTCGTTCCTCTGCCTCTTCCATCATCCTGCCTCGTTCCCTCCCTCCTCCATCATCCTGCCTCGTTCACTCCCTCCTCCATCATCCTGCCTCGTTCACTCCCTCCTCCATCATCCTGCCTCGTTACCTCCCTCCTCCATCTTCCTGCCTCGCTCCTTCCCTCCTCCATCATCCTGCCTCGTTACCTCCCTCCTCCATCATCCTGCCTCATTACCTCCCTCCTCCATCATCCTGCCTCATTACCTCCCTCCTCCATCATCCTGCCTCGTTCACTCCCTCCTCCATCATCCTGCCTCGTTCCTCTCCCTCCTCCATAATCCTGCCTCGTTCACTCCCTCCTCCATTATCCTGCCTCGTTCACTCCCTCCTCCATCATCCTGCCTCGTTCCTCTGCCCTCCTCCATCATCCTGCCTCGTTCCTCTCCCTCCTCCATCATCCTGCCTCGTTCACTCCCTCCTCCATCTTCCTGCCTCGTTCCTTTGCCCTCCTCCATCATCCTGCCTCGTTCACTCCCTCCTCCATCATCCTGCCTCGTTCACTCCCTCCTCCATCATCCTGCCTCGTTCACTCCCTCCTCCATCTTCCTGCCTCGTTCACTCCCTCCTCCATTTTCCCTGGATCTCATCTTCTCTGGATCTCTTCTCCTTCCCTTGCCTGTCCTCACCGTCTTCTTGTGTTCTCTAGGACCATCTTTGGTCCTCTTTTGGGAGGCAGTTTATGAGCCAGCAAGACCAGAGGAAGTCGCCCGAGTGTGGTGACTCTGGTAGGGTTGGGTTTGTACCCAGCCACCACTGGTGACTCCACAAAATGTGCTGGAAAGCCAAGCAAGATTCTGGCCAATCAAAACACCTGCATAATGTGCATTCACACCACACTCTGCTAGAAAGGACTACATGACCCACAATTCCCCAGGGATGTTGAGACTCATGGTAGTGGCAGAAATCAATGTGAGTGGTTCACTGGGATTGGGGGACACACCACTGATCTCCCCCTTACTAACACTGTACCCGTTTTCAGACCCCGTCTATACCCGCATGTACCGCGGTATTATTTTTCATGTGCAGCATTGTCTGTGCACAGAGAAAACATTAACATTCCTTTCTATAAGATAAATCACATAGCAAACCTTGATTTATTACATCTTATTGTGTTCTGAGTCTCTAACCCCACACCACCTCTCGGAGGAAGCCTCGGACTTCTCTGCTTTACTACCCTGAACTCCCGGAGTGTCCTTCCCTTTCTGGCCTCTGACACTCTGCTCTCTGACCCTACAGCCGCTGTTCTGTTTTTATTACCTGGGTCCCCTACAACCTTCTGCTCTCTGACCCTATAGCAGCTGCTCTGTTTGTACTCCTGTGTACTCCTACAACCCTCTACTTTCTCAACCCTACAGCAGCACTTCTGTTTGTACTCCCCGGGTCCCCTTTAACCTTCTGCTTTCTGACCCTACAGCACCTGTTCAGTTTGTACTTCCCCGGTCCCCTTCACAACCTTCTACTTTGTGACCCTACAGCAGCTGTCCTGTTTGTACTCCGCGTCCCCTACAACCTTCTGCTCTCTGATGCTCCCCTTTTACTCTCAGACCCCTCCAGCTATTTACACACAACTGTGCTCACTTGTTGATGCTCCCCTTCTCTACAGCTGCCACCTAGGTCCCCTGCTCCCCCTTCTACTCTCCAATCCCTCCAGCCTCCTGCACACTAAGGCCTCTGTTTCTGAACTTCTGCCCTCCTTGTTCTCTGGGGATTCCCTCCTCCCCCTCAAATGTTTCCAACCTCTTGCATTTCTTGGCTGCTGTATGACGCCCACTCTCCCTTCCTTCTGGTCTCTTCGACTCTTTGCATACCCCATGTGTTGTAGATACCCTCATATTTTTTGAATCTCGAGTTCTTAAAACACTGGTTGCTTGATTCCCCCTTTTCTTTATTTTGCTTTTTGTACCAGCCATACTGCCCCAACACCTTCTTAGACTACACACACCTGCTGCCTCCATCCCTTGTGCTTTTTGTCTGCTCTACCACCCCACCTGCTCTCTGACCCATCCATCCTGGCTAGACTATCTGGATCCGGACACCTTTCTCATCTAGGATGCCCCAGCTACACTTGTGCACCTGTACACTATTAGGGTTTTAATAACACTCATCTTTGCCACCACGTGAACATCTTGTTGATTTACTGTCTTTTCTGTACCTATTTTAGAGGATAAAATAGTGTAAATCAAATAATCAAGAAACGCTTGGCACTGTGCCGACGTTAAATGGAAAACCACTGCAAGTTCCGCAGCATGTGTAAACACGTGTAGATCATGAATACGTTTTTGTATCGGTTTTATAATAACTCCATGTGTTTAATGCTGTTGTTCCCACACATATTGTGTACTCCTAAAATGCTTCCATCATTCTGTGTGGCCTCTTCCCACACTATTCGCCACCCCTAAATAGTAATGTGCACTTTCCTTTGATCTCGCCCTATTTGAGTTGTCATCCGTACTATACAGGACAAACATGTTCTGTAGTTGGTTTTGGTGATATATAGGACACTGCATTAGCCACAAACCTAAACAGGACTCAAACCCCCCACACCCTCTCCCAATTACAAGACAAGTGGCACCTATGCAATATTTTACACGTTCCAATTTCACAATAGCACACACTCTCCCCGACCCATTACACACTAACCAAGGTAAATTACAACTAGAGACAATGTTGATCAGTTTACTCATTTTAATACAAAAATAAAATATAAACATATATTTGAGCAATATGGGCTTTATAAAAGTTAGCAATAAGATTAAAATAAATTAAAATTCTCATTGTGACACAAACACATTAGCTGCAGAGAGCACAGCATTTATTCAGTCCATGTGGCCATAGAATTTTCTGAATGACCTAGAAAAGTCTGTTAAGGGCCAGAAGTCTGTTTAATCCACTTTCTCGATTAGTGTGTCCATAGGAAGAGCACATTGTTGTCTTCGATTAATCTACCTCCTCAATGGAGGGGCCATGCGAAGAGTCCATTATTGTCCACAGATAAACCACCTCCTCAATGGTGGGACCATGAGAAGAGTCCATTATTAATCCACCTCCTCAATGGTGGGTCCAGTGCTGGAGCTCCCTTGGCGGGCCTGAGATCCACAGCTCGCACCAGGCATTCCCCCAGACATCCCGCCCTGGTAGAGTTTGGTGATGATGGGATTACAGACCTTCTCCAGCTCTTTCTGCTGGTGCTCATATTCCTCCTTCTCTGCCAGCTGGTTGCTCTCCAACCAGGAGATGGTCTGGTTACACTTGTCCACTATCTTCTTCCGTTCATCTTCGCTGATCTTGTCTTTAAGTTTGTCATCCTCCACTGTACTCTTCATGTTGAAGGCGTAGGACTCCAGTGCATTCTTGGCAGAGACCTTCTCTCTCTGGGCTTCATCATCTGCTTTGTACCGCTCAGCCTCCTGCAACATCCTCTCAATCTCCTCTTTGCTCAGCCGCCCCTTGTCGTTGGTGATGGTGATCTTGTTCTGTTTGCCTGAACTCTTGTCCACAGCAGAGACATTCAGGATACCGTTAGCATCTATGTCAAAGGTCACCTCAATCTGTGGTACACCACGAGGGGCTGGTGGGATTCCGCTTAGATCAAATTTCCCTAGAAGATTGTTGTCCTTGGTCATGGCTCTTTCACCCTCATACACTTGGATCAGGACACCAGGCTGGTTGTCAGAGTAGGTGGTGAAGATCTGGGTTTGCTTGGTTGGGATGGTGGTGTTACGCTTGATAAGGACAGTCATCACACCACCTGCAGTCTCAAGCCCCAGTGAGAGAGGTGCTACATCCAGGAGGAGCAGGTCCTGCACATTCTCAGACTTATCACCCATCAGTATAGCAGCTTGCACTGCTGCACCGTAGGCCACAGCCTCGTCTGGGTTGATGCTTTTATTCAGTTCTCTGCCATTGAAAAAGTCCTGCAGCAGTTTCTGGATTTTGGGAATGCGGGTTGATCCTCCTACAAGCACAACTTCATGGATCTGAGCTTTGTCCAGCTTGGCATCTCTCAGAGCTTTCTCCACAGGATCAAGGGTTCCTCTGAAGAGGTCAGCACACAGCTCCTCAAAGCGAGCTCTGGTGATGGAAGTGTAGAAATCAATGCCTTCGAACAGCGAATCAATCTCAATGCTGGCCTGAGTGCTGGAAGACAGGGTTCTCTTGGCTCTCTCACAAGCAGTTCTCAGCCTCCTGACGGCCCTCTTGTTCTGGATAATGTCCTTCTTGTGCTTTCTCTTGAATTCCTCAATGAAGTGACTAACCATGCGGTTGTCAAAGTCTTCACCTCCCAGGTGGGTGTCTCCAGCTGTAGCCTTGACTTCAAAGATGCCATCATCAATAGTTAGAATGGAAACATCAAAGGTACCTCCACCCAGGTCAAAGATCAGGACATTGCGCTCTCCCCTGCCGCTCTTGTCCAGACCATAGGCGATGGCTGCTGCTGTGGGCTCATTGATGATCCTCAGCACATTCAGGCCAGCGATCACCCCTGCATCTTTAGTGGCCTGCCTCTGGGAGTCGTTGAAGTAAGCAGGCACCGTGATGACGGCATTGGAGACTGGGTGGCCCAGGTATGCCTCAGCGGTCTCCTTCATCTTGGTCAGCACCATGGAAGACACCTCCTCAGGGGAGAAAGTCTTGTTCTCTCCTTTGTACTCCACCTGCACCTTGGGCTTCCCACCATCGCTCACCACCTTGAAGGGCCAGTGCTTCATGTCCGCCTGCACCACCGCGTCATCAAACTTCCTGCCAATCAGTCTCTTGGCATCAAAGACGGTGTTCTGGGGGTTGAGGGCCACCTGGTTCTTGGCGGCGTCTCCGATGAGCCTCTCCGTGTCTGTGAAGGCCACATAGCTGGGGGTGGTGCGGTTGCCCTGGTCGTTGGCGATGATCTCCACCTTGCCATGCTGGAAGACGCCCACGCAGGAATAGGTGGTGCCCAGGTCGATGCCGATAGCGACGCCCTTGGGTGCAGACATCTTCAGGTTTGGGGGGTTCTGGGGAGGCTCTTGTCAGGTTCTTGCCTTTAGGCTTCTTTCGGCGGCGATGAAAGAAACGTCTCTCAGCTCTGTTCAGTGACGTCTCTCCTCACTGGTGATGGAAACGGCGTCTCGGCTGCTGTTCTGTGACTGGTCTTCTCACTGGTGATGGAAGCGGCTCCTCCGGTCGTTCCTCTCTGTCTTCTCTCCTCACAGGTGATGGAAGCGGCTCCTCTAGTCCTTCCTCTCTGTCTTCTCTGTTCTCCGGCTCGGATCTGACAGCGTCCCTCACCGGCTCCTGTATTTATTCTCCAGCAGCCGCATACACCAAGTAGCCACGCGCAGTGGAACACGCCCTGCGACCAATCACAACTTCAGGATTATCATACAGCTAGATATTTCCCGAAGTTTCCGCTCTATTGCCCAATCAGGAGAGGCCTGGGCGGTGCGAACAGAGCAGCTTCTGGAAGGCTCTCGTATTTGTCAGACCTGCTGGCCAATCAAAATGCAGCCCTTCCAAGAGCCTTCGAGAAATGCCCAGCACCGTGGAGGCTCGGCACACCACAGCCAATCAGAGAGGAGGAGGTGTTGTTGATGTAAATGATTCTGTCAGCAGTCCCAGGAATGTTCCAGATGTTTCTTTGCTGTCACCACTGGCGGGGTATGGAAAGGGCGAGAAACCAGGGACCCGCGCCATGAACGCAGACAATGAAAACAGCTCCAGGCTCTATAATTCTGCCTTTAAAAAATGGTTCGAATCACGAAAGTGGAGGCAATATATTCACTCACGGATTTACATCACTGCCGGGTAATGCATTGCTCACCATTGTGAATTGGAAGCAAGAAGTGCATTAAAAGAACACATTTTTCCGTGCCCTCTTTTCCAGTTGCCTCCGTCATGCGAATACTGACTCCACATACTGTATCAGGCCTGTAGTGTCGTCACAAGTGAACTGCATCTTGGAACCTGTAGTGCGGGCGCAGCTTCTGCATTAAGCAAGATAAAAACGGATTAAAAAAAATTATAGCCGAGAGCAGTGAAGGCAATCCGATCCCACCCCAGCAAGATGTGAATCCTTTGGGTGAAAGGAAACTGTGTTCTGGGGGCCAGTGGTTAGGTTAGCGGGAGTCCGATGGGGACTCATGGTGAAACCTAGAGTCTGTGCACCAGAATCCTGAGCCCAGGCAATGAGAGAATTCAGGCAACGTTACTTGTGAACGGCTGCTGTCTGCAGCACTCACACAGGTCAAGAGTCACATTGTGGGTCAAGGGGCTCCCGGGCTCTCCTGCTCCTCCAGCCTGGACGGAAGGACCGAGCAGAGCTCTAGGCTCTCAGTGGGGCAAACAGGTATCACGCTGGGGTTCAGCGATGAAGAGGGCCTAGCACTGTTCAGGGAAGGATAGTCTTCCCCTGGGCCAAACGCAGGGCTCGCTGCCGTCCGCCGTTCAGTCTCTGCTGCTACACCGCGGTACTTGACGGTGTTTGGACAAAATATCGAAAACACCAATATCGGGGGACAGAATATCATATCAAAAATATCGAGGACAAGAATATTGTTTCAAAGATAGCGAGGCCCAAAATATCGTGTCAAAAATATATCGAGGACCAGAATATTGTGAAGGTCAAGTGTAGTTTTACTGTATATATCTCCACATATATGTACCTTGATGATATATTATCTTCAAGGTACGTAGATCTGGAGCTAAGAATAGTACATTTATACTTACCTGTTTGCACTTACCTACTTGATATGTGTGTCCTTTATATTTTTGACACGATATTTGTGTTTCCTAAATTCTGTCACTGATCCATGCTTGGCCACTGGGCTGGGGAGTCCTCTTCTAGGGAGCCCCCTTCTGCCAGAGTACCTTGTGTACCACTTCCTGGTTAAAAATAGTTCTCATCTCTCAAGAGACAGCACTCCTAGCAGGATACAAGACTTCTCAGGTGTGTGTTCAACCGGAAGGGAAGCCGGAAATCGGGGATCCTCACGCTGGAGATCAATGGTATCTTGGATACGTGGCTGTGTCCACCTCCTTGGTCAAGAGTCTCCTGGCACACTGTCCTGGTCTTCCATCGAATGTTTATGCCCCTTTGGCGCTGCCTCTCTCTTTATTGTGGTTTGGGGTGTTTCAGAATCAAGGGCTGAAGCTGGGTGTGTCTTGACTGTGAATATAAAACAATGGTACACGAGGGAGAGGTTTGTTCTACCTAACAACTACACTAACACTACACAGCAGCCCTTCAGATGAATAAAGCAAGGAGGAGGAGCTAGGGCTGCCTCTACACTTCCAATGACTAGCTGCCCCTTACTATCTCTTCACTGGGGCATAGGGAGAGGGTTCCAGGGCCCTCTACCAAATCAGAAAAGTATCTGTGCTGACCAACCTCAACTCCAAATAGTCAACCATTCACACATACACAGGGATCCACAAGGGATTTCTGTTCACAGTTCAGCACACACACACAAACTCAACATATTTTTTATTGTGTTTTATAGAGCGCGAACTTGACCCGTGAGGGTATCAAAGCGCTTTACATGGTATACAGTGCTACAAATAAGAAAAGTTTAAATTGCAGAAATATACAAGATCAACATGTAAGTTTACAATCACGAAGAAAGTTTGTAATCGCGCAGGACCCTTAAGTTCTCGGAGTAAGGAGTTGGTGATCTGGGAAAGCAGTAGTCTTGGATTAGTCAGGCAATGCAGTGGTTGCGAGTATGCCTTAGACGAGAAATTTACCCATGAGAAAGGTTTTGGCCTCGTTTTTGAAATGTGCTAGAGAAGGGATTCTTCTGATGGCAGGTGGGAGAGAGTTCCAAATTCTTGGTGCTGCTCCGGTGAACGCCCTGTTGTATTGTATTGTATTGTATGTCGCTTTTGTAAAGGGCATGGTTACCAGGAGGCCTCCCAGCGCTGAGATTGAATAATACACTGAGGGGGAAGGGGGGGGGGGGGGGGGAATGAGGGATCATTTAGGAAAGAGGAAGGTTTTCAGTGTTTTCCGGAAGCGGAGGTGGCCAGATTCGGTACGTTGTTGCAGAGGGAGGGAATTCCAATGTGAGGCTGCATTCACCGAGAAGCGGCTGCCTCCGGTGCGAGCCTTCTTGATTCTGGGCACCGTGGCCAGAAACCCATTGTCTGAACGCAAGGGTCTATTGGGTTTATAGGGGGTGACCAGGTTTCTCATGATCGGGGGTCCTTTACCTTGCAAGATTTTGTGGGTGATGCAGAGGGATTTGAAGATAATCCTCTCTCCCACAGGGAGCCAGTGAAGCGCTTTGAGAGCAGGTTTGGCAGATGCTCTGAGGGGGATACCCATTAGTAGCCTAGCAGCGGCATTTTGAATTTGTTGCAACTTATTAATTGTGGCTTCAGGGGCTCCTAGGAAGATTGCGTTGCTAAAGTCTAGTCTGGATAGAACTAGACCTTGTATCAGTAACCTCCTGGAATGATGGGGGAGGAGGGGGAGGACTTTGCGGGCGGAGCGAAGTAGGCCGAAGCAGGTGCCTGCTGTCTTTTTCGCTTGAAAGTTAAGCGAAAGGTCCTGCTCAAGCCAGACCCCCAGACTCTTGATTTCTTTTTTTGGGGTCAGGGGGTCCCCTAGACAGGACGGCCAGAGGGAAGGGGGTATAGAGGCCGAATTGTGACCTAGCATCATGATTTCAGTCTTAGATCCGTTTAACTTGAGTGAGGAGTCACACATCCAAGCATGGATCTTAGTCAGGCACTGATGGAAATTGTCAGGGCATTGGTCGAGATGCAAGAGTGAGACGACCAGTTGGGTGTCATCGGCATAGCTTACTATTTTTATCCCGAAAGGGGCGACCGCATCCTCCAGGGGGGCCATGTACACGTTAAACAGTGTGGGGCTCAGGGATGAGCCCTGTGGCACCCCACACTGGAGGGATATTGGAGCAGATTGTGAGTTGCCTTCCGAGACTTGAAAGGTGCGGTTTGAAAGGTAGGATGTTAACCAGGTCAGAGCAGACCCTCGTATTCCTGCTTCGGCCAGGCGCTGGATCAGGATACGGTGATTCACTGTGTCAAAGGCCGCACTCAGGTCCAGGAGGATCACTGCGACTGATCCTCCTGACTCCGTTGTAGGTTCTATTTTTCTGAAAGGAGGCGGGTTGGAGTAGGAGGTTTCTAGCGGACCGGGAGTTCCTGCTTCCTCCAGATATCACTTGTTTCTGAGCCAGATAGGCGGGGGAGTTTGTGTATAGGGCCTTGTGTGTAATGCATGCACGTTTCAGCTGAAATCTGGCCTCTAGGGGGAGCCAGTTCAGTGCTTTCATGTGTGGCGGGATGTGGTTGAACTTCCTGGTGCCTGTAAGTAGCCTGGTGGCCTCGTTGAGGCAGGCTTTTAAAGGCGCTAGGGAGATCTTGGGCAGTCCAGTGAGGGTGGAACAGCCATATTCCAGTCTGGAGATGACTAGTGCTTGAACTGCAATTTTTAGGTCACGAGCAGCGATGAAAGGTTTCAGCTTCCAGAGGTAGCTCAAGTGGAATCTGGCTGCTTTAGCCATAGAGTCAATGTGGTCTCGCATGTTCAGGTTGCAGTCAAGGATTATGCCCAGGGATTTGGCAGAGTCCACAATGGTTGGTGGGCAGTTCAGGGCTGTGATGGTCTTGATCCACTTTTGAATCTCCGGGTTGGTTTTTGAAGGGGAGAATAGGAGAAATTCCATTTTCTTTGCATTAAGTTTGAGTTGGTTAGAGGCTAGCCATTGGACGGTCATTTCCACGGTGTCATTCAGGCGGAGGATCTCCTTGAGCGAAGAGATATTGATGTAAATTTGGGTATCGTCCGCATACATATGGTAGGAGATGTTGGCAGTGCGCAGAACTTCGGTGAGTGGCTCTATGTAAAGATTAAAGAGGGTGGGGGACAGGGTTGAGCCTTGGGGGACTCCAACCGTGACCGGGGTGGAAACTGATAGGTTGCCGTTAATGAGAAATCTCTGAGAACGGTTGTGGAGGAAGGACCTGAACCATTCCAGTACCACGCCATCCAAACCCATGCTGAATTTGAGGCGTTCAAATAGTTTTTCATGGTTGACCATATCGAAGGCAGAGGATAGGTCAAGCAGGATTAGAAGGCAGGTTATGCCTTGGTCTAGGGCTTGGAGGGCATCATCCACGATGTGGAGCATAGCAGTTTCAGTGCTGTGCCCTGGTCTGAAGCCAGATTGAAAATCGTCAAGTAGGTGGAAGTTGTTGATGTGCTGGCTTAGTTGTTGTTGTTGTTGTAGACACTCCTCCAAAACTTTGGCTAAAAGCGGGATATTGGAGATAGGTCTAAAATTGTCAGGGGAGGCTGGGTTCAGTGTGGGCTTTTTCAAAATGGGGAGGACTTGGCCTGCTTTCAAGGGGTCTGGGATCAAGCCTTGTGGAAGAGAGGCGTTTATAATTGTAGTCCAGCAAGGGATATCCAACGTGCATGCATTTGCACACACAACTCTGCAGCCATGTTCCAAGGTGATGTGCAAAGATTTGGTTGAGGGAAACTCAAGCAGTGCTTTAAAAACAAGTAAGGCCAAAATACATCTCTCCCCACCAGCAATACAAAGTAGCAATGTCCCTTCTACTCTAGCCAGTGCTGCCACCACTGCCAGTCTCTCTTATCAGAGTGCGAGGACACCAATAATTGTCTGCAGTAGGGGTGCACTTTGGGTGCCACTCCAGACCTGAGAGCCCTCTCTGTGTCATTGTGTCACACAAGAGGTTTCCAGTGAGTCACAAAACCAACAGCAACTATCAGGGGACATTCCTCTCCTAATATATTAATCTACCTTTAGTAAGTACACACATCTGTTCCAATGTCCTCCAGGACTGACCTGTAACACTCTTGCTGTTCTGAACCGTGGTCCACACATAACTCTGCTGATCCCATCATTTCCAACTTCAGGGACCTCTATAAAACCAGCTCTTCCACCAGTGTCTTTGAATTCTGAAAAGAAGTACCCCACCTAAACACGCTATCACTTCATCACCAAAGCTGCGGATGGGGTGTACCATGTAACACTTCTTTACTAACAAAGGGGAAATGATCAAGCTTAAAATTATTGAGACCAAATCTCAACAGCTCTCGAGTCTAACAAGAGACCACACTACCCCTCTTCAGACATTTATCTACTCGTTCACCTGAGTTTTGTGCCCAATCAACCTGCTCTTCCAATTGGATAAATAACTCAGAAAGGCTTACTTTTTTGCTGGTTAATGAATGAGTGCATGATAATAAAATGAAGCATACAAGCACAGCACTTGAAATTGTAGCTTTACTTGCTGGATATTAACAAGCACATATAAATCCACCTCTACAACTTTAATTTCTGCTGCAACAGTAGAAATCAAATCCTCTAGTCATTTATATGTTCTTCTCTGGCTGAACAGTGACCTTCAACTCTTCTTCATAAGAGAAATGGGAGAGGATCAGAGACAAGAGGAGTCCACAGAGGTAAAAATAAGTGTATAGTGAGAGGTGAAGTAGAGGGAGACACGAAGAGGACAGAGGGGTAAAGAGAAGGGTATAGTGAGAGGTGGAGAAGATGGGGGAGAGATATAGAGATAGGGATGATGTAGAGGACGGGAGACAATAGGAGGGCAGGGAGGTAAAGGGAAGGGTATTGTGGGAGGGGTGAGGTAGAGGGAGAAGAGAGGTAGAGATAGGGACGATGTAGGAGATTGGTGAAGAAGGAAGAGACATAAAAGATAGAGGGAAGGTGAGGTAGTCAGGAAGACAAGTACAGTGGTAGAAAGATTAGGAGAAAGGTAGAGAGAGAGGTAAAGAGGTAGGTATGATTGTAGAGTAAAGTAGAGTGAGCAATATCTTAGAGAAAAAGAAATTACAGACCCAAAGTGGCAGAGTGCGGTAAGGTAGCAAGCGAGGTGAATTAGAGCAGGGTAGACAGGACGAGAGGTGAGGTATTAAGAAAAGTATTAATAGATGTAACATAGAAAGAGTGATGAGGCAGAGACGGAAGCAAACTGAGAAGAGGTATAGACCAATAAATAGGTTAGGTAAAGAGAGTAGTGAGGCAGAAAGGTAGAGAAGTGGTTAAAGGGTAGAAAGAGAAGAGGTGCATAGAGGAAAAAGGTGCAGATACAGGCGAATTACAGAAACAGGTGATGATAATATAGCAGTAGAGAGTGAGAAGGTGAGTTAGAAAGATAATAGTATGGAAGTCAGAGAGGTAGAGATGAACACATGAGGTAAAGAGAGAGTTTATATAGAGAGTGTAAACTGCAATGCAGAAGGAGGTGCAGAGAAAAATATGATAGAGAGAATGCAATCATAGAGAAAAAGAGATAGAGGTAGCGAAAGAGAGATAGTGAAAAAGAGTAAGATATTGAAGAGGAGGAGGTAACAGAGGGTAAAAGAGTGAGAGGAGGTGAAGAAGTAAGGCAGTGAATACATAGTTAGGTAAAATGAGAGATATATCCAGTAGATATAGTTGAGGTGAGGCAGAACAAAATGGATTAGATACATAGATGTGAGGAAACAGGCTTTTTGAAGGTTTAACCCCCCACGTTTTGCCCCCATTTTGACTACTGGGTACTGGTGTAATTGCTCTGAGACACCCCGAGCCCTGCTAAACAGGATTCAGTGCATGTGCTCTGACCCATAGGTAAACAACCTTTACAACGCAACTTTTACCACACAGTGCCTTTACGACGCAACTTTTACAATGCAAACCAGTACAACGCATTGCGCTGGGGGGCGCTCTAGGATAGGGAATGTGTTTAATGTACTATCCAACACCTTCCCTACTATCCACGGGGACTGGAGTTGGAATAGTAAATTAAACAATTCACTATCCAGCGCCTAAAAGCACTATGCGTTGTAATGGTATGCGTTGTAAAAACCGCGTTGTAAAAGCATGCGATGTAAAAGCATGCGTTGTAATGTCATACATCCGACCCATAGGGTGGCGTATGTTTAATTGGCTTGTAGTTGCAAGTAAGTTGGGTTATGCCAATTGGGGAATTGGCATAACCCAACTTACTTGTAAGTCTCCAGGTTATGGTATGCTGGGTACCTGGAGCCTCCAAGTTGAGGTGTCTCTCCTGGACTGCAGCACTAGTTGTGCCCCCACGAGTACAAAAAGATAAAACCTGGCTTGGAGCCTGATGCGATAGCAGGTAGCTTTGCCTCGTATTATGAGACCCTATATGCGCCCGGGAGTGCTTGGAAGCGGAGATGGTGCAGCGGTTTATAGACGACCTCCCTCCGAGGGCCGTTACGGATGAGGTTCGGGATGTATTGGACCGACCATTGACGGATGACGAGCTGGCCACGGCACTGGGCGAATTGAACCCGGGTAAGGCGCCGGGCCCGAATGGGTTCCCGAGCGAATTCTTTAGACAATATGCGATGCAGCTGACTCCCCACTTCCGGATGGTCATTGAGGAGGCGTGTGAGAGTGGCACGCTGCCCCCGGACTGGAGACATGCGGAGGTAGTTGTTTTTCTGAAGCCGGGGCGGCCTCCGGAGAAACATGAGTCCTACCGTCCAATCTGGTTGCTTAACACCGAGGTCAAGATCCTGGCAAAGGCCCTCGCTAATAGACTCAAGCCCCACATCACAGATTTGGTCCACCCGGACCAAGCCGGCTTTATGTCACAGCGTGCCACTCGTCATAATATCAGGCGGGCTCAGGTTGCGATTTCGGCCTGGCGGGGATTGGGAGAACGGGCTGCGCTGCTATTGGCAGACATGGACAGGGCGTTTGACTCCCTGTGCTGGATGTACTTATTTGCCCTTCTGGGGCGTCTGAATCTTGGCCCCCTATTCCTAGCCTATGTACGGCTCTTATACACGGACCTCACGGCTGCGGTGCGAGTGGGCGGAGTGATATCTCGCTCTTTTAGCATCCAGCGGGGGACGAGACAGGGCTGCCCCCTCTCCCCGTATTTATTTGCGCTTGCGATGGAACCCCTTGCGGCGTGGTTGCGGATCGACGCTCAGCTAAAGGGATTTCAGTGGTCGACCGACGTGGCAGATAGGATAGCCCTATACGCAGATGATGTGCTGTTTTTCCTTACTGATCGAGAGCGCTCGGGGCCTCGCATTCTGCGAATCCTACAAATTTATGGCGAAACATCGGGCCTCTATATGAACCCCGGGAAATCTACCCTCTGGGGGGTCCTCAGCCAGTTGGAGAGTGGGCCGAAGGGATTCGGGTGGCCACAGACGGAGTGAAATACTTGGGGGTGTTTCTCACGGAGGATGCGTCCGTGGCCCGGGAGCGTAATATTACCCCGGTGTGGGAGCACATACGGGAGGACATCAAGGCATGGGCCAGAATGCCGCTCTCCATCCATGGTAGGTCTGCCATTTTTAAGATGGTGGCGCTCCCACGCCTACTTTATCAATTGCAAAACCATCCGGTGTTGGTCCCACAGAGTTGGTTTCGGCGCCTTAACACGGCGCTGAGTGGCTTTCTCTGGGAGGGGGGCGCTGTGCGAGCTGCCTTGCGGACTTGCTTTAGCTCCACGTACACGGTAGGACTGGCCACATCAGACGTCATGTCCTACTACCAGGCATCCCACCTCCTGGTTCTGAACGAGAGGTGGTATGTGGACAGGGGCGATCCCGCATATGCAGTGGAGCGAGCCCTGATGGGCACTGCCTTCTTACATACGCTACTTTACTTGGCATCCCTCCGGAGGTCCCTGCCGTCCACTACGCAGGTGGTCTTTCAGATATGGCGACAGGCCCTGCGTAGGATGGGATGGTGGAATGTTCTAACATTAGAAACCCCATTGTGGCAGAATGGTAGGTTGCCTCAGCTCGCTGCCCTGGTGGGCTTCCGGGGTTGGGATGCGATAGGTATCTCGAAACTAGGCGATGTTATGTCAGGGTGTGTCCTCAAGTCCTTTGATACTTAACGGGAGGAATTCGAGATGCCACGTACCCAATTCTACAAATACCTCCAATTCCGGCATGCACTTACTCCATATCTTCAGGGGGTGGAGGACCTACCGGAATTCAGTCCCATCGAGGCCAAGGTCTTTATGGGAGAACTACCCGACAAAAAGATATCCCGTATCTATCAAACCTTAGTGCGGCATTGCTCCACGGACCTTGCACAGCTTAGGACAGCGTGGGAGCGGGATGTTGGGGAGCTTGATGAGGAGGACTGGGTGGAGGCGCTGGAGGGACCCAGGGGAGCGGCCATCTCCACGCGCTTGCGACTAATACAATTCAGGTACCTTCATCGTGTGTATTACACTAGGCAGCGCTTGTGGAGGGCGGGCTTGATAGCATCCCCGGAGTGCCTTAGGTGTGGATCGGAGGAAGGTACGCTGCTGCATACAGTATGGGACTGCAGGGTCATAAGGAAGTTCTGGGATGGGGTTTTCAGATGTTTGAATGAGGCCCTGGCCTGGGTGCTTCAGAAGGATCCCAAGCTGGCACTTCTACACGTACTGGCTGGGGTGGGGGGCAATCGGTATAAGCGTAATCTATTATTGTTGGGGCTCACCCTGGCCAAAAGGGACATTGCAAGATCTTGGAAGGCACCCCGAGCCCCATCACTTATAGCTTGGAAGAATGGGATGGACTTTAGTATGGGCCTGGAACAGCCAATATATGTGGCCAGGGGATGTCCTCGAAAGCACTACAAGATATGGAAGAGGTGGGCGGACTTTCGGGGTCTGGACTTGGAACCACCTCCTGAAGAGGATGTATTTCAGATCCCTTGACAGCCCAACAGCCTGAGATGCACAAGGTCACTGTGGTACGTTTGGCAAGTGCAATATGCTTTAAGCAAAACACAGGCAGAGCAGGCGGCGGCACGCACGGGGGGAGGGGGGTTGTGGGTGGGCGGGGAGGGGGGGCGGGGAAGCGGGAGTTGTGCTACCCCCTTTCTTTACTGTTTTATTCACTTGTTTGCTCATCTATGAAAATAATTGCATGAAATTTGTGATTGATAACTTGCTTCTAGTGATTGTCTCTGGCTCTCAGGGCATTACTTGATATGTCTCCACCATGCAATCAATAAAATCTGTTTTAAAAAAAAAATACTCATTAGTTTTCACTGTACAAATGTGATGTGTCTACGTTGCGTTTTGGGCCATTTCCTGTCGTGGGCAATATGCCTACCCACATAAGTGCAGTACCACTTTTAGCTGCAGACTTGGGTGAATCCTGGGTGTGGAGAAGTTTGTGGCTCCCCACAGATTCCAGAACTTTCCATCACAGAAATGTGACAAAATATGTTTTTTGACACAGTTTGAGATTTGCTAGGGATTCTGGGTAACAGAAACTGGTGAAAGCCACACAAGTCACCCCATTTTGGATTCCCCTAGGTGTCTAGTTTTAGGAAATGTACAGGGTTGCTAGGTTGCCTTAGGTGCCGGCTGAGTTAGGGCCCAAAATCCACAGCTAGGTACATGGCGAAAAAAGGGTCACTTTTCATTGGAAAATGTGGTATATCCACATTGAGTTTTTGGTCCATTTCATGTCACAGACACTAGGCTTACCCACACAAGTTAGGTGCCATTTTTATCAGGAGTCTTAGGGGAACATAGAATAGTAGAACATGTGTTAGTACCGTTTGCATTACTATGCATTTCTACCTTCCAAATTTAAGACAGTGTGTAAAAAAGAAGTAATTTTGAACAATACCCTCTAATTCGCATGCTAATATGGGTACGCACAAATCCAGAGATGCACAAATACGCACTGCTTCTAAACTTCATATCTTGGGTGCGTGGCCAAGATGGCGACCTGGTAGGGCGTGTCCTTGAGTCTCTCCGCTCCTGCCTGGCATTGCCAGTTTATTTAGAGACGGAGGGGGGCCCTGGAAATTAGTGACCCCTCCCTTGGGTTCACACTGGTGACGGGGGTGTCCCTGGAGCCTGAGCTTCTAGGGTCTGGCATTGTGGCGGCTGCCCGGAGCGGCCCTGTGGGGAGGAGCAGCAGGTCTGTGGATGCCCTTTGGGGGCTGGCAAGGTGCGGATGAAGGCTTTGCGGCTGGATCCGCCAGTGAGCTTGGGGTGTGGGTTCACCTGAGGGGGCTGAGCACCAGGTGACGACATCAGCGGCATCTTGAAATGGGGCTTCGCTGGCCGGGCTCTGAGGTGGGAGTAGTCAGCCTTGTGAGTCTAGGCGAGGCCCTGGCTGCAGGAGGTCATACAGGCCCTAAGAGTGTGCGGCTCCTGCTCTATGGTGCCGTGCTGAGGAGACACGGTCCTGCGGAGACCAGGGGCCACACTCAAGGAGAACGAAGAGAGAGTCCGGGCTGCGGGAATAGGAAGATCGCAGCTGCGGCGGCCCCCTGCTGCTGCTACCCCGGTGAGTGCGAGGTACCAGCATCGACCCATATCAGGCCCAGGACATTGAGGACAAGACAGGGGTGCAAAGACTTCATCCCCCCACCTGACTTTCGGGCTGGTGCCACGCCCTCACCCATCTACATACCAGGCGCGGACCGGAGGGGCAATGCTGAGGGAGCTGACCTGGGCGGCCTGCACGGGGCCTGGGCCCCAGGTGAATGTGTAGACTCGGCGTGCCTGGGTCTGACACTGGCCGTCATTGCGCTGCAAGGAGGAGGCTGTCAGAGGGCCCAGAGCCGGCACTGAGGAGAACAGTGGAGGCCACAACATTTGAGAAACCAGTAGCCGCAGTGTGGTTGGTTGGTTGCCTGGCTGGAGGCTGCGGAGGCGCCCTGGGTGGCCTACATGAGGCCAGGCCAAGAGAGGAGAAATGAGGGTGGCATGAACCACTTCCCCTTTCCGTGTGATCGACTGTCCGGATAGAGGCTTAATCCAGTGGCCAACTCTGCACAGAGATAAGGGCTGAAGTGGGCTGGGGGGACTGGCTACTCATTCTGTGCTAACACAATGGGGGACTCATCCCTCAGAGGACCAGTGATGCGGTTGAGGCTGGAGGCAAGGTGACCACCATGCGGCATCCCCACATGGTAGGAGAGGCCCTAACATTAACACCCCCCAGCGGACCTCTTGGAGTCGGGTGTTGACTTGATGTATTACAGCAGCAGAGTGGGCCCGGGCCCACGGACTGGGCTCAGGGTTTGGGGTCATCTGCTTGCCCAGGGACACACTCTAAGGGGCATAAAGCGACTTTGCCAGCAATAGGCCCGACCAGACAGAAGAGCTCAGAGGGGCCAGGCCAAGCATCAAGAGGAGAGCACGGCTCACGGCAGAAAAGGGTGGGGAGCAATTTGCGGGCCATCTGAGTTGTACTTGCCTGCCCCCGGGACTTTAAAAAACAAGCCTGCAATGTCTACATAAGAGTGGGGGCAGCAAAAATTTACAATGGCGGCCTCCAAGGGTCGAAAGGACAGATCAGTGAAGGAAATGTTGCTTAAACCAATCAATTTGCAGCCTGAGGGCCAGATCACAATGAAGTCTATGGAAGAGACGGAGGTAGTGGAGGGAACGGAAGATCCAGTTAGTCGATCCCTTTTGGAATCTCTCTTCCCTCTCCGTGAAGACCTGTCAGCCATGAAACGAGACCTCTCGGCTGACCTGCGGGAGGTGCGTCGAGATGTGGATTGTCTGGGTAAAAGGGTCAACACCCTAGAAGAACGCGAAGCTGGGTGCGATGAGGAACTAGAGAGTCTCACGGAAGAAGTCCTTCGGTTACAGGAACAGATTCTCGACCTCCAAGCCCACAAAGAGGACTTGGAAAACAGGTCCCGGGGGAACAACATCCACATCCGAGGAATGGCATATGGATGGGAGGACATTAACATCAAAGCACTAGTGGTGGACCTTTTCTGCTCACTTCTGGGTGATCCTCAGGACTTTCCGTTTAAACTGGACCGCACTCACAGAGTGGGCCCTAGGAAGGCTGCCCGGGTTCCCCCTGCAGATATTCTGACATGTGTGCACGATTACCAGCTCAAGTAGCACATACTTCAAGCAGCCAGGGTCAACTTAGCTTTCCAATACAAGGCCAGAAACCCACACTGTACAAAGACCTAGTAGCGTCCACCTTGGGCAAGACATTTCGCCCTATAACTGCACACCTCTGGAAGGCTGACATCACGTACTCCTGGGGCACCCCTTCGGATGATTTTCACCTTCAAGGGGGAGCTCAGGGAAAAACGCCCTCTCTTCGCGGCCTACAAACTGCTGAACATTGAGGAACCCACAGCTGAGAAGACGCAACGGAGTAACTCAAGCAGTAGACGCCAAAGTGGCCACGGATGAACCACTATCAAGCCGAAGAGTCCATCATAATGACTCGATTCAGACAGCATGGCCAAGGAGAGACATGCGGTCTTGGTGTCCCTGGCGAGAGCTTCTTCGGAATAGCCCTTGTGAGTCAGAGAAAAGAATCAGTAAACATTTGCTTGCCTCCTTGCCTAGCACCAGAGCCACTTTTAACATAAGCATGAGGCTGTGTTCGGAGAGGCGGGCGGGAGAGATACCGGCTACTGGTACCCCGCAATTTACTCTCCAGGAGTTGTAAGCTCCGGACACTTGATTGTTAAATGACATTTTCTTGTATCTGTACAGTTGTTCTTTTGGGGTTTCTTTTTTCTTTTGGTGTATCTCCTTCCCTATGCCTTTGCACTCCTGGTTCTGCTTAACTTTGCATGCCCCTTGCTGGCCCCGCCCCTCAATCTTATGTGCTCACCTACAAGAAGAGATTCTTGGCATATGCCGATGCATTATTTTAGCAGTATATCCTGATCCCAGCCCACATGCCAGCAAGTATTAAGATTTTAGCCCGAACTTACTAGAGCTTAACAACCCAATTAAGAGAAGGGCCATCTTGTCATATCTCGAGAACTCAAGCGCACATATTTGCTTACTTGCGGAGACTCATCTCCTTCTCAATGACATTCACAGACTCCGCTCGAAGGCTTTACCACATCAATATTTTTCTTCATTTCCTACCAAAAAGGCTGGAGTAGCCATCATCATCTCTCGCAATTTTCAGGGATGTGGTGGGAGCAAGGGTATCTGAAATCAGAAGGCGGCTCCTGGCTTTCTCTGTATCTATAGTCACGCATACGTTCACACTAACTACTATTTACGCACCCAACGAGGGCCAGGAGGCGTTTCCCCGCATAGTGGTTACAGACTTTGCGGCCTCTTCAGACCAGCAGATACTTATAGGGGGCGATTTAAATATAGTGTTTAACAACTAACTCTACCGCTCATCCCAAAGGCAGAGACAAACAGGGGCTCTGTCCGAAAGCGGGAAAGAACTGCTGCAGAATCTGGGGTTAGTTGATATCTGCCGCACCCTTCATACCCACACAACGGACTACACATTCTATTCCCATGCCCATAAGACTTAAGCCAGGATCGATTATTTTATAGGTTCCCAATCCGACATTGAGCCCAGCGTGCTCTCAGATCAAGCCGCATTGATGCTGGTGATTCCCCCCGCAGACAGACCACCCTATTCCTGGCAGTTGCTGGAAGCTCTTCTCCACCGCTTGAGGTGGTAGTGCGCTTGACCAAGACAATGGAGCACTTCCTATTTTTCAATGACACTCTGGATACTTTCATAGTGTCCCTATGGGAAACGCTCATGTTAGTGGTAAAGCCGACTTTGTCGCCACGTCCTCGGCGGACAATAAGATTCGCAGAGAAAAGAGATGAGCTCTCCAAACAAATGCTAGAATTAGAAGGAATACACAAGCGAACCGGGGTACCTCGGGTGTGGAGGCAGCTGGAGGCAGTGCGTTTCCAGCTAGCTAGCCTCGACCTTGGTAGGGCGGAAGACGTTGCTTTATGACTGAAGCACGCGTTCTACACAAACTGTGTGCTCAGCGTCAGGCAGTTATGGTCCAAAAGGTCTTTGACGCAAATGGCTCTGAGCATACCCGAGATGCGGACATCTCCCGCACGTTCCGTGATTTTTATGCTGAGCTGTACACCGCTCAGCAGCTGCCCAAGCGGGATACTCTAAATTATCTCCAGAGAATAACTCACTCCCAGCTGACCACTGATCAGGCCTCCACCTTAGATAGCCCAATCTGCATTGAGTAAGTGATCTCAGCCATAGTTCAACTTAAACTCCTTAAATCTCCAGGCCTTAATGGGTTCACTGCTATTTTCCACAAAACCTTTTGCACCATTCTAGCCCCAATACTAACCTGACTCTTCAGCGCAATTGAGGCCTCCTCTGATATCCCACCTACGATGCTCCTTGCTTTGATTGTTGTCCTCCCTATACCTGGTAGGAATAACCGGTACTGCGCTTCCTAATGCCCAATATCCCTGTTGAACATCAATCTAAAGTTATTTGCGGGAATTCTTGCTGCTAGATTGGGAACGCCGATGCCAGGCTTGATAGACCCGGATCAAGCGGCGTTTGTTGCGACCAGACAATGTTGCAACAACACCTGGAGATTACTCCACTTCCTAGACAAAGCCCACCACCAGTCAGAGGAATGGGTCATGTTGTCTGTTGACGCTGGAAAAACGTTCGACAGGGTGCACTGGACATGCCTGGAGGCCACTCTGGAGCGGTTTGGGGTGGGGAATCGCTTCTGCAAATGGGTGTTTAGTAGCTATAGCCACCCCTCGGCCACTGTCTGGGTAAACAGATTCACCTGAGAGCCCTTTCCGAAAGCACGGGGAACGAGAGAGGGCAGCCCGCTCTCTCTGTTCCTATTTGCCCTATATATGGAGCCTTTTGCTCAGAGGGTGCAGGAGAACCATCAGATCATCGGGGTCCGGTTTGGGGGAGAGCGCCATACCATAAGCTTATATGCGGACGATGTCATTGCTACACTCGAGGCCCCCATGACGTCAATACCGGCCTTCTTCACAGAGCTAGAGAACTTTGCTGCTGCTTTGGGCTTTCGGGTCAATATGTCCAAGTCACAAGCTCTGGGGTTCTCTTTACTGCCATCCACTATATACGCTCTCAAGCAGATATGTCCAATTCAGTGGGACCAGAAATCTATACCATACTTAGGTATAAAGCTGACGACTTCAATTCAAGATAGAGTCACTTTAAATTACACCCAACTCTTGACATGGACCCGGCGGGATCTACATCGCTGGCAACCATTTGTCCTCTCTTGACTGGACAGGGTGGCGGCATTCAAAATGAGCGTACTTCCCGAAAATAGTATACCTCTTCCAAACATTGCCTGTGGACTCTCCCCCACCACTTTAAAACTACTTTAAAAAGAGTTTCTCTCTTTCGTCTGGACAGATAAAAAACCCAAGATGAATAGGGACATGATCTATAGACCCCTCAGGGGAGGGCGGCCTTGGGATTCCCAATATAGATCGCTATTTTAGGTCCACTCAGTTGCAGGCTCTGTTGGAATGGTCCCAAGGTGAGTCCGAAAAGCACTGGCTTTTATGTAGCCTGCCTTGGCGGGCCAGTCCCTGTGGAAGATCCCTTTTATCCATAAACCCATTGCCCCTTGAGGCTTTTAAGGTCACCGGTTACACGGGCAAAACTAAAGGCCTTAGATTTGTCTAGCTCTCTTAAAATCTTGAAGGGCTTGAAATCAGGCTCACCCACGGACCCCTGTACGGCGAGACTACTCGCTGCAGTCGCGGAGGTCATCAACCCCGAAGTTAATCTGATTATAAACGCCTCCCTCCGTGAGGCACGTGCACCGGAGGTCTGGAAACAGGCTAATATCCTTCCCCTACTTAAGAAGCCCACTCTTTCTCATCCCTGGGAATTATCGCCCTATCTCCTTCCTGCCCAGCTTAGCCAAACTCTGTGAGAAGGTGATGACCAAACAACTTACAGAATTTGTTGAGGGATCTGATGTTTTGCATCCAGCACAGTCCGGGTTCCTTTCCTCTTACAGCACTGAGTCAGCACTGGTGGAAATATCCGAAGCCATCCGTGAGTGCTTAGACGCCGGCGGGAGAGCAGCACTAGTGGTGCTCAACCTATCGGCGGCATTTGATACGGTACCACACTCCCTGCTGCTCACCCAACTCTCTGAGATAGGTGTCTCAGGCACTACCTGGAGCTGGCTGAGGTCCTTTTTTGAAGGGCAGGCCCAAGAGGTCTGGTTGCCTTAACACCACTGCCGGTCACCACCGGGGTCCCACAGGGGTCTACCCCTAGCCCCCTTCTTTTTAACATCTATGCCACTCCTCTGGTCTATCTAGTTGAGGGGTTGGGGGCTAAGGTGATTGCCTATGCCGATGACACCCAGCTTCCCTTTACCTGGGGAATGGATGAGGACTCTGTAGCCTTCGTTCAGCATTGCCTGTCTTCGATCTTCGAGTGGCTTGAATCGGCCCAACTCAAATGTAACGAAGACAAGTCAGAGATCCTTCTCTACGGCAAATTCCCCCCTGGCTTCAGAGACTCGATCTGGCCTCTTGGTTTCCCCCTCCCTACCTCTAAGGGCTTATCCGCGAAAAACCTAGGAGTGTGGTTTGAGGATAACCTCTCTTTTGCTGTTCAGGTAAAAAAAGCTGTCAGGCAGCTGTTTTGGCCTTCTTAAAACATTAAGGAGCTTTCTATCTCTCTTCCCCAGGCCGGCCAAAGACTACGGCAACGTGTTGTACATAGGCATACCTGGATATTCTTTGAATAGACTCCAGGTCATTCAGAATGCGGCTGCCAGGCTTCTCTTGGGAATCGCTAAGACGTGCAGCATGAGGGAACATCTCCGCGCTCTCCACTGGCTTCCCATGGCGGACTGGGTTAAATTCAAATCCCTGGTTATTGCGCATCGTGCACTCTTGGGCCAGTCTACTTACAGAAGCAGTTCTCCTTCTATGTCCCGCTGAGACAACTGCGCTCTTCAACCCTCCTTCAAGCTAGGGTGCCCCGCTTTATCCGGCATAAGATGGGCAGTTGCTCCCTGGCTATTAAGGCTGCCCAGGCTTGGAATGCTCTACCGTTTTCTCTGCAAAATACTCATGATCCGTTAGCCTTCAAGAAACGTTTAAAAACCTACCTGTTTCCGTAATTGAGGGCGATGCAGTTCAGGGACTCCTCTTGGATCCGTGCCGGTACACTCCTTGGAGTAGCTGTTGCGCGTTATAAGAGCCCTTAACATAACTTAACCTCACATGCGACAGCTGCACGCTGCAGCCTTACCATCTTCCCGTCGCCAATCATGCCCATAACCAACAATCCCGACTTTACTCCCGGTCTCGACCTGGTAGCCTTCAAACACTGGGACGGAGAGGGGCACAGATCGATTGGCTACTTATTCGATGTGGAGGGTCAGTTGTCCTTCGAGGATTTCCGCTCCAACTTTGCATTGCCGAAATTGAGCAATATCACTACCAGCAGATACGCCAATGGGTTATGCAGCCCTCGACGCGCCAAGTGGCGGAGAGACTGCTCACCCCTTATGAGAAGTGGTTGGTTTCCAAGCAGTCAAGCAAATGTCTCATCACAGAGCTTTACCACCTCTTGCGACCTCCGGAACGGTTGGCTAAATCTGCAGGACAGAGGTGCTTGGAGACAGAACTGGCCGAACACTATCACAGAAGGAATGGAGGGACATTTTTTACTGGGCTAGATACTCAGCGTGCAACATCTCCAGCATAGAAACTGCCACCAAGATAGTGACATATTGGTATCACATACCCTCCAGACTTCATAAGGGTAACCCCGTCGCTCCCCAGGGTGCCGGAGAGGCTGCGGGTCTGAGGGCACACTGACACACCTGATGTGGGAATGCCCAACGCTTATGTCATATTGGGAACAGATCCTCGATGAGGTTGATAAACATTTTAACACACAAATACCACGCTTCCCTGCGTATGTTCTCCTGGGCCTGCCCAATACACTTACCTATCCCCTTAAATCGCGCAGAGGTAGGCAGATGGGAATTGCCTTTGGTGCGGCTCTGCAGAATATATTGTCCCACTGGGGCACAGATAGGATTCCCACACTCCAAGGGTGGCTACACAGGTTGCAGCATTTGTTGGGCATGGAACGTATTTCCCTTTCACTCCAGGTAGACGGGGCTTCCTTTACGGAATTGTGACACCCTTTCATAACTCTGTTGAGCTCCGATTTTCAGGGAACTCACCTGCCCCAGATATTTGCATTTATTGCGACTCCCAGCGCTGATACAGGATCCAGCCCGGCCCCATCAATGTGAGACACAACACTGCTCTTTCCCTTTGGTGACCTCTGGGACAGTGGGGAGGGGGTGGGCACAGAAATGGGGCGGGGGGATAGGAGGAGGTTGGGAGGGAGCGAGTTGGGATCTTCTTTTCCTTTTCATTTTATGCCTTATTGTCTTGCACACTTGCTTGGCTCCTAGCAGATGGCATTGTATTGTTTATTGCATTTTGTCTTTATCAAATAAAAAAAGATTTAAACCTAGACTTCATATCTTGTTCCCATTACAGAAATACATAGGTTTCCTTGATACTTGTTGGACCCGGCCTCGTGGCGTGGTCCTCCCTGACCCGTAGTGACCCCCCCTGACCCGTACACCTCCCCAGGGCCCTGATTCACCCGACCATTCCCTCCATGACCCACATCCACGACACTGGGCTTCCCCGTCCACCCCCTCCATCTACCTGGTACCCGAGGCCCGGTGCCCATTCCCCTGCACCTAAGATGGCCGCGCCCGGCCCCAGCCCGACCTCGGCCCTGGACGCGCCATACCCAGCTGGGGGGTAGAGCGCTCCCCGTGAGCGAGAGAGGGAGGAGTAATGCGATCACACCTCCCACCTCCCCTTGAGAGATGAGTTTTGATCGCCCATCCGGACTCCCTGAGGGCTGACTCCAAGCCTGCTGCGTGTCTGGGATCCCTCCAGACCAAACTTGAAAGGATGAAAGGGGCCGCCTAGGAGGAACCCCCAACAAACGGCCCCCAGGTGCTAAGACCTCTGCCTGCGAGGACTCCGGACATCAAAGAGGAGCAGTCCTATATCAAGGGTGGCTCCGGGACGATCAAGGCAGTTGTATCCTGGAACTACGAGAGCCCTGCTGACATCGTCGCGGCTCCTACCTGGCAGAGAAGGACTTCTGCACGAAATCCTCTGAGCTCTGCAGACATCGTCGCGGCTCCTACCCGGCAGAGAAGGACTTTTGCCCGGAACCCTCTGAGCCCTGCAGACGTTGTCGCGGCTCCCTTGCAACCTTGAGAACCCCTGAGCCCTGCTGATTCGATCGCGTCTCCCTAAAGACCGTAAGAACTGCCTCATCCTTGCTCGAGCCCTGCTGATTCGGTCGCGGCTCAGAGACTATCCTGGTCCGGCTGGACCCAAGATCTACTTGTATCCCCCAGCTCGAGGATTGAGAGATGTGCACCGGATACGCACCTGCATCTATCTTGAACCCTAAGACTGTCCCGCTACCCAAATCCCTACCGAGACTCTTGGAGCCCTTGCTCTACTTGTACATAAGAATCCTGCGGATCATAAAGATCCATTTATTTGAGATATGAAGAATACGTTCTCCTGAAAACCTACAGTGTGGTGTCCCTTTGTCGAGTGGTGCTAGCTCAGCGCGTGCGATCCTAGATTCGAGACTCTCCCCCTGAAGGGTCTCCCGCCAGTGCTCGGCAGTGTTCGTAGGAAAGGTGGGTCACAGGGTGGTCAGGTACATATTTTGGCCTCCCCTGGGATCGCCCTTCTAACATTGGTGGCAAGCGACGGGATCCGAGCCCACAATCTAGAGATCGTACAGTGAGCGGCTGACGCACTACCGAGCAAAGATGGCAGAAGGAAACACCAAACAGTCCCACTGAAACCGACGCGAGTACTACGTTCCGTGCAGAACGGCTGGAAGACTACACACACAAAGAATTGAAAGAATTTTGCAAAGAACGGAAAAACGCTACCACAGGCCTAAATACGAAAGAAGATATGCAAAAAGCCCTACAAGCCTGGGTGGAGTCCGTAGCAACCCTTTCCCAAACAGGAGGAGAAGCGGAGCAGCCGGCCGAACCCGAACTCATCCAAAGGGGAAGCAGCAGCGCCCAGGTACGAAGCAACGCACCAGATGTGGGCCTCTACCCAGAAGAACTAGCGGACAGAGAGAGAAGCCGCAATCATGAACTTGAAATGGCCAAACTAAAAATCGAGGGCGAGCTAAAATTAGCAGAAAAGAAGCTGGCGGTGGAACAGCTACGAGTACAAGGGGAGTTGGAAGAGAATAATAATAATAATAATACGGAATTTTATAGAGCGCGAACAGCTACCTCGCCAGGAGGTGTCCGGGCGCTGAAGGAACAGGTTTTGACCGCGAGGGCAGGGGGAATTTGCGCCTAGCGCGGTTGGGTGAAGAGCCATGTTTTCAACATCTGCTTGAAACATAGCTCTGAGGGGGCCTGTTGAAGAGTTGGGGGCAAGGTGTTCCAAAGTGCCGCCACATTGGCCGAGAAAGTACGTCCTCCCAGCCGAGCCCTTTTTACTCGCGGAACTGCAAGCTGAACGCGGCCATTGGATCGGAGAGAGCGCGCTTGGGTGTATCTTGGCAACCGGGTTTTCAGATAATTTGAGCAGGTGCCATACAGGGATCTGAAGGCCAGTGTAAGTGCCTTAAATTTGATTCTGCTAGCTACTGGTAACCAATGAAGTGAGAGAAGGTGCGGAGAGACCGAATGCTTGAAAGGAATCCGCATTAATAGTCTCGCAGCCGCGTTTTGGACCAGTTGCAGCCGCTGTATAAGGTACTTTGGTAAGCCCAGATACAGGTCGTTTGCGTAATCCAGCCTGGATGTCACAGTGGCATGGATTACTGTTTTTCGGCAGCTTTCTGGTAAGAGTCGCAGAATCTTACGGAGATTCCTCAGTTTACACAGACAGCAGCCAACTACTTGCTGGATGTGTGAGGCAAAGGACAAACTGTCATCCCACCGCATCCCCAGATTTTTTGCCGTATGGTTGGGCGAGGGGGCCTGTCCCATCTCCGTCGGCCACCAGAGATCAGAAGGAGGAGGGGGGCCTTTGCCAAACAAGATCACTTCCGTCTTGTTAGCGTTGAGTTTTAATTTATTTGTGTTCATCCAGCATGCCACATCTTGGAGACAGCCCTTGAAATTCGCAAAGGACGCCTCCGATATTTCAGAATACGGAAACACCAATTGGGTGTCGTCGGCGTATGAGATTGCCTTGACCCCCCAATTGGCAATCAGCGTGAAGAGTGGAGCCAGGTAGATATTGAATAATAATGGGCTAAGTGCCGATCCCTGCGGGACACCACAGCTGAGGGCCTTAAGTGTTGAAGAAATGGTCCCCAGCGCCACCTTCTGTGTTCTCTGAGTCAGATACGACTGTATCCACCCCAGTGCCTGGTCCTGGATGCCTATCTCAGCCAGTCGCGACAGCAATCTAACGTGGTCGACCGTATCAAAAGCGGCCGACAGATCCAGGAGTACCAGCATCGCTGAGTCTCCAGAATCCATCGACCACCTTACTGACTCTGCCACCTCAATTAGTGCTGTCTCCGTGCTAAAGCCGGGTCTAAAGCCTGATTGTGTCTCATGTAATATTTTATTTTCTTCAATAAATTTATTCAGCTGGCGCTGGATTACTTTCTCGAGCATTTTGCCTGGTGCTGCCAACAGCGAGATCGGACGAAGGTTGCTAAGGTCCTTGGGGTCCCCATTTGGTTTTTTCTTTAATGGGAGGAGAGTAGCATGTTTCCATATATTCGGGAACACTCCCGAGGAGATGGACATATTCCATATCGGCTGAATTGTGGGAGCCACAAAGTCAGCTATGGTGCTCCAAAGTTTAGGCCGACAGGGGTCGTCAGGTGACCCTGACTTACAGCGACTGAGTTCTTGCATAACCACGTTCAGAGCTATCGGCTGGAATTGTGCCAAAGTGTCACCATCCCCCACCTTAACAGCACGATCCGTTTTTACCGTTTTCTTCTCCGGCCCGAAGGATTCATAGACTTGTTTAATTTTAGAGTAAAAAAAGTCTGAGATGCTGTTGCACAGCGTGGTCGACGGGGGAACCTCCCTCTCAATACACCTAGGTTTAAAAAAAGACTGTACCACTTTAAAGGTTTCTTTGCTTGAATGTTCTGCCTGCTGAATTGATTCTGCATAGAACAGTTTTTTAGCCTTTCTGACGGCTTTATGCAATTTATTGGATGCTTCCTTATAACAAACTTTTTCTAGGGGTCCGTAATTTATCCTCCAAAGCCTCTCCAACCTCTTACAGTCAGCCTTCTGTATTCTAAGGTCCTGAGAGAACCAGGGAGCGGAAGGGGAGTCTCGCTTAGATATTGCGCATGTTGCCGGTGCAATGGATGACATCATATTCCCGACCCAGTCATTAAGTGACTGTGCATCTGTGTTGACATTTGAGGTAGGAGTGGGTATGTTCTGGGCCAGAACTGGACCCATAGTGTGAGGTACTGGGTTTTCTTAAGAACCGGCACAGAACCGGTAACCCAGCGGTGTCAGGGTACACCCAGAGACCTCGAGTTCTTCCTGATTCAGACCTACAGAAACTCAGAGTCTTCTAGGTGAAGTCAAGGATCGATTTTATTGGCTGCAACCAAGGTAACAAGTGTCCTAGAAGTACAACACACGGGGAGTATATTCTCAGGAGACTGCTCGAATTTACAAAGTCAGGCTTCTCTCTTTATACAGAATATTCGGCTTCAGGCAAACATTCTTCGAATTTGTGGTATATCATTTACAGGTTTTGGTTACAAAAGAAAAGCAGAGTCATGATGACATGTACATATTTCACGTCGTGCTGCCCATAACAAATCACCTGGCAAGGCCCAACATTTCATCAGATATCGCTGGACCCCCAATAAAAACGTGCACCTCCCCATCATAAAGAAAATGAAGAAAAGGAGTGGAGGCAGATGTGAGCGAGATACGGCAGGTGTGCGCGCTGAAATGGTTTTATGGCTTGTTGAGCCTTGATGCTAGCTTGCTCGGCCACTGGGAGGGGAACTGACCTAACGAGTTTGGCCTGGAGCAATGGTTCCAACTTGTATAGGTCAAAGAAAAGTCGATTAAGGAGTATGTGTCCTTGCTGAATTGAATTCAGCTGGATTAAGGCCTATGTAAAGGGCAACACACAAAATGGCTGCCATATACAAAATGGAAGCCAAGGGTTCAAGGTACAAGTGACGATTTTGAGGTGAAACCATCACTCGAATGCGATGAAAATGCTTGTGCATAATGTACTCGTCATTCTCGGTCTTTTGATACCAAATTCGTCATGTTTCGGAGAGCTTTAATTCTCGAGTCCAAAACGATTATACGAATCCAGAATTTTCAGAACCACAAACCCTCCTTTTGCCCTTACATAGGCAATTAATCTATCCTCATGTTAGTCTGAGTCCAGATCTATATTCCTAAAGTCATTGAGATGTTGCTGTAACATCATTCTAGTACTTAGTTCATCTCTTGACACAGGCTTCCTTACACATGATGTAACACAGAGGCCACATATTGCAGGAGCACACTGTATGCACAGACAGAACAGGAAAAGAATGGCTAAGACCATCCCAATGACCATTAGAATTTTCCATCCCCAGGCAGATATCAGTTCCCAGAACCATCCCATTAACAACCAATCTCCCTTATCCACATGAATAGATTCGGAAATCTTATGTAGCCTGGAGATGGCCTGGTACACCGTTGGAGCGTTATCTGGGATGAAAATGCAGCAGCTAGATTGGATCAATCTGCATACCCCACCTCGGTCTGCAAGTATAACATCTAAAGCGACCCGGTTCTGAAGGGTCATAAGTCGATCCGACTGGAGCTCAGCAGTCAAGTTACTAAGGGCACCAGCAGTCTCGGTCACGGTGGACTCAACTACCCTTGTCAATTGCCTTATGTTCCTACTGTTAGCCATGGATCCCCAGAACGGCAGAAAACCCTTTGCAAAGTCCCCAAATTCTTGACCTGCAGTGTCTTCTTTACTCAAGACACCTCTAACTATCCTTGTCCGGTGGTAGTCTGCCGCTGCTGTGTAGGTGGGAGGCAACAGGAATGAAACAAAACATGAGCCCGCGAAGTCAGGGGGCAACCATGTATATGCTCTATCATGACAGATGAAATAAGTACCCTTAGCTGCTAGAAACGCAGGGGAAGTCTGAGACCCAAAAACATATGTTTCTGTACAGACACTTCTCCCTAACTGAGCTCTTGGATTCTTGCCAATACCTTGCAGACACAGGTTACCCTGATGGGGTACAATCCAGATCGGGGAAGACCTCTTTGCTTGCTGTTTCTCACTTAACCCCTTCAGTGCTAATGACGGCTCCTGCTCGTCACGATTCCAGTAGGGAAGGTGTTGGTACATTCCTTATGTTGGAGCGCCATCTAGAGCAAGTCCGGTAGATAATGTGTTTGCAATAGTAGCGCGCAATGCTTTCCAATGGGGCGACCAGATTGCCGGGCTGACATGGAAGGCCTGAGGTCCAGGGGAGGGCGGCCTCCCCATCCCGGGCGCTGTCCTTGGTCCTGCTGCGTGGCAGGGTGCCCGGGACGGGGTCCTGGAGGGCCCGGGGAGGCTTCCCCTGCGCCTCCGGGCTTGGGAGCCCAGGCTGGGTCCAGGGGCCCGGCCGGGCCCCGGGTCGGGTGCCACGGCCCTGGGCCCTGTCTCCCAGCCTGCCGCACTGCCAAGGGCCCGGAAAGGGGTTCCGGTGTGCCCGGGGAGCCTCCCCTTGCTTGGCTGGGTTCAGGAGCAGTGGCTAGGGCCCCTGAGGGCCCGGGGAGGGCGGCCTCCCCACCCCGGGCTCTGTCCTTGGTCCTGCTGCGTGGCAGGGTGCCCGGGACGGGGTCCGGAGGGACCGGGGAGGCGTCCCATGCACCTCCGGGCTTGGGAGCCCCGGCTGCGTCCAGGGGCCCGGCCGGGCCCCGGGTCGGTTTCTCCGGCCCTGGGCCCTGTCTCCCAGCCTGCCGCACTGCCAAGGGCCCGGGAAGGGGTTCCGATGTGCCCGGGGAGCCTCCCCTTGCTTGGCTGGGTTCAGGAGCAGTGGCTAGGGCCCCTGAGGGCCCGGGGAGGGCGGCCTCCCCACCCCGGGCTCTGTCCTTGGTCCTGCTGCGTGGCAGGGTGCCCGGGACGGGGTCCGGAGGGACCGGGGAGGCGTCCCATGCACCTCCGGGCTTGGGAGCCCCGGCTGCGTCCAGGGGCCCGGCCGGGCCCCGGGTCGGTTTCTCCGGCCCTGGGCCCTGTCACCCAGCCTGCCGCACTGCCAAGGGCCCGGGAAGGGGTTCCGGTGTGCCCGGGGAGCCTCCCCTTGCTTGGCGGGGTTCAGGAGCAGTGGCTAGGGCCCCTGAGGGCCCGGGGAGGGTGGCCTCCCCACCCCGGGCTCTGTCCTTGGTCCTGCTGCGTGGCAGGGTGCCCGGGACGGGGTCCGGAGGGACCGGGGAGGCGTCCCATGCACCTCCGGGCTTGGGAGCCCCGGCTGCGTCCAGGGGCCCGGCCGGGCCCCGGGTCGGTTTCTCCGGCCCTGGGCCCTGTCTCCCAGCGTGCCGCACTGCCAAGGGCCCGGGAAGGGGTTCCGATGTGCCCGGGGAGCCTCCCCTTGCTTGGCTGGGTTCAGGAGCAGTGGCTAGGGCCCCTGAGGGCCCGGGGAGGGCGGCCTCCCCACCCCGGTCTCTGTCCTTGGTCCTGCTGCGTGGCAGGGTGCCCGGGACGGGGTCCGGAGGGACCGGGGAGGCGTCCCATGCACCTCCGGGCTTGGGAGCCCCGGCTGCGTCCAGGGGCCCGGCCGGGCCCCGGGTTGGTTTCTCCGGCCCTGGGCCCTGTCTCCCAGCCTGCCGCACTGCCAAGGGCCCGGGAAGGGGTTCCGGTGTGCCCGGGGAGCCTCCCCTTGCTTGGCTGGGTTCAGGAGCAGTGGCTAGGGCCCCTGAGGGCCCGGGGAGGGCGGCCTCCCCACCCCGGGCTCTGTCCTTGGTCCTGCTGCGTGGCAGGGTGCCCGGGACGGGGTCCGGAGGGACCGGGGAGGCGTCCCATGCGCCTCCGGGCTTGGGAGCCCCGGCTGGGTCCAGGGGCCCGGGCGGGCCCCGGGTCGGGTGCTCAGGCCCTGGGCCCTGTCTCCCAGCCTGCCGCACTGCCAAGGGCCCGGAAAGGGGTTCCGATGTGCCCGGGGAGCCTCCCCTTGCTTGTCTGTGTTCAGGAGCTCCATCCGGGGCCCCTGAGGGCCCCGGGGAGGGTGGCCTCCCCACCCCGGGCTCCGTCCTGGGTCCTGCCGCGGGGCAGGGTGCCCGGGACGGGGTCCGGCGGGCCCGGGGAGGCTTCCCCTGTGCCTCCGGGCCTGGGAGCCCCGGCTGGGTCCAGGGGCCCGGTCGGGGCCCCGGGTCGGGCGCTCCGGCCCTGGGCCCGGTCCCCCGGGCTGCCGCTCCACCCAGGGCCCAGGACAGGGGTCCGTCGGTCCCTTGCAGGCCTCCCCTGCTTGTCAAGGTGTAAGCGGGCCCCGGGTCGGAGGGCCCGCCGGCCCCTGGCAGCCTCCATGGCTGTGGCCCGGCTGGGGCCCCGGGCCTCCGGCCCGCCATGCCCCGGGCACCCGCTCCCTCCTTCGTGGGGGCACGGGGCGACCGGATGGCGTCCCTTTCGTGCCCGGCCATCTGGTCGCCCGGATCCCCTCGGCCATCTGGTCTCCCGGATCCCCTCGGCCATCTGGTCTCCAGGATCCCCTCGGCCATCTGGTCTCCCGGATCGCCTCGGCCATCTGGTCGCCCGCAATGCTTTCCAATGGGGGCGACCAGATGGCCGAACTTCCCTGGAAGTCCCGATGAGGTGCCATTTGCCTCCCGGATCCCAGCGAGGGCTCCAGGAGGTCGGGTACTTTCGCGCCTTGGGTCCCCTCTGTCACCTCTAGTGCACGGATTACAAGAAAGGGGGGTAATTTTCCTCCGGATTACTAGGGAGAGGGTCAGTCAGACCTCCGTGTGGTCTGGCGATTCTGAATCA